>NW_027397071.1:55401354-55724199 GCF_003265705.2 Callorhinus ursinus | reverse complement strand
GAGGGGAGGAGGTTAGGGGGATGGGTTAGCCTGGTGATGGGTATTAAAGAGGGCACGTACTGCATGGAGCACTGGGTGTTATACACAAACAATGAGTCATGGAACATTACATCAAAAACTAACGATGTAATGTATGGTGATTAACATAACATAATAAAATAAAGTCATTAAAAATAACTGATTTCAAAAAAAAAAACCTAATGTTTACCAAATAATAAAGGTCGACATCTACTGACCACTTTCCTAAAGCAACTTGTAATGTGCTTTTCATTTATAAAAGAGACAACACACCCTCTAAGCATTTCAAGGCATATTTAAACAGAACTATGTTTTTAGACAGTCTCGTTTGTTATTCCCCAGAGCCACAGTTCTAAGCATAATAAACCAAATGGAAAAATTCCAGGAAGGGCAATTTCAAATGAGTATCCTTTGATCACTGTTATTCTAGCAGCATGATTCGTGTACTTAGTAGGCACTCAATAAATGCTTGTTGAATTGACTTGAGATGGGTTGTTCCCAGCTCCTAGAGTCCCAACGTGGGTGCTATGAGGCTCCCTTTGATGGAGTGACTCTAGTTTATGTGTGAGCCATCAAGCCTGCTAATGGCACTAATTATCCACTAGCTAAATGGAAAAGATACAATTGATCAGCCACGATGGATCAATACTTACATGTATATTATTATTATTTTTATTTGAATCATTCTTAAAGGCTGCCTTACTTGGTGTAGTTATGAGTGGTCTCTGACATCACTGTGAATGAATAGAACAGCTGAAATGTACTTGGAAAAAATCCACAGAGGATTAGTGGGTAATGGTGCATCTCCCCCACAAACTCTCACGTGCACAGTAGCTCTACCCAACACTTTTTGTCCCCAACTCTGTGGCTTTTTTCTTATGGCTAAGCTAACCAAATTCTAAACATCCAGCAAGTTCCTCATAACCAGAATCTCAATCTCTCTTTTTCTGTCCCCGTTTCTGTGTGTGTATGCTTTGGGGGGAGGGAGGAAGAAAGGGGGGAACAGGGAAGAGACAGTCAACCATGTCCAAACCCAGAGCCTTGGCTCACCATCGCCCTTGTCCCTGCTCTATTGCTCATAGTCTTTTCTGTTCTTGCATCTATCCAGTCTCTGACCCCCAGGACTCCCCTTTTGCATGTCTGGTTTGCCTGCCGGACCAGGCTGGTTTTGGACACACTGCAAGTTTACTCCTTGCTCAGTTCCTGTCCTCACGTGGGCCTCCAGAGAGGTCCACTGGCGGCAGATGGATCCCGACTCTGCCTACCATACGACATTAACGGTGTCAGTGATGGCTTCCCCCAAACCATACAGCCACCCTGACAACTCCACCAGAGCGCAACTTACATGGAGGTACAAGAAAATGACATTAGCTTTGGGGGAGTGCCTTTCTTAAAACATTGAGATCCAACCCATCCACATTTCCTGCTATTCCCCACAGTCACCTTCCACTTGGCTTATTTTTTTTAACCAATCTTAAACATACCCCATCTTCAAATTCCTCTTTTCTTTTATATGTGCTGTCTCCTTAACCTGGAATGTTCTGCCTATTGCTCCTTTAACCTGGGAAAACTTACCAGATGCCCAAAACTATTTATTCCCTTTTTGTGAGTCTTCTCTTGGACTGTGTTCTCTGACAGAGCTGGTTCTCCCATCTCTTAGTCCAACTGCATTTTCTGTCCCACACCCTCTAAAAACCTTACAACATTTTAATTACCCATTTTCACGTCTGATTCCTTGACTAGACAGTGAACTTGCCAAAGAAAAGGCACCATATTTTTTGTCTTTGTGTTCCAAACACCTACCACAGCACTGAGCACATTCAATGGGCACAGTAAATACGAGATGTGTTGGGAGAAAAAAAAAGAATGGACCAATGAAGGAAAGATGGATAGATGGGCAAACAAATGACGGAGCAATGACTTTGGCCCATGCTTTATAGCCTAGTATCACCACCTAAACTTCTATGGGAAGTCATACATCACCAAAAAAACGTGGTAGAGAGCAGGCTAGAGCAAGGATGATGATGTCCAGCTGGAAACTCTGTCTGGAGAAGTATTTGCTGCATTGTTATTTTTGACCAGTGAAAACACTATTAATTTCCCTGCAGATTAGGGACACGGGGACTGCAAATTTTCTGTTTACTTTCCACCTACGGGGCAAATGAGCACCGTCAAAAGTTACTTACAACACTCTTGAGTCTCCGTTTCTTCCTCTGTAAAATGAAGATAATGATATGTAACCCATGAAATTTTGCCTGGAGGACAAAAATGCTCTAATTCATGGGGAAGTATAAAGCAAAGGGGCTGATCACCTCATAGTCAATAAATCTACCTGATTCTCCTTTCTCTTGTATTGCCACGAGTTTTGAACCTGACCTATTCTCTGCAGTAGATTTGGATGGCAGAGACTGCAGGGCCCTCCCAAATCCCTGGGCACGCAGCCAGACCACACTTCCCAGCCTCTGTCACAGGTAGGTGCCTTCTACCCCAGTGGAAATGATGAGTGCCACCTTCGAACCTGGCCCATAAAGACCCCTGTGGATGTTCTTCTCTTCCCTTGGTCTCTTCTAACAGTCTGGAATGGAGACCAGCCCCAGGAAAGTCCCTTGGACCTACATGTAGAAAATGGCAAAGCCTCCTTCAGTCTGCATTCCTGAATGACCACACAGAAATGAAATGCTCACCAAGCGGTTCCTCTGCCCAGGACTGTTAAATGAGCAAGAAGCTAAGTCCAGTTTTTCTTGAATGATTACACATTCTAGATGAGAGTGGCTGGAATTCCCCTAATACAACTGCACCCTTCTTTAGGGCAGGATCCACAGCACTAAATACACCACAGAACAAGAACAGTGCTTGGCAAATAGTGTATATTCATTAAACACTTCTAAAAGAAAAGAGCAAATGCATGACAGTATCAGCTAATGAGTGCCAGTGCTGAAAACGTGTCCCTGAATTTGAATTCGTGGACTTTCTCAAAATTGACTATAAAAACAGTGTTCAAAGTATCATAGTTCCTGGCCTTCCTGCCAGGTAACTCTCAGCACATACTGATTTTGAAGCTCAAATCTTTGCAATTCCCTGATAATGCTATTCCTCAGAATAATGAAGCAGGAAGGTCCCCTACGCCCACAGTTGTGCTGGTTGTGGAGAAGCTGTGATTTTCTTTAACCACAGGTATCTGCGCTTGCTCAGGCCCTCATTATGGTGTATGGATGTTATTTAATCTCCGACAAGTACCTAACACTTTTCTTCCTTCTTAGGAAACCCAGTTGAGTTTCTTGAAGATGCTGTGTTGGCTTCGCTATCATACGTCCCAGGATAATTCTCAGAATTAACCCACCTGATTTCTGCTGCCCCCCAAACAAGAGAGGTATGTCAAGTTCATGATCCCTAGATGTGGGCACTGCCAAGTCAGACCTTCCACAAAGGTTTCAAGCAGCACTTCAGGCTTGAATCAATTATTCAATTGTCAAGTGTCTACAGAAGGCCTTCCAAGAGCTTTTGCCTGGTGAGGAACTTACGGTCTAGCTGGGAAAATAAGACAAATAATCAAAGGAACACAGTACTTGAATTTTGATATGGACCTTGGATATATAGAGAAAAATGCCCATCTTTTGCATTATGCCCATTTATTTACTCTATTATTCATTTGTTTATTGAGTACCATGCCCCAGGCCTTATGCTAGGAATACATCATGAGTAATACAATGTTCCTCACTCTCATGAAGCTCTTAACCAAATAGTTCTACTTGTAATTTGATTCCAATACATCATGCCTTTTCCTGACTTTGCACTTACTATCCTTCTACCCAGAATGTCCTAGTCCTCCTTCCATTTCCTCCTCCACCAACTCAACTTTCTTCATCTGACAACTTCTAGCTCCATTCAAAATTTTGCCCAGGCACTTCCTCTTCTATTTGCACTGCTCTGATAATCTATGTTTTAGATTAAAACATATCCTACTGTGTACCTTGCATTAATTTTCTTTTTTCATTTGTCATGTTATAATTAGGAATGTACAGATATTTGCCTTTACTTAACTTACCTTTAGGTCTCAGTGCCCCAAATCAGGCCTGGCACACAATAATAAAGGAAACTTTTGCTGTCCTGAACTCAACTGGAAAGGAAGAAGTCAAAGCCTGATTAAATAAAAGTGCTTGCTCAAGACCACAGAACTAGTTGATAGCACAGCTGAGCTAGATCTATGCCCTTGCTCAATAAATCAAATTCATTGCCATGGACCCTGTGGTTTGCAAGAATTTTGCATGGAGACAAATGTTAGTTCCTCACCTCAACTGGCAGAATATATATAGTATACCAATATGTCTATGTTTGGTAGGGTCATTATGTCAATAAACTTTTAATATCTTTTGTATTCAGGCTACAACTATTAAGGAATAAAATTATTTGAAACAAAGGGAGTGCCTATATATGGAGGTCATGACCTAGGGGGAGACCAGGAAATTATTAAAAACTGTAATACTTATCTTCTTCCTTTTACCATATTTTAAAATCTTTTAAGGGAAACCTCAGAGAGTTCTGAGACTTTCCTATTGCACAGCACAAAAATCTGGGTTCCAATAAAGTTCACTTGAAACAGATTCATTCCAGCAAATCTTTCCAAGATTTTCCATTTTCTTACATTCTAGTAAAAATCTATAGCTTTTTATAACTTGTACTCGTTCATCATTATAAAATATTGGGCCCACAGCTAAGATTCATGCACAAGCCACCAGCTCTTCACTGATTCATTATTTTAGTAAATATATTTATTTAAATTTTTATCCCAATAAATTACTAAGTGCTTTATATGCATAATTTTATGTGATCTCTAAAGGAGAATACTTCTATTCCTCATTTTACAGATGAGAAATCGGAGACCACAGAGGTGAGGTAACTCTACTAAAATCATCCAGACAGCACTTTTCAGGCCCAGGATTTAAGTGTGGGTCTTCCTGGTTTCAAAGTTCACATTCTTTTTACCTTATCAGAGTTCAGAAGTTGCGTGTGTGGTGACACTGTGTATGTGTGGGGAGCAGGGGGAAGGGATAGAATTAGTTGGGTGGAAAAACAAAATGTGTCATCACTGAGTTTACAGAAAAAAATCAAATATTATTTTAAATGAAGACCTTGAGATGTGTAGTTGGCCATAAGTCACTATGGGCCACCAAAGAAAGCCACCAAATCTTACCATTGTGAATGACTGTCGCTAGAATATGCTAGCTTAAATAGTCAACTGTCTGTATAAACTTGAAACATCTTTGGAAGTGAAACGTCTTGTTGCAAGAAGAAAAAGAATAACTTTGGAGTTGCCAGCTTACATGGCCATTCCTGAGAAGCCAGTTACCATATTGCCTTGATCTCACTGTTAATCAAAAGTGTCCTTAGAAGTTATTGAAATGGCAGAGTTGATGGAACATTTTGTGAGGAGGTACACAGCTTCATCTTATAACCAGATGGCTCCTTTAGACCAACATTTTAAAACTATCTAGCCTGCTAGAGCTGAATAATTTTATAAATGAAGAATCTAAAGGTTTAGTGTTTTATATAGCCAATGACTGACCTCAAGAATGCTGAAACGGCCAGTAAGAAGTGTAAATACACTCTAGAGGAGACAAAAAGTTATATCAATAGACAAGTGCTTATAACCGCTGCCCCCTGGATTTTCTCATTTCAGGACTTTGAACAGCTCAGTTTCAACAGAAAGCCAAGCAAAAGAATAAAAAGAAAAAAAAAAATCGTCCCTTTTAACTGGCTTATTGAAATAAAAAGGAAGTGGTTTTCTTCTGGACCCTGAAACCCTTTTCTTCCAAACAAAACCTGCTGAGAGAAGTTTTCTTTCTTTCTTTGGAGACAGTGATTTCAGAAACAGAAAATGCTGGAATTCTAAGTGATCAGAGGATTTGGGAGGGGCAGGCTGAGGTAGAGGCTCTAATAGGGAATGACCTTGGTCCTTGGAGCCCTATAGCCTGCAGGTGCCATGGAAATCTCCTAGACCACAGGCCCACAAAGGGAGGAACAGCCAGGGGAAGAGATGAAAGTGAGGCACACCTCAAGCAGTCTTGCTTTCCCTTTAAGTCCTTAAGGATAATCACAGCCATTGTTCCCCAGGATCAGAGAGACAAAGACTTCAAAGAAGGGTTCTCTATCACTTAAAAGAGTAGATTTAATAATAGGGGAAAAGTACATTTACACCTAATGTAAAGATACATTCATTTGTCCTACCCTTATACTTAAAAAAAAAACTTCCATCCACCGCTGACTAATTATCAGTGCAAACCTGGCCCATGGCCCACAGTCCCCTTTGTGATTCTGTGGCAGGGTGGATAAAATTTCAGCTGAGTAAAACCAGTCCCCACACTCTACGTATTGGATTAAGAACTCATGTATGTTACCATGAAGGACCTTAGATGAAGTGAGGGCTCTTATTCTATTTGATTCCATTTGATAATAACAATAAACCTCATGAGTGTTTGAAAGATATCCTTAAAATGGTGAAAAATTGTATCAAGAAACTTTTATTTCCATGAAAACAAAAAGGCAAAACACACCTAAAAATCATGTTGACAACCTTCTTTCAGCTGGACTCAGTGGAAGGCTTATTGTTCTATTTTTTCCCAAATGTTCATTCACTGATGAAACCAACTGAAAATTCACGAGTACCTACTATGTGCCAAATGTGAGGTCTCACATATCTAGCTGAAGAGATAGAGAAATACACACACCAAGTGAAAGCACTCTGTGATGAGTAATACAGATGTTTTAGTCATTGAGCTGAAGGGCACCCTAACCAGGAGAACGGGGGCTTGTATCAGAGAGAGGCAAAGGATCAGGGCTGAGAGAGAGCAGGCTCTGTTTAAGGCCCCATCAACAAATAGCTGACCAGGACTGGGGTATAGCTCTGAAATAGGGGAGCAGATGGTAGGCACATCACTAAGGAGCTTAAAACCACGCTAACCTGAAAAGACCGGAAAGCAGGAGAGTGGCGGGACCAGTTTTGTGTTTTAGGCAGATGAAATCAGACAGCCAGGCAGATGGACGGATGAATGGAGTCTGAAGGGAGGAGGCCGGCAGCCCATCCATATACAGTGGAGACCCTCGTCTCTTTCAAACGTTGGGAAGGTAACATCGGGCTCTTTCCTCCCTCCCTACTGCCGCTTCCCTTATGAAGAGTGAGTTATCAGATCCTTGAGACTGGGAACAGCTGTGAGGACTGGAGCTGGGGTTCTTCTGCTTGTGGATCTGCAAGAGGGGAGCGAGCACGCTGGTGTCAGGCCAACCAAGGCAAGCCCTGCCCTTGTGCTTGTTAGCAGAGGAAACACAGAGAGGACGGGAAGGGGGCACTGTCCTTATCCCTGTGACTGACTGGCTGGGTGACTTTCAGCTCTACAGACCTCATTTTGACTCAGGTAGGTCTCCAGGGCTGAGAGGAGGCAGCGTGGTTCCAGCCTTCCAGCGAAACCACAGTCTCCAGCCCAGGATGGCCAGTAATATGAGGGTATTTTATCTTTATCTGGTTCCTGTGTCTGGTTTGCAGTTGGCTCAAAATGTAAGAGGGGCACATGATTAGCCCACTTGCCCAGAGATTCCCCAGTATGAGCCCAAATCCAGCAAATGGCCTTGGGGATGAGAAGGAGGAGAGAGACACCAGACATACTGAAGTCTGGATTTAAGATGTGGTATCATCAGCACACAAGGGCAAGCGATCTTTCAAAACCACCACAAAACAAAACACATGAAACACTTCTAAACTGAAAAGAAAAAACCCTGGAAGTCAGCCCTCTTATTTCTGTATTTCTTGATATTGTTAATGTATTTATTTTTCATATAAATCTTCCATATATTGAAAAACATATTAAGACCATCTTCCATTCTGCATATACTTCAGTTTCTCTGATGAAAAATAACTGTTTTGAAGGGGGGGACACCATGTTTGGACATCCTTAATCAGGGCATAACCTGATAGGAAATTTATTAAGGATAAAACATTTCTTTTATCCCAGTAGCTGCCTCAGCACTTGTTAAGATGAGCAGGGGGAGGGGAAAGGAAGCCTTTATCATTTCCTGATCTCTCTAGCAAATTGCCAATTTATGCACAGAATATTACAAATACTGCTGAATTATTTGAGCCTGGAATTAATTTAGAGAATCTTCTCCTTCTTTGAGTGCCCAGGGATTTGGCTTATCTTTATTTGCTGAAGGAACCATGTCACTGAAAGCAGTCCCCGGATTATTTCAAGTGAATGAATAATGAAATTGCCCAGCTTTCTAATGGTTTCCAAATTCCATGACTAGCTCAAGATGCTCTCGTGGGCAAGTTCATCAACTGGGCCCTTTCAGTGCTTCTGGGTGGGTGAAGCACACCCAGACTCAGAACAGGAGCCTTGGCGTGGAGTAATTTATAAAGTCAGTGAGGAAAACCCAGTGTCACCGGGGGTTACTGAGGCTGCTTTGTAAAATGGAGAAAAGATATTTCATCCTTCAGACAGTATCATTAGGGGTAACACACACAAAATAATCAATTACCAAAACGGCCATTTTTTTAATAATCCCTCACTAGCATGAAATCCCTTAATCATGTCAGAAATCATTGCTCTTGCTAGGGGGAAGAATATGCCAAACAAAAGAGACTTCTTGGCTTTAAAAGGACAAATTCAGGATGATAAACAAAGAATCCAAATAGATTACTGTTTCGCACACAGTTTTCTATGTAACGCAGCTAACCTCCTAAAAACCCTGGACTCACCCATGCTGCTCAGTTGTGGAATCAGTACCCACACTGGTTAGTTATTTCCTTTTCTTTTCTTGCCAAACCATCAATATTTATTGTGGGAAACTTAATGTACACACGGAAACAAAACAAAATATACGCTTAATCTGCAAAATCAGAGCCATACACATTAAATATTTGGGGTACTTCAGTACAATCATTAATTCTTCTACTCTTATCAAATACACACACACACACACACACACACAGATAAAAACTAAAACCAGAAACTTTCATTCTGCTTTTTCACTTAGATCCTAAGCATACTGTCAAGTCCTTACCTACTTAAAAAAACTTATTATACACAGTACTGTATCTTATCTCCAACACAGAATGTTTAAGAGACTACTTTTTTAAAACTATAGAGTCCCAACACTCAAAACAGTACCTGGCCTATAGTAGGTGCTCAGTAAACAAGTGATGAATGGATAAATGAAATAACATGAATGAATGAGTTCATGAATGACTGGATGCTTTTTCCCTGGAAACAGGTTCAGCTTTTCCAAGAACCCAATATGTCAGAAGCAGGTCCCATCATAATAATTCATTGAGTTAATAAAGTCTGAGGCAAACTTGCTTATGAAACTGTCTTAACTCACCTTATTATATACTTTATAGACATATATTCTATGACACCAAACCAACACAGCACTTCTAGCACAAGTAACATCTGACTCTTCTGTTAAAAAAAGTACCAAGTCTTTTAAGAGTATTCTGGTCTCTTTTTCAGTTTACCGACTATATCAGAATGTTACCCCCATATATATATGGACTACATATTCAGCCATAAAAAAGGATGAGATCTTGCCATTTGCAACAAAATGGATGGAGCTAGAGAATATTATGCTAAGTGAACAAGTCGGAGAAGGACAAATACCACATAATCTCACTCATATGTATAATTTAAGAAATAAAATAAATGAGCAACGGGAAAAAAAGAGAGAAAGACAAACCAAGAAACAGACTCTTAGCTATAGAGAACAAACATGGTTACCAGAGGGGAGTTGGGTGGAGGATGGATAAAATAGGTGATAGGGATGAAGGAGGGCATTTCTGATGAGCACCAGGTGATATATGGAAGTGTTGAATCACTGTATTGTATACCTGAAACTAAATTACACTGACTTTAAAACATTTAAAAAAATGTTACTCCTAGCACACTCACAAGGCCCTCTCAAAATATTTCCAGTAATTCTGATGAACTGGCATTTCAAGACATTAAAATAAACAGTAGTAAATATCTACTGATTAAGCATTAAATCTAAGATATCATAAAACTGCTATGTTCAAGGGGCTGCCATTTCCTGGCTATTCAGCTCTTTAGGTGCAATTTTGATACATTTGCCTTAATGTGCCATTTATGAAATGTATGTCTTAAATCACCAGTGAAATGAAACCAACATCACTAATTCTACAAAAATCAGGGAACTGCCACATGTATTACCCTGCCTTGTGCAATGTTATCAGCATGTTACCTCCCATGCTGGATATTACAATCACTCGATATTATCCCTTATTACTTTAAAGGCAATTTTACATTTCTCATCCAAATTAATGGCTAATCTCAGGACACTTATTATGTTTAATTACTTTTTATTCCTGAATCCTCCCTTTCTCCCTGCACATTCTTTCCTTAAATGATGGTCAAAAACTTGCCATATAATCAGAGAGCACAAGGGTTGTTAAACGTTGGATACTGATTACAACAGAGACAGGATCTCGAACAAATCTCTCTAAATTCAAGAGCAAAGAGTCTCTAAGACCTTACAAAAGAGTCATATTTGATCAGTTTAAAAATCTGGCAAAGGACGAAGTTTCTAGGTCCAGTTCTGTCCTTAACATGCCAAGTCCTTAAGCAAGTTGCTCAGTCTTTCTGGTTTTCATTTTCCATATTTATCCATCAGAGCCTCCCTGTGCCATAGCCAGTACCACACTCATACACACAAAGGATCCATAAGGCCCTGACTCTAACCACAGTCTCAGATGGAGCTACTTACTTGTACCCATCTAGCACTCAACTTTCTAGATGCCATTGGTCTTTTCAGATTCTGAAAAGCACCGTGGAAGCACCTACGTTCAGCTCAGACTTCCTTGACTACGTGGCCTAATTTCTAAAGCAGCCTTCAATAATCCCAGACATCCTAGCAGCCACTGTTCCTGGACTAGACCTACTATGATGGAGGCAGAGTTTATACCAGGGAATTCAGAATCTTGGGGCCTGGCATTACGATGTCCTTAGAAACCTAGGATGTGGGCCCAGCAGTCTTACCTGAGTATTCTTCACTGGCAATCAGACCTGAGATCAGGCATCCCCGGGACGACTTCCTTGCCCCAAACCCTGTCTTCCTAACCTGAGATATCTCCCTCTCTCAGTCATGGTGCTAGCTTTTAGGTTCTACTGGATTGCCTTTCCTAGAACCCCAACCTTCTCTAGGGCAGGAGCCAGACTTGACCCGCTTTTTGGTGGCCACGGTCCTGCCTCGTACAGACACATTGCCCAGGTGTTACCAACACTCCCGGCTGCCTCCTTAATACTGAGTGTTACCTCCATGCTCCAAAATTGTGCCTGCTTCTCTGGAATTCTGAGTGCTAAGTACTGCTTGATTCAAAACTTAAAACTATGCCTAGCTTTTTCTTTTCTCAAATGTATCTGTGGTGGATAGGGTACATGCATCACCTTTTACACCTTCCCAATAGTCCATATAAAGGAATATACTATTATTATTCCACTTTAAAGACGAAGAAACAGAGGTCAAGACAGATGACCCAGGGTTCCATGGAAGGGAAAACCAGAGCCTGGACTTCATCCAGATCTCTTCTGTATTGGTCAAATTCTCTCTCTCCTGTACTAGTTTCCTGTGGATGTGATAACACATATGACTTCAAACTTGGTGTCTTAATACAACCGAAATTTATTCTCTTAGAGTTCTGGAAGCCAGAAGTCTAAATTTAGTTTCACTGGGCCAAAATCAAAGTTATCAGCAAAGCTCTGCTCCTTCCAGAGGGTCTGGAGGGAGGGAACCCTATTCTTGCCTCTCTGAGCTCCTGGTGGCTACTGCAACTCCTCGGCTGGTGGCCACATCACTCCAATCTCCTCCTTCTATGTCAGAGATCCCTCAGTCTTCCTCCTAGAAGGACATGTGTAACAACATTTAGGCCCCACCTCGATAATCCAGGATAATCTCTCCATCTCAAGATGCCTAACTTAATCCCATCTGCCATGTCTCATTTAAGGTAACATTCACAGGCTCTGGGGATTAGGACAAGGATATTTGGGGAAAGGGGTCATCATTTGGCCTATCACACTAGCAAACAACTCCTTTCCAATTTCCATTCATTGAAAACACTGGACTTGGGGGAGGGGCATCGTGAACACAGAATTAATACTCATACGAGTGAATTTCATGGGTTTCCAAACAAGTTGCATGCGTCTTTCACATCCATGATCTCATAAATTCTTCAATGCAACAGGAAAGTGTGCACCAGTCTGCTCATGTTACAGCAAGGGAAAGTTAGGCTCAGGGGGAAAGAGATTCTCACCAAGGGGCCACAGGTAAAATGGAAGCAGGAGAAATGTGAACCCATAAAGTGACCATGATGGCTTTTCTGCCTGGCCAAGCATATCCTCCCCAGATCCTTCTCCTTGCCAACCATTGCCTTTTTTACCTCTAGAAGACAGACATGTCCTCTCTCCTGAGTTCCAACCAGCCAAGGAGTCACCAGGGTACTCTATGTGCTCTGTCTCCGTTACCCCGAGCTGTGCTGTTTTTCCTTCTAACACACCGAGGTAATGATTTCGATGAGCTTTTCTCCCAAATCACTTTCCTCATCCATAAACTGCATTGCTTTCTCCCCTTGTAATTATTCTACATTTTTGTACTTTGAACTACATTTGCCATCTGGTAGCCCAATTACGCAAATGATCCAATCCTTTTGAATCTGGTTAAATTGTTCAACTGGATTTGCTCACTCTCCACTTCTAAAATCATCTGTGAACCTGAATGTGACACAGCGAGTCATAAATAGATGGGAGTGGGAAGGTGGGAGGTGGGGTGGGATGGGGGAGACATGTCAGAAGGATGTCAGGAAGAGAAGGGGAGGTGCAGGCATGGTGAGGAGGGCGTATCCTGTACCGACTCCCTAGAAGCTGGGGAGTGAACTATATCAACCTCCGAATATGCAGGTTCAGCACCTTTGATGTCTCATTTTCTCATGCTACAAAAAATGAATTCTGCTTTCTCACTTCCTTGGAAGATGTTTGTGAGGATTAATGAGATGGTTCTGATTCAGCACCTTGGAGAGCGACACAACACAGATAATTGACATCTAGACGATGGTACACATTTATCTGTTGTGTAATAGAAGCTAAAGTCAAAACTCCCTGTGCCACCTTTCTATCTTTTGGTCTCTGCCTTCCCCATGTAGGGTTCTCTTTGCATCCAGGCCCCAGTGTGACCTCTTTTGGTCCGAGAACTATTCGGCCAACAAAATACATTAAGCACCGGCTGCAGAGATAATGAACACAGACCCAGTCCTTGTTCTCAGGAGATTCACAGTTTAGACAAGAGGCAACGCAGTAAAGAGGTGATTAAAACACAGTGAAATGAGGACTACAGGGAGGGAAGCAGAATACCCTAGGAGAGGAGAGAACAAAGTTACTAATTCAACTGGGGTTAGCCGTTAGAGCATCTGATTCCAGAATGAGTAGGCGGACTAAGTTGGCCTTGAGAGACACAGAACATTCCAGGCTGAGCAAATGACATGTGCACAGACCTAAAGGGTGAGAGGCCAGGGGAAAGTTCTAGGAGGTCTGAGGCCCTGCTGGCTCCTGGTGAGCAGAAGCAGAGCAGAGCAAGAGTAAATGGCACACGTGAGAAGGGGCTGTAATTTGTAATTTACTTGGGTCACAATGAAACTAGTGTGCAAGAAGTAGTAAAGAAACTGTTAGCCAGTCTTAAGAGAAACTCTTCCCTCTGCGAATTGCTGTCCTGCTAGTGGCTGGTCCTCAGAGTCCCTGCAACGCTGTAATGAGATCGAGCCACCAGGGCCTGGGAGCCAGGCAGTATGGTACAGAGGCTGCACACATGACCTCATTTCATCTTCATCATAACCCTGTGGCCGGGGCTATTTCAGTGCACCCATCTAACAGACGATGAAACTGAGGTTCAGATTGTTCAAGGTAAGCTATTTATTCAAGCCATCTGCCCTCCCCTAGCAAAAGGGAGAACCACAATTCAAATTTAAGTCAGTCTGCATTCAGAGCTTAGGACCTGAGGGTCCAGAGGCGAAGAAATGGCACAGCCCTCATAGTTCCTGAGGCTCTACAGCCCAGAAAAGGGCCTCGAGATGATCCTCTAAGCCAATCCCCTTCCACGGTGCAGATAAGGAGACCAAGAGACAAGTATGATTCGAGGTGTCCAGTACTCTTGGTTTTTCTCACATTCGCACTGATTTCACTGTACATCTGCCCCCATCCCTCCGTGGCCTGGTCAGTAGGACCCTGGCAGTTTTCAGGCCACACAATGCCAGCTCCTGTAGTTGGAGGGGGCTGGTTTCTACCCTGCAGCATGGTAGCATGGTTAAAAGAGCTAAGGAACAACCACCTTGGGCTCACATGCCTGCTCTGCCATCTTCTGCTGTGTGACCTTGGACAAGGAATTAGTCTCTCTGTGCCACAGTTTCCCCCTCCATGAAATAGGGCCATGATAAGAACTATCAGAAGGGCTTATTGTGAGTTGCTATGTATAAGGGATTTGGATTAGTACCCAGTAGGTAGTAAGTGCTTAATAACTGTTAGCTGTATTTATGGGTACTACTCCTATCCTCCTAATCTGTTCATACACCCTGGTAAACTCTGGTCCTCTGGGAGCTTGCTGCAGCTCCACCAGACACCTCCACCTCTGCAAGAAACACAGCCAGCCTAGAGACTTAATTCTTCATCTTGAAATCCTTGGGGACCTGGCATATATTTTCTCAAAGTGTGGCGAGGACACACTCAATAACTAAATAACATTCTTTTTCTAAGAAGAGATGCTAGAGGTGGAAGAGTCCTTCCAAAGGTCTTAGAGCCCCTTCCCCCCCCATATCAAGGATCACCTTCTAAAATTCTCAATAATTTACTTATTTAACAAATGCGCTATTTCTGTCTGCTCTCAGCTTCCACCGGCAGAACATCAGCTCCATGAAGGTAGTGGTCCCTGTCTATTATGGTAGATCCCAAGCAGCCCGAACTGCTCACTGAAGAGTTGGTCACAGCGACAATCTGGCTGCTGTGGGGAAGCCATAAGGGAGGAAGAAAATAAGAGAGGCACCACCTGGATCACTGGGCACCAGGAAGTGCCTGATGAACACGTGCTGACTAGTGAATGAAGTGTGAACCATGCCAGGTACCAACAGGATGACCTTGGACAAGCCACGCCCACCTCAGGAAACTAACTTCCTCACTGGCAACACGGTAATATTATCACAGATAATACTAAGCATGCCAATTAATAATAAGCATGCCGATTACATAATGGCTGAACGTTAAAAATACTTTTCCAAATGGAAGTGTGGTATAGAAATGTTACCGCGGCATTTATGTGTGGAATGGTGGGGACACCAACAGTCACTCATTCATTAGCTATCTCTCAGCTATCTAGTTCCTGCACTGAGCAAAGGGAAATCAAAGATGCACAGCCACTCTCCTCAAGGGGTTTACTGGCTGGGGGAGGGAGAGAGAAGGATTTGGGGGTAAGGGTTGGTTTTCAGCCAGTAAACAGAGGAAGGAATCATTAAAACAGATGGAATCCAGGAATGAATGTCAGAGAGGGGAGAAAAAGAGGTCGTTGGCAGGACTGAAAAGATACTCAACAGGCAGCTTGTTTTTGTCAATACTCAAGGCCACTCTTGTCACTGAACATTATTATTCCCATCACACCGACGAGGAAACTGAAGCCAGACAGGTTAAATGACTTACCCAAGGTCACACAGCTTTATGCGGCAGAACCACATTTGAAGCAAGCTTGTTGGACTGGAATCACATCAGATACAATCATTAGGCAAAGCAGTCCAAGAGAAGTTTTGTTTCTCTTTGAGAACTCTTAGCAACACTGTTATAGGTGACTAAGAACCACTGGGCCCAGGGCCTGAACTCCTGCGCCATATGCTTCTCCCCAGAGCTGGCCATGAGGATGAAGACTGAGCACCAAACCCACAGGTTTGCCCACATCTACAGGCTGGCCACCAAGGAGGGCTGCCATTGCTAATTAGCTGGCAAGTCCCCAAAGGAATTTTTTTTTTTTTTTCCCAGTAGTCAGTGGTTTTAGTCGCACATCCTTTCAGCTCTTACCCAGAGCTCTTTGCAGGAAATTCATTTGCATCTCTAAGAGACTCATTTGCATCTAGTCTGACCACAGGGGTTAGGCTTCCCCCATTGTAAGGTACTGAACCCATAACACAAAATGGGATCAGGAGGATCCCAGAGCCTCTTCCTCTGGCTGCAGTGGGCAGGAGCCCACACCACCCTCACACCTCTGCTCCCAGCCAGAGTCTAAGAGGGGAGGTCCCTGAGACGTGCTCTCTGATCCTAGAAATCCGGGTACCACCTGCCAGGCAATGAGGATATCATGAGCTCCACAAACGTGCCAGTGTAGGGCTTCTTTTCCTTCAAGGAGATCATGGGCTAGGAGTGGCTCTTGCCGGCATCCAGCTCTCAAGAGCACGGTGACCTGGGAAATGAGTGAACCCGCTGAGTCTAAGGTTCATCACCTGTTGAATGAGAGGATAGCACTTTTTTCCCTCGACTGCTGTGAAAATTAAATGATGACTATAAAATGCTTCGTGCACTACCTAGTTAAGTGCTCGTTAGCAAGAGCCAGTCACGGCAGGGACAGGAGGTGGTAATCACAGCAGTGGGCATGGGGGCTGCTCACAGGGGAAGCTGAGGACAGGGGAGGCGCAGTTGCAATGGCAGCGGTGGTGGGGGTGTTCTAGAAGTAGGAACGGTGGGAGTAGCCACAGCAGTAGAAGAAATAAAATGCTAGACTTCACTGGTAGTATGAGAGACAACGAGAAAAACTGTATCTCACAGGCGAAGCAGCTGGAAAAGCTGCCTTTCAGGTTTGGAGAGAAAAGCAAAGGAATGGTGGGTGGACTGGAAGCCATTCAGGGAGAGCCAGCTTTTGTGTCAATGGTTTTTGCTACATTTGTTATCCCTTCTCATCTTCACAATGTTTTTCAAGAGAAGAAAAGGGGACTCAAAATGATTCTGTCCCTTACTCAAGGTCATAGCTGTGTGATGGTGGGTGGGGTCTGCACTTAAACTCAAGTGTGCTTCATTCCAATACCACGGTTGCTGCCCTACACCACAAGGGGCCAACTGCAGCTATCCGGAACACCGGCTCCCTGAGAGCACCTCAACCCCAGCTGATTCTGGCCTGGGAGAACACCCTCTTTTATACATTATAAAAGAGCTGGGGAGCATATCTCCTCTATGTATCAGGCTGTGCTTATTACCATTTTGCATGAAGCCCATTGGTTCCTATGTCTCCCGTCTAGACTCCCAAACTATGAACTTTTTGTAGAAAAAAGTCTTTCCTCAGCTGTACCACAGTACCTGTTCCCATCATAATGCCTAAACTACAAGACACTCAACTAAGTATCTATTGTTCACCTACTAGGCGCTGGGAGCTCTTCTAGACACTTGGGACATTTCAATGAACAAAACACACTCAAAAATTCCTGCCTATATGGAACATTCCATCAATGGAAGACAAATAATAAACAAGAATAGTAAGTAAATTAAAAAGGATTATTGAATAAGGTAAATGGATGAATGAATGAATGAATGAATAAGAGAAGAGAGGAGAGGTACCCGGACCTACCGCTGACCCTTTCAAATGTGATCATGATCGTATTTTCAATCATAAATTTCACACTGGCATCACAATTTCCATATGCTTATCTATGATTTTACATCAGTCCTGTGGAGAAAGTAATTATAGAATCATGTTACCTATTTTGTGGAGAGGGAGACTGAGGGTCAGAGATGCCAAGCGCCTTAAACAAGGTTGAATCTCCACAGAGTGAGGACCCCCAAAGCATGGAGCTTAGATCTCGAGAGCAGGTCTTGTGATGGCTCTACCTCCCAGCCCTGGCCCCATCACTTCCCAGGCTCTTACTCACCTGGCTGGATTTCCTGCCATCAAAGGTGAGGCAAGGTCCAACTTTACTCTCAGGCATTTCTCTGTGATTCCCTGATGAAGTCTCAACCCGCTTCCTGATCACCTACGCTGTCTCTTCCCGGTGTGCATTCAAATATCTCAGTGGTGAATATCACCAAGAGCAAGCTCTGTAGTAATGAATCAACAGCTTACATACGTATGTTTTTTTTCCTTTTCCTCTAACCTCATCTGATCCTCCTGACAACACATGCAAGTAGAAATAGCTGAGACTATTGTTACTTATTTCATCTTGCAGACAGGGAAATGGACCCACACTCAGGGAGATGAGGAGACTGGCCAGAGTTCAAGTGGGTGCTGTGTGGCAGAGCCATGATGGGATGCTCCGCCCTTCCCCCACCTTGGCGAGCCCCCCTCCTCCCACGAGACCCACACCCAGCCCCCAGGCACAGTGGATTTGCTCCAAACATCTCATTCACCACCACCTCCCAATCGCTGCTCCCTTCCCGTGAGTCAGCGGCTGCCATCCGCGCTCCTCATCTTTATGCCTCTGAGATGTGCAGGATGTGCGTCCCTGTGTGGAAGCCTGTAAAATCTATTTATGGACCTAATTGTCAGTTTTCATGAGTGACAGACATACAGTGCTTTGACTACCCAGCCTAATGTGTCTGTATCTGACATTTTAAATAGAACTCTCTCTCCCCCTCCCTGTTCTTTTAGGAAGTAATTTGAGATAGCAGGTATTTTTAAATTCATATATCTTTAATTATATCTACACAACTGTCAGAGATTAATGATTTCCTCAATCTGGCTCTCCTTAAAGGAGAATTTGGAACTTACGCAACACTAAAAAGAGCTCCAACGGATATGCTGTCAGTAACAAAGACATTCGCAGGCAAGGCTTTTGGCTTTAGTCAAGTTCGAATTCTCACTGTAGATTAATTTTGTGCGATGCTTCTATGAATTATGAAAAAGCAGCACTCATGTGGACGGCAAATGTAAATAGATGTAACCATGTAAACCAATAAAAAAGCATGTGGCAGACGGAGAGCGGGCTATGTGTGGAAATACTCCCCTGCCCCCAGAGAAATAAGTAACAATAGGTTTCGGGTGGTATCCGTGTATTCAGACTCCAAAAGAAAATCTCAGCCTCCCATGTAAGCAAACTCAATCTAGAAGCTTGAGGTCAGAGAGGACTTCAGAAAGAACTTCATCCAGCTCTCCTGCTTGACGCCAGAAATTTCTCCTGTGATACAACTCGGTTAGCAAAGATTTGCTTGATGCCTGTTGGGCGCCAGGCATAAGGCAGGCCAGGAGCACACGCTAGGCACAAGGCATGTCCCCTAGAAATCAAAGGAGGAATAAGAAACAAGCAAAGAAGCGCCTACAACAGAGGAAGACCATTGAGGGATATCTGCCTGTTGCTACCCGAAAGAGGGGAGGCAGAAAACTGGGCACTAGTCCTCCTTTTAACTAGGTATGTGATGCTGGGCAAGTTAATTTCTCTTTCTTTCCCAGTAAAATGGGATTAATAGTATTTTCCCTTTGTGAGCGTTTAATAAAAGCTGGCTTCTGTTTCCTACGGCTGTCTCACTTCCATTGCTCCCCTATGTGAACCCTGTGGCGCCAGGACCCTATATTTCTCACCATTCCTCCAAAACACTACAATTTCTTACGCTTATGAATACACGGAGCGTCTCAGGTGGTGCCTGCACATCTTCCTTTTGTTTGATAAACTCCTTTCAACTTGTATGATCTAGCTTGAATGGCTCCTCTTCTGTGAAGCCTTCTCTAATCTCCTGGGTACACTTATGGCTCCTTTAATCCCAGGTAATTACATCCACTGAGGTGCTAGTCACACTGGACTATAGTAGTTTCACTGTTTATCTTTTTTATCTAGTTCGTGTCTCAGCAAATAAATATATATATATATATAATTTTATATCCTCAGGGCCTGGCTGGTAACTGGCCCATAATAGGCAGATACTCAACAAATTGTTGTTTACATGAATGAATAGTGTATGAAGGGATAAATATTCAAGTAAGTGATGAGTAATATGTGTAAATACCTTGTAAATGTTAATAAAAAAAAGCTAGTGTTTAATGAATGGTTACTATGTCCCAGACACGTGGGTGTATAATTTTAATGGTCCACAACAACTCCACAAACTAGACTTGTTCTAAAGTAAACTTATGGCATGGGTACCAACCAATGAGAGCTGTTGTCAGTGACATCACCATCAGCCCTTGAGATACTACTGTGGGCTAAATGGTAGCCCCGAAAAGATACTTTCATGTCCTCACCTGTGGATCCTGCGAATACGGCCTTATTTGGAAAAAAAAAAAAAAAAAAGATCTTTGTAGACAGAATTAAGGATCTCGAAATAAGGAGATCATTCTGGATCATTTGGATGGGTCCTAAATCTAATGACAAGTGTCCTTGTAAGAGACACATGGAAGAGAAGGCTATGTGAAGACAGAGCAGGAAGAGACGTGACCACAGATCAAAAGCAGCAGCTGGCAGCCACGAGAAACTAGAAGAGGCAGGAAAGAGATTCTCCTCTGGAGCTTTCACAAGGAGAGCAGCCCTGCTGACACCTACATTTTGGACTTTTATCTTCCAGAAATGTGAGAGTGAGTTTCTGGTTTCGTTTTGTTGGCTACCAAGTTTGTGGTAATTTTTTAGAGCAGCCTCAGGGAACTAGTACGCAGAGGTACATTAACGTCTGTTATCAAGATGAGGACACTGAAGTTGCAGCGGGGAGGTTTCTCCAAGGCACGCAGCTATTCACCAGCAGAGATGAGATTCAGATCAGAACCTGTCTTACTGCAAAGTTGTTGTCAAGATTCTCCCATGAGTAGCCTCAGAGACACCTCCTGTGGTTCTTTGGCTTGAGCTTCTGACACATACAGATGCTGGGTCCTCCCTGTGGAGGCGCCCACTCACTGGATCATTGGGAGGACAATGGCACCTGTGTTTTTTGACAACCCTCCCCCCACACCAAGGGGCTGTGCTGCATGGTACAACTGAGAAATACAGCCTCGAAGGGTGGGGTTTTCTCCCTCACAGGCCTGTAGGAATGCCTACTCTGAAACACAAATCCTGTAACACAGAAGGGAAAATGAGAAGAATGAACCAAACCCCAACTTGAAAGCCAAGCTCTTTTTCTTTTCCACGGGCATCCCATGCTCCCCCAGCTGCTGCATCATAGGGGAGTGGATGGGGGTTGGGGAAACAATTAAATATGTGGGTTGGTTCTGAACCAAAGCCATTCCAACTCCCCATAGGTTTTATTAAATCATTTATAATTCCAAGAAGCTGAAGTAAATATTTAATATTTGATTCCTAATCCATAAATATTTACACGTAGAGATTGCCCCATGTTCGACAAGCCCACCAGAGGTTTTACACTTTTAGCAAGTGTGACTAATGAAACCTTCCAATTCCCCTCCCCAAAGCAAGCAGCATCTAGCCACTCCTTCAAGAGTTCTGAGGCAGGCAAATGTCTGTGTGCACCAGGGGTGCAGCCAAGAGCACTGAGAGCTCTTAAGGGATTCAGCTTTCAACTTGTCTGGGGAAAGAGAAGAAACAGGACCAAAAAAGAGAGGAGGGGGCAGGTAGACAGGGCACAGGACACAACTTACACTGTTTCAATTAAGTACCTTCCAAAGGTTACTGTAGTGTTCTCCACTTGTTGACTTTATGGCTATTAACATGTCAAATGGGCCTCCAAAGTGAAACTATTGATAGATTGCACTAGAAAATCCAAGAAACTATCTTTGAATCTTTTCTTAGAAATCCTAGAATTATTGGAATGATAGTGGTGGTATCTCAATTCATCCAACCCATTCAGTTGAAATCTCTCTGTCTCTCTCTCTCTCTATATATATATATATCTTTATTAAGTTTACTTACTTTATTAAATGTGTGGCATCCTGCCAGGAGTTGAAAAATAAAGAGACCAGCTTCTTTCCCTGAGAGGTCCTTACTCTCTTCCTAAATGACTTGGAATAAAAAAAAGTTGTCACTCATAAAATACCTACTATGTGCCAAGCCCTCGGTTAGCTTCTATACACACATAACCTTTAAATCTAAAATCTCCATTTTATAGGTGACTAAAGAGGCTCTGTAGGTTAAGAAGCTGGTCCAAAGTTCTATTTCTCACATATCAGTGTAGCCAGTTTTCCAACAAAGGATCAGTCAAGGACCAATCAGACAAACCGACCCCTTGCCAGCTATTCAAAGAGGGAATTTAATGCGGGGAATCCTTATCATGGTGTCGAAAGAGCTGAAAACCAGGGAAAAAGGAAGTGATCCAAGGATTAGTGAGTGCAGAAAGCTGCCACCAGCCCTGGGAACAGACCCAAAAAGGAGGAGGTGCTATGCCCAGAGCACAGAGACGGGGCTGTGTAGGGGTAGCTGGAACCACGGCAACGTTGCCCTGGAGGGCTGCAGCGGTCAGGACGAGCGCCATCCTGCAGGACCCGGATCCACCGGACGCAGAAGCAGAGTGAGGGAGAGAAGGGCCCCCACAGCCCACTTTGCCCCCCTTTCCCCCATCTCCCACCAGTGCCTCCCACAGTCTGAGCCCAGCCTGAAGCCCACTGTCAGGAGACCTCAGGGGAGAATGGGATCACAAGGAAGCGCTCCCTGGGATACAGAGAACACCCTGCCATGTACAGGTGAAGAACGAATCTGACAGCAACAGGCACAGGACCAGACCTGTCTGAACTTTTCAGCCCTTGCTCTTGCTGACCAGCTCTGTTGGAAGAGGCTAGGATCCAGGCTTGGAGGATGCCATCGCTCACCCTGTGGGAACACAAGTAAGCCATACAGATCCTGTGCTTCCGTTCTGGAAGAGCATCCTGGAATTGCTACGCCTGGCCCCGCCCCTTCAGAGAACTCACTCAAGGGTCATGCCTCATGACATGTAGGGTAGTGTTTTGGTGATGATGAGACCCAGATGTGCTTCCACTTACCGTGAGCCACAGGAACAGGTTTTCTTTCACTTGACAATACAGTATATCCACACTTACCCCGTCCTCCCTTCCTCTGGAATATTCCCTTCAATCTCTCACCCTGACACGCTTTGTGCCTCTGTCCCAGCTGCCTTGCTTAGCTCTTTTCTTTCCAAGGATATCCTCCCAGGGTCTGGGGGGCCTCGGAGGATTTCACATGAGGAAGTGACTGCTGGTGGGGGAGGAGAAGGTGAGGGATGGACTGCGGTTGCTCAGTAATCCCCTCTAAATCATGTATGGCAAGACATAGCAGACAATCATTTCTTGTGACTGAGACAAGATCAAAGGATTAAGGGGGTTTTGGTAAAGAAGGGTTGGCGTTTGGTCATGAGAATTGTAAAAGTCAGTCTGCTGAAAAGAACAGCTTGCTAGGTGAAAGTCTGATAATATACCCTAGGATCCCTTTGAAAAGCCCGAGTTCTTTCAAGGTGAAAGGCAAAGGAAGGCCAGAGCACTGTGTGTCTGCCCACGAAAACGGCTGTCACATCCAGGAGCTAGAGACGAGCCCCTCTCCGAACCTGCCCCCTTCCTCCCGTGCATGGCCCTGAGAGATGGCTGGTCACCGTCTGAGCCCATTGAGCCTTCTCCTCATGGGGACGGCATCACCTACCATCTACGGAGCACTGAGCCCAGACCTGGCCGTGCTCTGTTCGCCATATCCCATTATTCCTCACACAAACCCTGTTCAGCAGAGAGAGGCATTTTCACTGTATAAATGAAAGCACTGAGCTGTGGGTATCAAGCACTTTATTTAGTAAGAAGAACTACTCACTATGTGCCAGACACCGTGCTAAGTAAATGCTTTACACATAAGCCCAAAACCATGAGAAGCATTGGTCTTTTCAATAGGGATGACGGGCCCAGGTCGGAGACAGATGGAAATAAACTGCCCGTGATCACAGTGTGCAGAAGTGCTAGCAGTGGGATTCAAATCCAGGTCTCTCTCCCGCTAGAGCTGTTAATTACTACTCATCATTTGTTCATTCATTCATTCATGCAACAGGTATTACTTGGGCACTACCATGTGCCAGGCACTGGTAAGGGTGCCGGTCATGCCGCCATGGGCACCGTGGTGTCCTTGTGGAGCAGACCCTCTTCATCTGTGATGCAGCAGTGTGCTGGGCAACGGGTCTTCCCCCAACACTCATGGAGCTCCTTAGTGCCAGGCAACCACGCTCACCCCTCTCCCACCGCTCCTAAGCAGAAAGGCTGCTTTGGGGTGTCACACCTGCGCTGTCTTCCCAACTCACACACGGCCTTAGTCTCAGCCCCTCAGCATCACGGGGCAGGGTCTGGGGTGGGTGCAGGTGCGGGAATGGCCTCAAATGAGGCTCCTGAAGACTGTGGCTCCAAAACTCTTGACGTCAGTCACCCAAAGTAAACGAAAAGTTGGAAAACATGAAAGGAAAACTGCCTTTGTAAGCCTTTCCCCAGAAAGGTTAAATCTGACACCATCAGTTGGTGTAAGCAGCTAAAGAGAGGCAGGCTGGAGCACTGAGTGAACAGGTGCCAACTCAGCTCATTAAGTCCCCAAAGTTTTCATCTTTCCCAGGCTAATTGGCATTAATGCATGGGGTGCTGGATGGCTATTAAGTGGGGAGCTGCAGCAGGCTCTTTAGGATTCAATATCTAAAGGAGTTTGGGATCAAAGACACGGAGCATGACTGTACATGAAAGGCAGTCACCGGATCTCTGCTTCTGTCCCCATGGATGTTTACTGCACCTTGGGGGCAGGGGGTGAGGGTGGGGCAGAGAGGACAACTGTTTTTTTGGCAAACCAACTGCTTCGAGCTGTTACTGGGAAGTCCCTCTCCTTCTGCAGTACAATTATTTGTCAGTTTACCAGATGATACTTAGTTCTATAAACTATTTACAGAGTACCTGCTGGGTGGCAGGCACTGGGATACCGGTGGTGTCGGAAAAGATAAAGTAGATCCTGCCCCTACCTTCAGGATGCACCACCATCTGGTATGAAGACAGATCCTGAGAGCTACTGTAACACAGGCCGGTGCCCAGAATGAGAATAGCCCAGGGGAGGGCCTATGTATCCTTGTTCAGCTGGGTCCAGGAAGACTTCCTGGAGGAAGTGACATCTAAGCTCAATCTTGGTGGTGGTTGTATCTGTTCAATCCATGCCTCACTACTCTGCAAAGCGATCCCCTCTGATTGCCCATAGAGTGGACTATTCGCACCTACCATCTGTCATATGTCTCTAACTCTTGAACAGCCCACTGTCAGTTGGGATGAGCCTACCAATTTGCTCTGCCCGGGATCTGGAATGGGGACCCTGTGACTCAGCTGTCATTGAGATTTTTAATGCAGAAGCTAGTAAAGCTGGACATGAGCAAAGTGACCAAGGCAAGCCTGATTGCAGAGAGGGCGAAGAAGCCAGTCTGGAAAAAGCAAAGTAGCTCTGGAGAGATGAGAGGAAGATACATGAGTGCCTGGCTTTTCAGGGCTCAGCTCAAGGCTCTCAGGATGCCCAGCCTTCCAGATTGCTTCTTTTAGGAGTAGGATCTATTCCAAGCAACAAATGATTTTGGAGGAAGGCCAATGTGAAGGCTGAACAGGAAGGCATAAAGTAGCATGGTGTGCTTAAGGACCAAAAAGTAACACTGAGTACTAAGTTGTAACCTCCTAGAAGGCAGGAAAGGGCAAGGTGGTGTGTCCTCCCTAATCCCCCACCACCTATAGCACAGAGCTAAGCAGGGACGGATGCATGCACACAGGCTCGTCCAGCCCACCTCCCACGAACCTTACGGTCCCAGGAACCAGTCATAATACATGGACTTTGGTTCTCCCATAGTCAGAAGAGCAGCAAGCTAGCACAGATATGCCTAATACCATGCTGGAGCCCTTACACAGATGACTGCATTTGGTCTGCATTCTCTCCCTAGGAGAGAGGTCCCATCACTTCCATTTTATATGTAAGGAAATAAAAACTTACAGGACTTAGAAGTTGCCCAAGGTAACTGCCATTGATAAATGGCAGAGCTGTGATGGTTCAATTTGGAATTCTGAAGACAGTGACACAATCACCAGGCTGTACTCTGAAGAAAACTGGCCTCACTGGTCATTTTGAGGGTTCATGGAATCTACTTAAATAAGACCCTACGCATGCTGACCATCAGAAAGATGTTCCAGAAATGGCGCTCTGGCCTTCCTGGCATAGATGGTGGTGCAGAGGCATGATGGGATGGGCATTCTTCTTTGGCCTGTGACACAAAAAGAGGTGTGGGGAGATCACAAGGTACAGAGAGGGCTTCCTTCTCGGGCTACCAACCCAGTAGCTGCTTTCAATCTCCTCTCTTCGGGCCTTGCAGGATGCAAAAGGACAAAATGCTCTGAGGACTGCTGGACTCTGGCCAGAGAATCCAGGGCCCCAAACTCAATTAGCACCTCCTTTTAACCAACATGTGTCCATCCTTGTCTAAGGGGCACAGGGTGATATGGGGGGAGGAATCTGAATTGCTCATTCGACCACCTAACTGAAGAAGTTAGAATGGCTGAATAATTTAGGTACCTTGACGATCAGTTTGGTGCAGCATGGGGGGACCGTGAGAACACATCTGGCAGACTTCTAGCTGCTGGGAAAGAGCCCCAACTGCTGCACTCAGAAATCCATTCCACGTCTGCAGCAAGACCATGTTTCCCACAGGCTGCTCCCAGTCAATGATGGAGCAAGCAGGGATACTCAAGCAGGCCTACTCCCAGGAGGCGGGGCCTCTTCTGATGTGTGACTCTGGCTCAAGGACTCCGCAATGACCTTGCTGAAGTCTGAGATGCTTCTTCTACCGGCCCTTCCTTCTTTCCTACCTCCTTCCTTCCCTCCCACCCTCCCTCTTTCACTCAGGATCAAGCCCACAGTGTGGTCTGATGGCTCCCCTAGCCTCCTCTGGCTCCCTCCCCATGTCTTCTCATAGGCAAGACAAAAGTCCTTCCACCTCTCCCTGTCATCATCTCCTCTGTCTAACTGGAAACTCACCAGTCCTGATGCCCCCAGATGCCAGTGACACTGGAACCTGGTGAGCACAGGCTGAAAGGCAGACCTCCAGGCTCTGTTATAAGAGGAGACACGGGACACAATATGGAGGCAGTGGGACCACACACTAAATACAGGCCCTCCAGATGCAAATTTGACTCTGTTCATTTCCATCACCAAAGTTCCTGGGTACCAAAGGCATTTTCTGAAATGTACTGACCTCTGCAAGAGCTGGCTTCAGAAGGATTTTAGAAATGATTTCACCCATCGAGACAGAGAATCCTTCAGCTTTGAAATGGAAGATCATAATGCTTTGCCAATCTACTCTGATCCCAGGGAAAATGGACCGATAAAAGAAGATGATTTCAAAGTTTACAGCCCCCCCTTCTAACCCAATCTGCTAAAAATTAAAACTCAGCAAGGCATGGTGTGACGACTTTTCAACCTGTCATTCTTACGAAATAGAGATACTAAGTAGGCCCTAAGTTTTCTTACTGAAAATAAAAACAGAACCTAGTGGGGTGGACAGAGTTCTACATCAGAAGCTGGAGCTCCACCACTCACTCAAGCTTTGGGCCCCAGGCACACTGACTCCCATGAATTTCAGTCTCCTCTTTAGAAATCAACATCTTATTATCTTAAATGAGTTATGGCAAATGAAACACACAGAACAGTGCCTGGTACATAGTAAGTGCTTAGTAAATATCAGCTATGACACCATTCCTAATAATAGTTTCATTATCATTGGTTTATCATGCAAATTAATTGAGGTAACAATATTTGGCATTTTTCCGCCTTCGTGACTGTTTATTTTATTTGAAACTAAACCAGGTACTTCGATACTTTTTTTCAAAAAGTGACTAACGCAAGTTTCCTCTTTAAGAGGCAGGGGTAGGGGGAAGGGGGAGGAGGAGAATAAGTATCTAAGCAAGGTCTGGGATAGGGTGTTTGTGTTCATTTCCTTTCAAGATCTTTATTGCATTTTTTGTTAGATTGCAAGTAGTTCTGATCCTTCTGATGGATATGTGTGCTGTGCTCTCAAGAAGATAAAAAGAGAAAGAAAGAGAGTGAGCATAAAACTATATACACACAAGCAGTAATGGATGCCAAGGACAGAAAATTTCCAGTAGACCTGGTCTATAAATTGTCATTTAAATTTGCAATTTAAAAACACTGCCTGACTTTTTGATTTAGCTGACTGTATATGAAAGACAAATAATGGAATCCTAATAAGCAATGTTTAAATGACATCTCCCAGACAGAGAGGGCGGCAGTAGAATTCTAAGAAGAGAAAATAAATCTACCAAGATAGGAAAGACGACCAGAACTAAATAGTTGCACTAATCACTTGATGACAGATACCAGGAAAATGTATTTTTGGCTGCTTAAAATTCGAATCCCTAACAGACGGAGGATAGGCTATCAGCTGAAAACTCCTACTGTCATTGTGAGGGGACAAACTGAGCTTTGTCTTTACATTTCATCACATTAAAACAGATGAACCAAAAAATCAAGGCGCCAGGACAACATATTAAAGTTGATAAAGCTGAGGTTAAAAGATGCAAACTGCAAGAATCACTCGTCCTCAGAGGCATCCATTGGCAAATCTGAATTCCAAGGCTTTCCCCGGAGTGGTGGCCCCCGCTGGGGACACGCCCACAGAGGGGAGCCCACCCCAAGGTCTTCCTTTCTTCTTGCTGTGGGGAAACAAGTTAGCATCATCCCCCAGCCACAAGATGCAGAAGGTAAACATTTGCATCAGTCCAAGGTGATGAAATGAATCATCAACCACTGAAAGCAATTCTGTGTGCCACTACTGAAGTGAGATTCGGCAAATTTAGGAATGAACCATTGAAAAAAAGGCAACAATGACAGAAGGGTTTGGAAGGAGGGCTTGTGAGTAAAAGCTAAGGGAAATGAGATCACCTCACTTTTTGTAAAGTGATAATTGCACAATTTATAATGACATGGGAACAGCTTAGATGATAAGATTTAGTGGAGAAGTAATGCAGAATTAAATACCCAGTAGGATCAAACTAGAATGCGCGTGTTGTTTGCATGTTTGTGTGCACACACTCATGTGCAGAAAAAAAAAAAAAAGAATTAAAAGAAAATATGCTTGAATGTTGACTGTTCTCGCTCAGAGCCAGGGTATGACTTTAGAATCCCCCCCACAGTGCTTGAAGCAGCCATTAAAATCGACCACCATTGGCAAATGACACAAAAATCTATCTGCAATCTATAACTTTGAGAGCAGAAGAAGCCACAGTAATCATTACTTTAAAACATCAAAGGAAACCTAATGGAATATAAATTACTGATTCTAGGAAAATGCAGGCCAAAGGCCAAAGAATTACCTATCTAATACAGGCTACTCTATTGTTCTACAAATGCTTAATGAACACATACTATGTGCCTGGTCCTACATGTAATAGGAAATGAATAAAATATGTGTACAACTTGAAGGGCCTTTTACTCTAGAAGTCAAGTCGGGGGGTGGGGGGAGGAGCAAGTGGCTGCCCCTGAAAGATTTCTGATCTGCTGGTCTTCCTTTCACCAGAGGACAAGGTAGGATTTATTTTTCACACTAGGGATTTAAATCTAATGGGTAGACAATGTCTATAATAATAGAAGATATTTCACAAAGCACCCATCAAACTGAAAAAAGTAATAACTCTGCACTCCAGGAATCTTTATTTAAATGGCACAACCTCTGGGAAGCCCTTGGATAGCTGCTTATCTCTGCTCTGGGATTTCAACTTACTGTAATGAACTATAATTGCTTCTTAGTTGTCTGTCTTTCAGAGAGATCTCAAGTTCCCTAAGCCCAGGACTTGTTCACAATCTTCTGTGGCTAACACTCTGCCTGGTTTTAGAAAACACTCAGAAATGGAATGAGGGAAAGAAGGAAGGAGGAAGGGCAGGAAGACTAGCATTTCTTGAACACCTACCATGTGCGAGAGGCTGCAGGAAGCACTTCACATAGGCATTCGGTTGTTTCTATTTCTATTACTTTGAACTTCAACTAGAAGGTTATTTATTGAAAGCTACCATGGTCTGCAAAGCATATAGACTTTGAAATCAAACCATTCAGGTTCAAATCTGCACTCTGCTGGTTTCTAGCCTTGGGAAGGCTAGTGAATCTCTAGGACTCTAGGTTTCCACATATGCATGTGAAATGTGAAAATAAAGTAAGATTAAATATTTAAAATGCCTGTCCTCTCCTCCTTATGGAAATGGTTTTATTTCCTACAAACGTATATCACATACCTCCTACTCTTTAATCATAGTTTTTGGCCTGACCAAAAGCCACTGGGTACTTGGCTAAGATAGCAGGAACAAGTCTTGCAGAGCCTCACGAAGCAAGGGCTAAAAGTGACCTTAGTGAGTTGCACATTTCCCACCTGCTATCAAGCATCAAGCTACCTTTCCTAAGTCCAACCTGATTCAGCACTCATGGCTATCCATCACAGCTTCAGCCCAACGTCCAATGTCTTTAGCACATGCTTCCATATCGCTGTTAATAAGGGATACGGGGATGATCATTTTCCCAATGATAGGGGTCCTGATCCTTTTTAGGATCACATAATAAGAACATTTTTCATTGCTGGAGATAATTCCCCTTCCTGTGCACATTTGTCAAAGGCAGTTTCCAACAGTCCCGTACATCATCCTGAAATACATGATAAGATTCAGCTCTGCTATTCATCATCTGCTGGGCTTCTTCTAGTGTGAAGAGTTCCTGCATGGCTTTTCCTGCCTCTGGTTTAACAATCAGAATGCAAGTTCTCCCTAGAGTGGTATCACCAGTCAGGGGAACTGAAAAACTCAAGTGATGACAGGCCCCAATCTGAGGGAAGTGAATCTACAACAATGATCTATAAATTCTTTATAAAAGTAAATCGCAAACATTGCTGCCACTTAACAATAGGACACAGACCCCCCAGGAACTGAGCTTTCACTGAGGTTTAATTTGATGGCCACTGCTGGGAAACAGTGAATATGGCAGAAAGATCCCATGCTTTGGATCATTTAGAGCTAAGTTTAAAAATTCATGTTCTTCCATTTACATGATGGGTGACCTTGAACATATTCTGAACTCACCTGAGTATGTTTCCTCATCTGTAAAATGGGAGTTTTATCAAACTCATCAATTCCTGTGTTCTCAGTGTATTCTCTGCTTGCATTTAGTAGTCGTGCAACTAATGTCATTTCCCATCTTCCACACAGACAACTCTTCGATAAATACTCCTCATCCCAGCTTTGAGAGGATATAATGATGCTCAAGACACAGTCCCTGCCATCACGTCTCTACTCACAACACAATCTAGTAAGGAAGAGAGGTATGTAAGTGCAATCCGAGTTGAGGGAAGAAAGACATAAAAGCTTTCTCTGGATGAAAAATTTTGCAAAAACCCAACATACTGAGAATCATGGGGTAAGGCAGGCTTCACTCCACGGGAAGAAGAGAATGCTAAGAAAGAACTTCACGGAAGTGCTCTCTGAGCTGGGTCTCAGAAGATCAGGGAGGCCCTGACAGCTAGCTAAGAGATTAGGGTGATTTTTTTCCAGGTGGAGAGAAGAGAACGAGCTGGAGAAAACTCATGCAGCTTCAGGGAGGGCCAAGCAGGTCAATGTGTTCAGAAGGTCCGCGTGCAAATAAGGCACCTGTGATACCTGCTGAATGCATGAATGAGGCAGAAATGCAGGGCTGTTCAGAGCATAAGTTTTGGAGTGATGGCATGACCTCTGTCCTGCCTCCTTAATTTCCACTTCCTCATCCGTAAATTTGGGATTTTATTTTATTTTATTTTATTTTTAAAGATTTTATTTATTTATTTGAGAGAGAGAGATAGAGAAACAGCATGAGAGGGGAGAGGGTCAGAGGGAGAAGCAGGCTCCCCGCTGAGCCGGGAACCCGATGTGGGACTCGATCCCAGGACTGTGGGATCATGACCTGAGCCAAAGGCAGTCGCTTAACCAACTGAGCCACCCAGGCGCCCCGTAAATTTGGGATTTTAAAAAGAGGAGCTCCCTAAAAGACTTGTTCAGGAGAAAATACATGTAAGGGTTTAAATACATTGCTTGGCACTTTATAACTACAGATGGACAGTGGCTACCTTCCTCACCCTACTTTCCTCACCAGCATTCTCATGAGTATTTCTGACGTGGGGAACTGGAAGTGAAATGGGCTAACGTGAATACTCATCGATTTGGGGGCATTTGCAAAATTGGAGCGCTTATTCCAAATTATGAGCTAGACGTGCATTCTCATGAATGCACACAAAGTCCTTCAAGTTCACCTAGTCTTTACCTTTTTATATCTGGAAAACATAGAATAACTGGAATTCTCTTTAGAAAGGGAAATGTTTCCTAGTCAATCACCCAGAACCCTTGTGTATGGCAACCTCCCACTTGCCAGAGAAGGGGAGTGAAGATCTAGAGCTTCCTCTGCCTCTCCAACCCCTTTCTTACTGTACCACATATTCTGCCATCATTCTTTCCTCTCGCTATGGCCATGGCAACCTAAGAATGTTTCTGCTGGAATCTGTAGGAAGATGTCTTTCAGTGTAAGCCTTACTTGGTATTTGGTAAGAAGACACACCATTCAGGAGGGAGCAGCTCAGTCTAGTGTGAAGCATGTAGACAGGTTCTGGGACCAGAGAGATCTAGCTGCAGATGGGTGCCTTTACTTCCTAGTTGTGTGGCCTTCAGGCAAGCCCTCTGAGTCTCAGTTGCCTCTCCTATAAAATGGGAACACTTGTCCAAAGGTTGTTTTCAAGCTGAAATGAGACATTTCACCTCTAGCACACCCCCTCCTCTGCCTTTTATCTACATGTACTCTCTTGATGGACTGTGTAGAATTGCTCGGTCTTTCAACATATACACTCTGACCATCCTAGAGACTTTGTTGCAAAGAGGGGGTTGCTGAAATCCCAGCACACCTTGGCACATCATCTGCTCACTCAGCAAACCACACGGATAATAAAACCCCATGCTCTGGGGCACTTGCTGATTATCTGCAAAGATGAAGGCTCTCCAGCCCTACAAAGGCGTATACCCTTACCTGACTCACAGGACTTGGAGGGATAATGTAAAGGGCTTTGTTCTTCCCAACATCAAAATTCAAGCCCAGCCACTGCCACAGGCAGCACACTGAGCTTAATGAAGCAGTGGGATGAACTAATATGGCAAATCTTATAGCTTTACTACCAATATGGCCCACATCACGCTAAATTACGGCACCAGACGTGATTGGACACACATCACAAAAGGAGGAGTTCACAGAATGGTAGGAATTTTCAAAGTGACATAATAAGAATCTCAAGAGCCAGCATTTAGGGGAGATGTTTGTGTTTTGTAATTTTCTTTCTCCTTGTGCAAATCATTCTCCCCCACACTTTACGATAATCAATGCAACAAACACTTACTGAGTACCTACCATGTTCTGAGCGCTGTGCTAGGAACTCATGGCTAACAGTAGAGACAGAAAAATAAGCCAAAAATGATAGGAGAAACATGGTAAGCGTGATGATTTGAGTACGTACAGGGTGCTACGGAACCCTTCACAAATCCACCTGAATGAGGCTTTTCTTAGTCATAAATTCATTCATTCACTCATTTATTCATTCACCCAACATTGCTGCATACCTACATCTTTCAACACTGTGCTCAGTGGTAGAAGTGAAGTGGTTAACAAGACAGACACGGTTCCTGCTGTCACAGGACTCCCAACATAATTAGTGATAAAGAGGAACAAAAAGATAACTAAAAATATATTATGATGAGCAAAATGAGATGTTTAAGAGCACACAAAACAGTCATGACCCGCAGCTGCGGGTCATGTGGGTGGGCTGCAATGGGGCACCAAAGCATTTCTGCAGACAGTAATATCGAAATTGAAACTAAAGGATAAGTGGAGCTAACACTGAAAAGAAATAAAAGAAAACATATTCTTGGGAGAAGAAACAGGATTTGCCAAACTCCAAATGTGAATGATTGCCTGGTATGATCAGGGAACTGAAATTAATTCAGTTGTGCCACGGAATGGACTGTCACTGCAGAACAGCGTGGAGAGATGTGACTGGAAAGATAAGGAGGCGTCAGACCAGGCGGGGCCTCTCTAACACCACGAGAAGCAGTGTGGACGTCACCTTGGGGGCGGTCAGACCCGCTCCCTGAAGAGTCTGAAGCAGAGGGGAGAGTTGATCAGATCTCCAAGTGTCCAGAAGAGCTTGGAGATGGAAAAGACTGAAAACCTGAAAACCACTTAGGAGGGTGTCAGAACAATCCAGATGGCAGAGGAAGGCAGCCCGGACTGTACTTGGGAGAGGAGCAGTGAGGAGAGAGAGCATGAACAGCTTTGGGAGGCATTTAGGAGGTCACAGGGGCTGATAGTCTGTGATTAATTAACTGAGAATGTTACAAAACTCAAAATGGCAAGGATGGTGGCTCAGACAAATGGTTGTTGGGTATTGAAGGATGGCCAGGATTTGGCCAAGTGAATAGACAGGGTGAGAAGGATGACCCCAGGTAGAAGCAGCCGACGCACAGATGTCACAGAGGTGAGTTCTGGGAACTGAAGCTCAGTGTGGCTCAGGGTAAGAGGAGACCAATAGACAAAGACACAGGGACCAAATCTCAGAGGGTTTTCTTGGGGTGTTCTCCTCTTTGGCATGCTGCTGTGGTTATACAATACATCCAAAGAAGAAAGTGCTGTGAAGGAGGGCTTGAAGAAAGCCTGACTTCTTATAAAGGAACCAGTTAAAATGAGGCCCAGAACTAAGCCACCAATGAAACCTGGAATGGGTTTGTCTTCAGGGAATGACCGCAATGAGTGATGTGTCCTGTAATAAATTCAAGACCATGTGATCAAAGAGAGTACAGAAGTCTCTCTCCACCACACATCATACCATATGACAGCAAGTCCTACCATAAAGGACTGGATTTCTTGACCCAAAACAGTATTCCCTCCCTCCCAAGCCCTTCAGCCCCAGAGCTTTATGGATCAACCTCAGAGAAATTGATGTCATCATATAATTAAATCCTTGATTTTGAATTTCCAAAGTCTGCAAATCACAGAGTCAGGAAAGAACAGTTAGCACACAAAGATCCAAAACCCTGCCAAGGCAGAATCGTGCCATAAATTTACACAATGTGCCTCATCTCTTTCCGTGCCTCCTCCGCCAATAAAAGGAGTGTAGCTCCTGTAATTTTTTCGAACCCGCCAGCCCTCCACCATCAAGGCACAGGGCAAACCCAGAGCATGCTTTCAGGGAAGACCAAAGACATTAATGTCTGCCAGACCTAGTACTTTCCAGCGTATGTAGACAAACCACGTGACCCAGGGCAAGTCTCTTGACCTCTCTGAACATTATTTTCTTACATGTTCCATAGGGTGATGTAAGATTTGGGCTCATGAAGGACAATTTATCTAAAATGGTTTGCACGCAGGAAGCACAATACAAATGATGGCTATTAATAAATATTTATAGCTTAACAGCATGGTCCATTCTCCTTTGTATTTCCTGTTCACCTTCCCCATTATTATTGAAACAAGCATCCATTTGAAGATGAACCAGTTCCTTCTTCTCAGTGATTCCCCCCATGTGCCTCTGGAGAAAAGGGTGCCTTCTACTTTTCTCTCATGTCCTACAGCACTAGGAGAGGTGCTGCCTCTCAGGGCTGGCTAGGGAGCTGGGGCACTGGAGGGAAAGGGAAAGTTTCCTCATCCTGAGCCTATGAACAGAGAATTGAATTGTGTTGGGTGTTGCATGTTATTCACTCACATAATCCTCATTACAACACTCCGAGATAGGTGCTACTGTCCCTACTTTACAGATGGAGAAGCTGAGGCTCGGAAAGGTAAAGTAGCTAGCCTGAGATACACAAGCAGAAATTGTGCTAAGTCTTAAATCAAACTTAAGTTCATCTACTTCTAAAGCATGACCTCTTTCAGGAGTCTTCAATGTAAACAAGAGGGAAGAAACATGCCAAGAGGTCAATCCCAAGAAAGTAAGTTGTTTGCAGCCTGATGAACTGGAGAACCACCAGCCATGGGAGCCGTTCCTGGCCTCCAGCCCTGACTCTGCCACTGCCCAAATGAGTGACCATCAGCAAGTCCTTCTTTTGAGAGCTCATCTGTGAGCAAGAGGCTCTAACTAGCCCCCAAATGCCAATTCCTTATAACCTTTTCTGTTTTTCCATTTCTAGAGAACTTACTCAAGTTTCTTTTAGAGTATTATGCTACTTGTGTTTATTAAGATGAAAACTCAATTGCTTTTAGTCAGGAAAGCCGTGAAAAGAGTCTAAGAATTTTCTTTATTATGAGGAGCATGACATATTTTAAGTAACAAATATGAATTTGGGGTAAAAATAAAACATTAACTTTTGAGTAGCAATAGGCTGAGAATGAATAAAAGCAGCAAAGTAGAGAAAAACAGGTCTTTAAAAGTTAGGATGAGACCTATAAAAATCAGAAGGGCCTCTGGAGGCAGAAATTCTTCAACTACATGAACTGCCTGCAGTCAGGGTCTCTTTTACAAATACTTCTCTCTGCCCACAGAACACTGAGTGCTGGCAGGGCTCACAACCGGGACTGGAGAAATCCTTATGGACAAAAGACCTCATTCACGAATTAATGCTTCGTCTAGGTTTCAGATTGGGTCACACAGATATAATTTCCGTCTCTGTTTGGTGCCTGAGGAAATGGAAGCTGGAAAAGTGGAAGTGTCCTGAGGGAGTGGACAGACCCGGAGAGGCAGGCCTGAGGTTCGAGCCCAGGGCCAGGGTCTTGACAGACAGTGGGCAGCCTCCCTGCAGGACAAGAGCAGTAGGTGAAGGCAGAGAGATAGCAGCTCTGCACCACAGGCCTGATAAAAAGAATTTTTTTATCTTTATCACCCCAGTCCCAAGGATCCAATCAGATAATGAATGTGATGGCCCTTTACTAGCTCCTTAGTGGTAAGCCAGTGTTAACAGGATATTTTCCAGGGCTACCTGACCAGTTGAGGGATTAGGACCCTGAATATGGCATTACTGAAACCATTCCTTAACCAAAATTAACCAGAATTTTTAAGAAACCTCCCAATAGGGACGCCTGGGTGGCTCAATCGGTTAAGCGTCTGCCTTCGGCTCAGGTCATGATCCCAGGGTCCTTGAATCAAGTCCCGCATCAGGCTCCTTGCTCAGTAGGGAGCCTGCTTCTTCCTCTGCCTGCCGTTCCCCCTGCTTGTGCTCTCTCTCTCACAAATAAATAAATAAAATCTTTAAAAGATAAAGAGATTAAAAAAAAAAAAAGAAGGAAAAAAAGAAACCTCCCAATAGTTCACACAGCTACTGAGGCACACAGCCAGGGTTCAAATTCAGCTTGATGGGGCTCCAAAGCTAAGATGTCTGTCATAGGACCACCAACTTCTAAACCCATCAGGGCTTTGATTCGCATGGCCAAATCTTTCAGGTAGGAAATAAGGTAGCATTTTGTTGTTGTTATTATTTTGCTAACTAATGATCCTTGGACATAACTCTAATATCTGGAAAGTGAGTAAGTTTATTTGCAGGTGTTTCTAGAAGATCAGGAGACAGTGCTGAACTGTGATCTCAGAAGGAAAAGGGCAGAAAAGCTAACACTAACCAGGAGCTGCCATGTCGTGGCTCCCATGCTGGACCTTCACCCATGATTCTTCCCTCACCCTTCTGGTATTATTTGCATGCACGCACACACACACTCACTGAGACAGGGTTCTAAGAAGCTAAATAACCCATCTCTGGTTACACAGTGAGAAGGAAAAGAATTAGAATTTAAAACTAGTTCCAGGGGTGCCTGGGTGGCTCAGTCAGTTAAGCAGCTGCCTTTGGTTCAGGTCATGATCCCAGGGTCCTGGGATGGAGTCCCACGTCGGGCTCCCTGCTCAGTGGAGAGTCTGCTTCTCCCTCTCCCTCTGCCTACCTCTCTGCCTACGTGTGCTCTCTCTCTGTCAAATAAATAAATAAAATCTTTAAAAAAAAAAATAAATAAAACCAGGTCTGGCTCCAAAGTGAGTGCTCTTTCTACCACACTCAGCTACCAGGTGGCGCTGACTGAGAAACCCCAGGCACAACACCCAGAAACGTCTGCACCTGCTCATCCTGGGACCCATTCCTCTCCCACAGTCTTCTACTGGGTGGCCTAGTGCCAGTTTTATAAATAAGAATCGTGTCAGCTCTTCTCCTTTGATGGCAGGTAACGAACCTGAAAATCTACATTCCCATCCTCCATCAAATTCCACTCCTGGAATAGGCACCATTTGACAAGCTGCATGTGTAGTGACACAATCCAATAAAAATGAAATGAAGAAAACAACTTTATTTCTTAGCACTTCCAGGCCTTCCTTATTTGAATTGTGAATACTCCAGTTACGTCTCTTACATGGCCTGTCGAGAAATGCACTTTATGGTGACATATGCCCCTGTGTGACTTGTATTTGAAACTATGTGACTTCCTTTCAAAAGCCTGGGTTAAAGAACCAGGGTGATAGGTTTGTGAGAAATTCTAAAGGGCCTCTTAAACTTTATGCCACTCTCGCTCTTGACAGATGACCCATATTGTCAGGTGTTCTTTTTTAGGAAATAAAATATCTTCCCCAGGAACCATCTAACTCTTGCCAAAGGAGCAAACCCCGCCCCCCCCAAAACCCTTCTAGTCTGTAATATCATATAATAATATGAGAAATGTACTTATGATCTAATGTCAAATAACAAAGCAGCATATGAAACTATGAATTAGTATGATCTCAAACACATATCCTGAAAAGTCAGTCCAGAAGGAATTCACTTAGAATGTTAATAGCAGTTAATTTTGATTAATGGGATTAGGCATGCTTACTTTGTCTCTTTTAATTCTCAGGATAATAAGAGTATATACCTTCTAAAAAGTCAAATAAAATTACTAAAAAAAGAACATAATTTTTTCAGAAAGGGGCTTAGCTATCATTCAGTATTTCTTTAGCACCAAAAATCACTGTATGAAATTATAAACTTTAACTAATACCAGACACAAAGATTGTTCAAGAAAAGAAAGTTATATGCCAATCATGCTGATGAATATAGATATCAAAATCCTAAGTAAAATATCAAAAAATCAAATCCATATATAGAAAATGATACATCATGAACGAGTAGTAGTTACTTCAGAAATGAAGATTAGAAAAATCTATCAGTAAAATCCACAATATAAATTGAGAGGAAAAATACGTATAATCACTGAAATTAATATAAAAAAGCATATGATAAAATTCAACATGCAAACTCAGAATTTAATAAAAAAATACTTCCTAGACAATGATAAGTGAAGAAGAAATTATAAAAAAAAAAATCTCTAGTAAACTTTAAGGATCACACAGGAAACTTAGAAGCATTTCCATTAACTGAAGATCAAGTTAAGCATACCTCCTATCACTAAATATTGTACTGACAGATCCAGCCAATGCAATAAGACAAGAAAAATAATTACTTAAGGATTAGAAAGGAAAACAGAAACCTACTTATGAGGTTATATGTTGTCTCCATAGAAAAATCAAAGAGGAATTGGAAGAATTAGTAACAAAGTTTAGTAATGCTATTATATTCAAGATTCAAGGTCAATACATAAACTGTTAACATTTCCTTTTAAAGTTCTACTTATTTTGGCTCAGTCAGCAACATTTGCTTAGTGGAATACTTATTGTTCCACAGGAAAAACTGAAGAGTAAGAAATAAATTAATCCTGTTATGAGCACATTCTCTCCCTTTTTTAATGTATGTATGTGCTTTCATGGTGCCTTGAGCCAGAGAAGTCTATCAAGAATGCATATTGTTTATCACTGCTACATAACTATGAACAATTATAAAATCTTACTTTGGGACAAATCAGCTATACACTTTCTAAGATCCCCTTGGTTCTAGAATGGGATAAGAGAAAACAGGATAATGATGATGATGAAGATGATGAAAATGAAGAAGAGGAAGAGGAGGAGGAGAGCACAGAAATGGTAGGAGAGAAACGGAGAAGAGAGAGAGGAGAGAAATGGAGAAAAATGACAGGGAAGAAAGGAGATGAGAAGAATTAAGGAAAGAAGGATAGGAGAAAAGGGAAGGAAAAAGAGAAAAGGAAGAGGAAGAACATACATAAAGACTCTTTGTTGGGGAGCTTGGGCAGCTCAGTTGGTTAAGCATCAGCCTTTGGCTCAGGTCACGATCCCAGGGTCCTGGGATCGAGCCCCACGTGGGGCTCCCTGCTCAGTGGGGAGCCTGCTTCTCCCTCTCCCTCTTCTCCCCTGTTTGTGCACTCACTCTCTCTGTCAAATGAATAAAATCTTTTATAAAAAGTGTCTTTGTTGATCCTTTAATAAATGCCAAGTACTATACTAAGTATTTAATCTGCCTTATCTCAATTATTCTTCAAAGTAAGCCTCTGAAGTTTAATATTATATCCTTACTTATAGGAGAGAAAACAGATGCTCAGAGAGGTTAAGTAACACTCCAAGGTCACATGGTTAGGAAGTGATATAGCTAGAATTTGAATCCAGGTCTGCCTGCCCAGACTCCATGCATGGTATTGGCCACTTGCAAGCAGATATTCCTGGAATATGTATTATGCTGATTTTAGAGTGTTGTAAGACATGAAGATGAGGAGGTTCTAAAAAGGTCACCTTCATGCTCCCATTCCAAATCTTCAACTAAGCCAATGTTCTGAAAACCTGAATCCTCATTTTAAGAATGCTCCTGGTTTTGCATGTTCAATTTAAGAATGAAAAGATATTCAGTAAGATACAATTTTTAATGCATTAAGCATTCAAGAGCACAAGTTTGGTGGAAAGGTTAAATTTGAAGCAAAAATATAACTTGTCATTTTTTAGTGAAAAAGCATTTGAATTCTGGTACATTATCATGCTCTGCAATCTTTTTTTTCCCCCATGTAGCAGTTCTCCCAAGACCTGTCCTCTCACTGACTTGCTTTCCTTCTATTATTCTTAGACCATGATGCATAAAATACAAGGTTTACATTACGTTTTAGGAAATGAACTAGACTACTTCCAAAATATTTGTGTTTCAAATAAACATCCAACGCAAAATTTACCATCCTTGCTGAGGTTTTGGCTGTCTGCAAGCTGCATGTGTATTACATTTATGTCCCTTGCTTCCTATAGAGTGTCAAACAAATGCCATCACGAAACATGACTGGGCAGACACAGCAGTGTCTCAAACAAATCACTGCCTATACAAAGCAGCTAAGTGCATCCCGGTTTGGAAGTCCATATTGACAGATTTCAAGACCTGAAAGAGAAGTCTATTAATCCTCCTCCATGCGGCTCAGAAGACGGAGGAGAGAAAGACAACACACAGCACGAAGTTGCTTACACCTAATTGCCACCGGGAGACAAACATCCTGAAAGGTACGGTCAATAAAGCCATGGGACCCAATTCTCAAGAAAACACAGAGAGTGAGAGAATTATTTTATTATCATACTATGCATGCCAGTCCTCATTAACAGATATTTACGTGCTTCCTCTGCATCAAGCACATTCCAAGTGTTGGAGTTAAAAGATGAACGAGAGGTCCAGCTCTGCAGGAATGCATAGTCCAGCCAACACACAAAAACACGGGAAATTTTTAATAAAGTGAGATTCTAACAAAGCCCTACCGTAGCAAAACAAACAAAAACAACTAACCCAGTGAGGGTTAGGAAAGGACTAACCTAGAGATTGAGTGGAAGCCAGTCTAGGAAACAGTGGAGAGTGACAAAGGATTTTGGGCAAGATTATTGTCCAGTGGTTCTCAAAGTCTGGACTCGGAAATAATAGTACCAGTACCATCGGGGAGTTTGTTCTAAATGTAGGCTTGGGCCCTACCCCAGACCTACCAAACCCGAAAATTCTGGGGATGAGACCCAACAATCTGTGTTTTAACAAGCCTTCCAGGTCATTCTGGTGCTGCTGGAATTTGAGAACTTTGGATACCTGCAAAAGTGAACCACAAGAGACAGAATGCCTGGAGGGGAAATAGGATTGGATAAGGAGGCAGGAGGATTAGGCAGAGATGTTGCTTGCTGGAGGGATGGGTAGAAGGCATACCAGGAAGGGTTTTATACATTATGAAAATAATTTTGGATTTTACCCAAAGCATAATGGAGAGCCATTAAATATACCATGAGTACAGAAAACAGCAAATAATACTGGCACCCTTTAAAAAACATATGCCATCACAAAGATAATGCTATACATCATTCCAGAGATAAAACACCACACAGATAAAAAGCCAGTAAGAAAGGAACAAATCAGCCCTACCTTTCTTTCTGGAGTCTTTCTTGGCGCTGGTTTTCACAGCTACTTGAAGTTCTGTCTCAGTTGACATCCTACTAAATCCTTAGTCCACTTCACACAGATCCCGGGCCTCGGCCAGGCTCATGGAGGACTCCTCTCCAAGAGAATGACTCCTCCCTTCAGAAACAATGCTCCGAGCTGCACATCTCATTCACTCCTTCCGAGCACTGCGAATCAAGCCAAGAGAACGTTCAGAATCATCACCCTTTTGAGGTTAAACAGAAATTAGTCGGGGGTTGGGGAAATAAACTGCCAAACATACACCAGGAAAATCTTGGTCTCCATGTACAAACTGCTCACTCGATGTCATCAAGCCACTGACAGGGTTTGTAGCAAAGGGAATGAGAGGTCTACCTGAAACATGGTCTCTCAACCTAGGTACATAACTCAAAAGAGATCTTTTTAAAACTCTGGATTTCCAAGAAGGACAAAACCCAACTCTTTGTTTTCCACATGTCTTGCTTTCAAGCAGTAGATGCCACCCAGAAAATATAGCAAAGGAGTATTTCCTGAGCAACCCCAGGGAGACATTTCCAACAACAGGGCACCCATCCATCAGCCAAGCTTGATCAGAGTCATGGCGGCTAAAGCAGATCATAGAGAAATGACCTGTGGTCTGTCCCTTCACTGCCAGGCATCTGAGCGGACATGGAGTCGACATACAATTGGGCCCCAAGTGTAAGGTGACAAATGGGGCTGAGAAACTTTCCAGCAAGCCAATTTTTATGTCAGCTTTTTCCTCAGCTTTAAGAGCAGACAAGCATTTAACATGGGGAGAAAAAGAAAAGAAGCAGGCAGCCACACGTTCCATTTTTTCTTTCTTTAATAAATATGCATCGCACACTACTAGGTACTATTAAGTCCAGACTCTGTGCTGGGAAGAGATGATAATGATAATAATGATAATACAACCACTTCAATTACAGCTAGTATTTACTATGCACTAACTATATACTTTGCCCTCAGCTACTGCTTCACATACATTATCTCATTTGATTTCAGTTAAATTGAATGAATGTATTTCCTGTGTCGAGTCAACTGCCTTTCCCAGTGACCATCTATCTGATAGCTGTATCAAAGAGTTCAGTTGAAAATAAACATTTCACTAGTTATCCCATTTTTTAAAGAAAAGGAAGATAAAGCTACTGGAAATAGATCTTCAAACTGTGCAGCCATTTCTGAGCTCATCCCACAGACCCAGAATGGTTGAATCCAAAAAGGCTGACCCTGAATGTGGGTTTCTGCTCAAAAAGAACAGTAAACCGAAACTCTTAATCATGATAACCAAAGAAGGCTTAACTAGAGGTCTAATAAAAAAGCCACATAAAATTATAGGAAGGCTTTCTACCCTCTAGATTTGTCCACGTCGTTACAAATGGCAAGAGGTTATAATGCTGAGTGAGGTCAGTCAGAGAAAGACAAACACCATATGACTTCACTCATATGTGGAATTTAAGAAAACAAAACAAAGAAGGAAAGAGACAAACAAACACACTTTTATATACAGAGAACAAACTTGGGGTTACCAGGGGGGAGGTGGGGAGGAGAATGGGTGAAATAGGTGAAGGGTATTAAGAGTGCACTTAACTGTGATTGGCACTGAGAACAGTTGACTCGCTATATTGTACGCCTGAAACTAATATAACACTGTGTGTTAATTATACTTAGATTAAAAAAAATAAAATTAGTAAAATTATAGGAAGGCCCAATAATAGGGAAATTCCCACCTTAGCCAAAGATACTTGGTTTATTTATTTTTTAACAAGTGATTTTTTTTAAAAGGATGCTGGCCCCGAATGAAAGATGTCTCAACAGTAGGAACTAAAGCTACAATTAAGGAAAATGCAAAACTGCCTTCCTAGAATGGGGTCCCTGAAATCAAACACAGAAAACAAGAACCTTCCCTGCCACCCTTATGCCATCTATCTGCACCACACCACTAGGCCTCACCCCCTTCCTAACCTCTCCTCTGAGAGAAGGCCACATTCCATGGGAGATGACAGAGCCACAAAGCTTGGCCATACATGGACATAATTTTATTAACGCTGATCATTTCCCTGCAACAAATATCTACTAAGGACCTACAGTGGGCCAGGTGCAAATGCTGGCTCATTCAGGTCAACAGACATCCACTGTGCAACCATCCTGGCTAAGAGTATGGATTCTTTATTCCTCTTGTCAAAGATGCTCAGTCTGATGGGGATGTCAGTCATGTAAGGGACTGCAATACACACAACTGGAACTAACACACACAAACACCGGGTGGGTATACTGGGGCACAAAAAAGCAAGTACTCTTACCGTTTGTCTCCCTCTCTGGTTTCTTCCTGTTTCATTTTTCCCTCCCTTCCCCTATGATCTCTTAATCTCAGGAAACAAACTGAACGTTGCTGGAGTGGAGGGGGGTGGGAGGGATGGGGTGGCTGGGTGATGGACACTGGGGAGGGTATGTACTATGGTGAGCGCTGTGAATTGTGTAAAACTGATGAATCACAGACCTGTACCCCTGAAACAGATAATACATTATATGTTAATAAAAAGAAAAGAAGCAAATACTCACCTTTGCTTGGAAGAGTCAATAAAACTTCTCCGAGGAGGAGCCCTATTCTGTGGGGTCTTGAAGAATGATTCTTATGCCAAGTGGATAATAAGAGAAAGGACTAATGGGCACTCAATAAGTACATGTATAAAAATATGAATGAATGGCTGTTTCTGACAGAAGGATCAGCTATGCAAAGACAAGGAGCCTTGCAATGAACAGCCCACCTAATAGAAGGAAATGTAAGCCTAGTAGGGAGGGGATGTACTTCTTCATCTTTGCAACTGTAACTTGTGCGGCTACCTTTCTCTTCAGTCTTTCTCCTCGAGTCTCCCTTGACATTCTATTGACCCCTCAAGGTTGAGTTCAAAGAAGTGTCGTAGGCAGAAAGGTTTTCTGGTCTCTCTCTCAAATGGAATCTCTCCCTATAGATTATACTATGATCTGCTTTTTGGCCGGCTCCATAGCTTCAGCCACTTATAAGCAATGTGATATTGAGGAAGTTACTCGACCCCTCCTTGCCTCAGTTTCTCCATCGGTATAATGGGGGTAACATGGAGCTGTGGAAATGAGGTGTGACTACACATGTCACATACTTGGAAGAGTACCTGGCACACCTCCTGGAAAGCACTTAATAAAGATGAGGTGCTAATAATTTCCTGTGTTAACCGCTCAAGGTCACACGGCAGTGTGTGACTACAAGTCCATACTGTCACCCTCCCTTTATAGAAGAAGAAACTAAGGCAGGTTATGTCTCCCCTTTAAAGACACTGCAGGAAGAGAGAGAATCTACAGATATTTCCATCGTGCTGGTTTTGCACACAGTAGGTACCTAACACATAAATAGTAAAACGAGCTGAAATATATAGATTTTACACAATTTCAAGCCTTCTTATAAGTTCGTATATAAAACTGGATGGGAACTGGGCCATTTTTTCCCCCTTCAACTTTGTAAAGCACAATACAGCACCTCTCCCTATTCTGTGGGTATCTCCAGCACTGAGTGTTCAACAAAATGTGATTGTGTTCAAGTGCTTATAAAGCATTACTTGTGGATTTCCGAAGTACACCCTGGTATCAATAATGAAACCAACATCATTTCAAATAAAAACCTGAAAAAGGAAACTGCAGGAAGAAGAGAACCTGCCATAGCCTGGGTCCTGGCGTCCCCTTTAATTTTCCAAAAGCCAGAGGTTGGGAAAATGCTGTGAAGTAACTCCAAATTATTTAAGAAATTTGTTTCTTTGTAATTAAGGAGATTAAAGTCCCCCAAGGGCCAGAAACCATGTGACAACTCAAATCATTTTCCCCCAGTAAAAGCTGTGAAACCCTATCAGTTAAATTCAGGCTCGCCTAGAATTTTGAAATGCTTCAATAATGTTTCTTTGCTCCACACAATCTGCGGTAATTTAATATTCCTGAAGTGTGTCAGGTTTTTTATAATGAGCTCTTCAAATCTAAATGTGAATTATGTAACATTCCACTACAGACATTCTGTCTAGTGAACTGCTTCTAAATGTAAAATCCTGTGTTCAGTGAGTTGGGGGGGGCTGGGGGGCGAGTTTGGGAGAGGGGGGCACAGAAACACCAAACCGCAAAGCAGAGAAAACACATAGGCCTTCAAAAAAAAGGCAGCATAAAGAGCATCCATAACAGAACACATACTAAAAACCTACTGTAACACAAAGTTGTGCTTTCTCTCCCCCCAATTATCCTTCTCATAAGATCCTACTGGAGAACAGCTAGCGTTTAGGAGGGCCCACTATTTGCCAGGTATGATACTATGAACTTCTTTTACTCAATCTTTCAACCGCTTGAAGTTAGGTTTTATTATTAGTTTTCATTTAACAAAGAAAAGCAGAAGCTGGTTTGGTAGCTGGTCCAAGGTCACATGGCTATTAAGTAGCACAGCGCAGGGCAGGGTAAAAACCACTCTTCTCCCCACTTTCCCTGAGAAGCCTCCCAGATGTCCATCAGCTGGAAAAACAAAATGTGGTCTTATCCATGCAGTGGAATATTATCTGGCCATAAAAAGGAATGAAGCATTGATATATGCTGCAACGTGGATGAACCTTGGCAACTGTAGGCCAAATGAAGTTAAACACAAACACACCATATGACTCCATTTATATGAATAATCCAAAACAAATACATCCATAGAGAGATGGAAAGCAGATCAGTGGCTGCCAAGTACTAAGGGAAGCAGGGAAGGGGGAGTGACTGCTTCGTGGGTGCAGGGTCCCGTCTAGGGGTGCTAAAAAGGTTTTGGAAGTAGATAGAGACAGTGGTTGCACAACATCATAAATGTAATAAATACCCATGAACTGTACACATTAAAATGGTCAATTTTATTTTGTGTGCATTTCACCTAAATTAAACAAAAACAAAAACAAGAAAACCTCCAAGCCGGGTCCCACACCCAGATTTAAGCCTTTGTGATATGCTACGAACACTGCAAATTCCATTCCAAAAGGATAAAACCAGACTTAAAACACAGACGAAGAGGCAGTCGTCCCAGAAGCCAGACTTTGGGATTAAAAGCTGCATGCTACTACCTGCGTGTTTTGGGACTTGGGCATCTTAATCAGCTTCGTCCAAACTATGAAGCACCCAAAACAGGTTATTAACAAGGCACAAGAGTTTATAACCATCCAGACGAAGAGCCTGTTTCCTCATCAATAGAATGGAAAGACCACCCCCAAGAATGTAAGATTTAGAAGATCAATGAGATCTGGGCACTTAAGAAAAGAGTCATAAATCTGCTTGTCTTTACATAAAGAAACACAGGGTAGGCAAGAGAGGGAGCCAGGACATCGTTTTCCTACACAGGGACATCTGGGCAGTGGAAGGACCAGGTGACCGGGTGGAAGGATGTGGCAGAGGGTGACACTTCTGAGTACAGTTTTCTGCACTGTTGCCCCCATTTGGAAGCCTACGGTTCTACATACCCCAAAAAATCAAATTCAATTAACAGGGGTGAGGAGTGGGGTGGTGGGGGAGGCTCAGACTGGAAGTGGACTGAGACAAATCTCTCCAGTGGCATCTCAAATGAACGTCACAAACAGTCTCTGATGGGATGAGAAAGAACTAATCCAAATAATTCATGAACACAGAATTTGACTGTTTACTCTCAGTCGTGGGCAGGGTTGTAGAAGGGGGAACTGCAAACAACCCCCAAACTCCTTTTAGTGGGGTTTTTTTTTTTGGTAGTGTTTTGGGCGAATTACAAAACTGTTTTAAATGTATGACAGTGTTGAACGAAGGGGTAAATGTTTTGATGTTCTTGGAACCCAGTTCTCACTACGAAAGAGGAGACATTAAATTATGGAAAGGGAGAAACCAGGAAAGAATACTGTGGGGACAGACTGGAAATGGGAGATTTCCAGCAAAATCATGATTTGTGAAATACGCATGCATCTGTGTATGTATGTACGCATACATGCATTTATATGCATACGTCTCCCAGCTCTGTCCCTTGAACGGGTCTAGGAACAAAGATACCCAAGGAACATCATGGTGCCTAATGCCTTAATTTTGTTCTTTTACTACTATTCCCTAGTAAAAGGAACCAGGGGTTCTTGTAGAACTGGCTGATTTCAGAGCTGGGGTGGGGCAGGTGCAAGATGAGCCTGAAATATCTCATTACTTCAGCAAGCAAGGAAGTGCTCAAGACAAACACAAATGGATGGGGGCATGTCACAAGGATACAGAAGCCATCTCGGAGGTGCAGTCATTGGCCCAATCTGGAATAATTTAAACACCAATGTCATTTAAGGATGGCAATAGATAATAAAGCACTGGGGGAAAAAAAAACAATCCATGAAACCATACTGATAAGAGATAAAAGGAGGAAGGAGGGAAGGCTGCTCTGCTTAGAGTAGAAGAGGTACTATCTGGGATATACAGAGGGGGTGTGGGGCAAAAAGCCAACATTTTGAAGCCATCAGAATGAAGCTTAGTTAGGCAAGAACCATCCATAAATGTTAAATCCCAGGAAAGTTTTGATGAGAAGACATCTGCAGGTCCTTCAAGTGTCTTCCCACCTACTGCTTATAGTTGCAAGGGGAAAATGTGTGATTACACAAAGGAAAATTGAACAACACCTCGATTAGTTTATCCAAATGAACACTCACAAGCCGGGGCAGATGGAGATGATGGAATCCCCTCAACAGAATACATCACTACCATGCAGTATTCTGGCCTGGAATCTAATCACATCATGCATTTAAAAATTGGGGGGGGGGTGGAGGGGAGGAGGGAGACTGTATCCTTCAAAGATACAGTAACAAAAGACAAAGAGAAGCTGGGGAAATATTAGTAAAGAAAATAAATATTTATAACAACCAAATGCAACACCTGTAGAAGATCCTGTACTAGAGAGAAAATACTACAAAAGGAATTACTGGACCAATGGACAAATTTGAATATAAATGGCATATTAGGTAAAAATACTGCATCCATGTTATGTACTCAATTTGATAATTTTCCTCTGGTAATCAAAGAGAATATCCTGATTCCTCAGAATAAAGGACTTAGGATATGTGCACCTTACATACACTTGTCTACATCACATACTTGTATCTATGTACATGCATGAATGTGTGTGTGTGTGTGTGTGTGTGTGTGTGTATCCATATCCATAGAGAATACACAAACAATAAAGCTAATGGGATAAAATGTTAGCAGTTAGTGAATTTAAGTAAAGGGTATGGCAGTTTTTGTAGTTTTTAAAGGTATAATTTTTAAACCTTTCCCTGTAATTTTGAGATTTCTAAATTAAAAAAAAAAAATGTTTTTGAAAAGCCCAGCTCAGACCCTGGCACACAAAGGTATGTCACAAAGCCAGTTCCAGCCTCACTTTTAAGTTCAGGCCCATTCCAGCTCCCTAGATGGCATGCTTTCTAATTCCCAGGACTAGCTGACGTTAAAATTAGTTTATGGCTGTCAGTTCTTATTACAGATTCCAACTTCACCTTGGATCTGCCCAGCTGCCTGACTTGGCTGAAGCCTCTGGACCAAGGTTGTTCTGAGCAGGCCTTTTTCTTCCCGAGCTCTGGACATCCTCTTCATACTCTGCCTCCGTGCCAGGAACTGGGCCACCAAGACTTTTCAGCTACCTGCCCCATAGATCACTGCAAGCTCCTTTTCATTACTTGGACAAAGCCAGCCTTCCCTGCATCCTCTCCCTCTCCATCTGTGGGGCTATAGATTTAGCGAGTCAGAACTTACCCTTTTTTAAAAAAAATATGTCAAGGGCTACCTGATCTGATCGAGCCCATTTGGAAAATGCCTAAAGTTTGCTCATTCTGCACATTTGTTCTCTTCAGGGATAATAAAATAAGAAAGAGTGAGGTTTTGCTGGAACCCAAAGGCAACATTTATGAAAAACCGCTGGAGGTATGAGAAGAACAAATGTTACAGGAGCTTTAGTGGAAGGCTGGTCAGGGAGACTGCATCCCTCACTACTGATAAAAGACCGCCATCCCCACAACAAACACAGAACTACCCCGTTTGGGGCAAAACCTTCAAGAAAAATAATACACTGGCTTTAAAACTCCGAAGGCCACAAAGTTCATAGATTAACCACCCCACCGTAGACGCGCTCAGGGCTGTTTTGCCATGCGGTGTGTGTTCAGGGGAGAAAAATCAGAGGTCAGAGACCTCTCTTGGCCTGAGACCTTCATTGTGGCTTGTTGGGTTATGTTTATTTCCCATTATGAAAAAATAAGAAAATAAAAAGAATTTCAGCTTGCAGGAAAGCGTTCTAGAAAGCCATTCTCTGTAACAGAATAAAATAAATAAATGAGGAAAAGTGGTGTAAAGGGAAACAAATAATTGGAAATGAAGGTGAAGGTGGAAACCAGCATAGAGCACCAGAAAAATCTGTAAAGTCGCGGAAGAGAGGCTATAAAGCTGTCTAAGAGATTCCTAGCAGCCAAAGCAAAGAAGGAAATGTGATCAGTTCTAAGTTTCACAAGGTTCATGCTCAAATAAAGCCTTTTTTTTCCCCTTTGAAACAGAAATGGAGACTGAAAAGGAGCTTTCATAAAAGCAACACTGTGTGGTGTCATGGACATTAGTATCAGAACTGTCTCTACAAAAAAAAAAAATCAAACGGAATTTTCAATGGCTCTTCATTTATGCTGTAAGCATAATACTAAAACATAATTTAGTAGTATGGCTTTCAAATAGGCTCAAAACAATGTGACCCAAGTCATTTTAAATTCTCTATGAATAAAGCATGCTTTCTTTTTTTTTTTTTCTGAAATGAAAAATAAGTAAATGGGATCTTACTCTACAGCTATCTGGTAGTTTGGCTTTTCTAAGAATCTTCTAGAATTAAAAAAAACCATATAAATGGTTTATCAGTTTACTCATCTGTAAAATGGGATGATGCTGGGTATGACTCATGGGATTAAGTGAATGGGAATACATGAAAGTTATGTGAAAGCACTTTCGGGAACATAAAATGCCATGTTCCAGAGAGCAAGCACTATTATTATTCAGGTATCGGTCAACCTTCAGTAAGGGGATGATAGGAGGAACAAAATGTGTTTCTTTAATCAAACTAAAGCTAACAAAAGTCAAAACCAGGTTTCAACAATATTAACGGAATTTATGTGACAGCAACAAAGTATACTTAGGAACATTTCATTTAAATAATGGATCACATAGTTTCATTAAGTATTTATTGCACCATGAAAATTCATTACATAAACTCTTAAGAGCATCAGAAAAAAACAGCTGTATAAACCTAAAATAATCCCATTAGTGTTTTCACTACTTGGGGCCCCACGTCCACCCAATCTCCAAAATTCTCACCTCTGATTCTACAAAAACGTATCACTAGGTGGAAGAACCTAAAGCAGTAACCTGTCCCAGAGGCTGGGATGGACTCAGGCCTGACTCTACCACTGATTGTCTATACACCTTTAGGCAGGTGAGTTACTTAACCATTCTCAGCCCCAATTTCTTCATCTGTAAAATGGGGATCCAGTGGGCCCCATAGTCTTTAAACCGGGGAACATGCAGCCCAGGGAGCGCTCGAGAAAGTCCACTAGAGTGAAAAACTCAAACTCTGCAATAACTACTTAAAACTACTTTTATCTAAAAAAAGGGAAATAGTTTATTACTTAAATTTGCAGATTAACAGTACATGCATGTAAATTTATACATAAGAATCCATGCCCTGGTACAGGGTGCAGGCTTCGAAAATTATTCCTTGATGGGGTCGATGACTGGGCAGATGACAGGGGGCCACTACCGCTCTCACTACAGCGGTTTAGTGGGAGCGACTGATTTCGTTCAGGTCCTTTCAAGACGATGCTGGCCCAGGAATCACTCGGGGACTAGAGGCCAACGATACTGAGTGCAGGGGAAGCAAGCCAGGGGAGGCTTAGCAATGGACCTGGTAAGTATAAAAGCTTATGCTCTTCAAATTTCCTTTCCAAGTATGTTCTAGATAAATGAATCTTCAGGAAAAAAAAAAAAAGCAAATATCCCCAATTCCTTCCCCACAAAGCCATTAAATCAGTTTCCAAAAATCGAATCATTTCAACGCACATTTCCTGAGCACCTACTGTGTGCAGAGCGGCCCCTGTGCTCCATGCTGGCAGTACAGAGAGACACACATCAGGGCCTGGCAGCCGCTACACCCTCTCACAACCATGCACTGGCCTCAGGTGGCCCTCATCCCTCTTCCCCAACACTCCTCACCACGGGGCACCTTCCTCACGGGCATGTTAGCCGGGACACCATTCCTCCCTTTAACCCCATTAGCCAAGAGGGCAGCGGGCCACACGGTTTCTTTGCTCCTCACAAACTTGAAAGCACTCATCCGTCGTCCCGATCCCTCTGCAGCATGTTTGAGTAATGCACAACTATTGCTATTCCCTGGGGTTGTGCAGGAAGCGAGGACAAGTATTTAATGAGGCCCTCCCAGTGAAGGGGGTTTTAAATAAACAAATGCCGCATCTGGCGGCTTCCGGCACTGATTTACCTGCACTATGTACTGCCGTTATTTACTCTCCTTTCCACCAGCTGCATTCCATTATCTTCCGAGCTGGCAATGGCCATCCGCAAGTGGCAAGCCCAGCGAGAGTGCGCCATGTCGCCGAGCTGCCTGGCCTGTTGGGAGGTCCCGGGCAGGGCTCCCCCGGAAACTGTGCATATCCCAGCGGCTGGCCGGCTGTCTGTCCGGCTGTCCGGCTCACAGGCGCTGTCAGTGGGCTCGTCCTGTGGCAGCCCTTCGCACTTGCTGCCAACAGGTGCCACTTTCTCCCTGCCCAGCAAGCCAAGAGAGGGGTGCCGTGCTTTCTCCCTTCCCTGACATCCCGTTTTAATTCTTCTCTCTCTCTCTGAAACACCTCATTTTTACCACCTTCCTTTTGGGAAAAAAAAAAGGGGGCCCATCGTCTTCCTTTGCTTCACTAATGATTTGCTAGTTCAATCTCAATTACCGTAAAATGGGATACACGGATGGCTCAAATTTTCTCCACAAAAGGATCTGCACTTGACTGGAAGCAACCCAATTTCCACAATTATCTCCCTCACAAAAAGCACACACAACAGTGATAACCGGTGGGGCTATGTTTTCCTGAAGCCATAAATAGGGATGGATGTGCTGACAAAGGAGCTCGTTTTTGTTTGTTTCCTGATTTGTGAATGTATTTATTTGAACCTTCTCACAGACACATAAAAATTCAATCACACTTGGCAAATACTGAGCAAATCACCAACACGGAAAGCTATTTCTTCTCCATGCAATCTCCTCCTTACCGTTAAACCCTCAACACTCCTTGGGATGGCAGTTCAAACTCCCCTCCATGGGGAAGGCTTCCTTGACTGCGGGCACCCTTCCCCTTGGCACAGCGGCCTCTACTGAGGACAGAGGCAGGACGGAGCAGAGGCTCCCAAACTTTGCCCCACGATGGCATCACCTCAGGATCTGGAAAGACTGCTGGCACTTGCCTGCCATCCTGGGACTCTTATTTAACTGCTGTGAGGGGCCACCCGCCCACCGGGATGCTTAAAAGCTCCCCAGGTGGTTCAAAAGGGCAGCAAAATCTGGGAAGCAGAAGCATCTTCAGTGCCAAGCATGGCCCCACTCCCTAGTCCCTGGGTTTGGGCCCAGTACTGAACCCCCGAGTTTGAACGCATTCACCGCAAAATAAGAGGACTCTGAGAATACATAGCCGATACAGGGAGGGTATCACGTGACATAAGCCATAAAAAATACTTATCACGTGATGGTAAGTGCTGCTGGTAGGTGGGAAAATACCTCCCCACCCCACCCCCGCCCCAAAATGCCCATATGCCCATGACTTAATCATCAGAATACGATTTAGGTGATCTAGATCCTAAGAGCTTGGGCTTTTGAACAGATGAGGTCTCGATGAGATTTAAGGTTTTGAACTGATGAGACCCTGGAGACACCTTGCCCGTAGTCTGCATTTGGGCTGGATGTGAACCTTTGAGGGCCAGAGGGTAGCCTGGGGTAGACAAAATGGGCCCCACAGATGTCCACTCCAAATCTAATCCAAATCCCAGCTGATTGCACCAGGAGTCGATTCCTCAGCCAAGGACAATTCACTGGCTGACTGAGAAGCCACGACTTGGCCTGGCAAAGGAGAGTTAGATCCAAAGCAGATATAGGAGAAGATATGCACATTATCTCTCTCAAGAATCTGATCTCATTAATACAGATTCTGTCCAGTGGTAATGGGACCAGGAGGGAAAAGATGCACAGGGAGAAGCCAGGAGGCAGCAAGGGAACGACTGAGCACCAGGGATGAGTAAGCCCAAGTAAAGATGAACAGAAGCCTCCAAGTAGAAAAATATATAAATAATTAAGAGAGAGAGATCATCTTCAGTAGAAGTAGTCACTGAGGGCACCCCATGGCAGGGAGTGAACGATGGCCTGTGCAATGGGAAGAAGACAACCGAGTCCTGAGAGAGAGCCAGCATCAGTCCTGTTATGAGCTCATACCCACCCTGGTCTCTGGGAGGCCAGCCTGTGTGTCTGTTCGGAGACTGCAGAGAAACTCCTCCCTTCCTCCCTGCTGTGCATGACATTACTAGGAGGGCCTGTAATGAAGGGCCTGAGGAGTACTTATCTATACCTCTCATCTGAACCCTTAAAGACATCACGATTCATATTGTGTAGCTGACAAAGAACAAAAACAAAGAAACACGAACATCACAGTCTCACAGATTTGCCTTGGGTTTTCAAATCATGGCTCCGTGAAGTCCCAGATGTGTGACCTTTGGCAAATCCCTTGACATCTTTGAGCCTCAAATTCTATCTCAGTAAAGCTGGGAAACCTTAGCCCTAATGGTTGCTGAGCAGAAGAAATAAGATAATGCATGCAAATTGCCTGGTACTACAGGAGGGACTCGCTCATCGCATACTGTTTGCTTTCCCCTCCCACGATTTCATTTGCATTTAATTCTTCGGAAGGAAAAGGGGAAATTTTCTGATATTTCCTATACTATATGCCTATTAGTTTCTCAATACCTGCCTGTCAAAATGAATCAGGAGACAATGACTTAAAACTCTTTCTGCTAGGGTATGAAATCTGATACGCTGACGTAACCTGACCGTCGGGCTCCAGTCCGGCCTGCCTCCCCAAACTCCCAGCTCAGGTGACTCCCAGCTCAGGTGCTCCTCCTCACTGGGGCTAAGGGCTATAGCCACACTGGCTGGGTCAGACCCCAGGGCACACCTTGGTCATCCAAGACTGCACACACCTCCTGGCCTCCTCCAACTCAGCACGCACTCTGAGGCCACATCCGTCAGTCGATGCCAAACTTCCAGAAGAGTAAAGAGATCATTTACACAAGGGTAAGCTATGTTCGAGGGAAACCCCACAGGACACTGCAGTAGCCCGGGACAGGAGAGCAGAGCTGTTCCCTTCCCCTGGGCCTGAAGGGGTGAAAGAAGGGGGAGGTGACTAGAACCAGAAAGGAAGGTAGAGACAGTTGCCTTGAAAGGAATGGTGACCTTCAGCCTAGGAGAAAGCACTCCCCAGTCAACTCTGCCAGAAGAATGCCAAAAAGTGGATCAAACCATAAAGACTTCACTCCCCTCCTTCCCACCCCTTGGCCCCCCTGGGACTCAACGTCGGCTCCTGGGAGAAGAGGTGAGGGGGCCAGGCGGCCCTTGGAGGCAGTCCATGCAGTGAGCTTTGTGAAGGGAGGCAGGTGGAGAGAGAAGAGCAGGGAGGACCCCTGGAAGGGCAAGCAGAAGAGAGCCAGTTCAAGGTCCAAGGGAAGACGCTCCTCCACAAAAAATGTTGTCACAGCCCACATTCTTCAAAACTACTCAGGAACTTCCTAACTCCCGTCTCCTTGTGGCAGCAGAACATGGAAGGAAGAAGAGGGAGAGGAGAACAGAGCCGACCGTGTGCCGTGGTCTCTGCTAAGTGTTGTACATGCCTCATCTCATTAATCTTCACAATCTGGGAAGGTAAGGAGCATTATCCCCATTTTGTAGCAGTGGAAACTGAGGCACAGAATTGATGGAACACCAAGCCCCAGGTCCCATTTCCAGGGTAGATTCAGATCCAGAACCCAAGTGCACCTGACTCTAAACAACACAATGTTTCCACCAAACCCTCCTGCTTTGCATAAGTCATCATTCTGCTATCTGCCCGTACCTTGTCCCCTCAGGAGCACGAAGGCTCGGAGGGCACGGACGGTCTTCTATTTCTCTAGCATATCCTCTTGCCTCGGCAATATGGATGAGATGCAAAAAAAAGTCCCACAAAAATAAATCACGGAATAAATAAAATCATAGAATCTCTGAAATCCCCACAGTCTTATTTTTCCTCAGTTTAAAAATAACCTGTTTTGCCATATATTCAGAAACTTCTCTTCCCTCTTTAAACAGAGGCATTTTTGTGGGGTTTTTTTGTTATTTTTTTTTTTTTACCACACGTCTCATATTGGGATTCGCAACTCATCACTCCCACGAGAAATATCCCCGGGCTCCTTGTCTATTCAGGCAAGCACTTGGTAAATTTGCAAAACAGTTTAGATTAATTTCTGCCGCCAAGTATGAGGATGCTGGGTAGCATTCTCTTCTACAAAGTTTTAAAAGAAATATCATGCTCCTTTCCTTAAGCATATCCAACAAGATTATTTTTAAAATGGACTCTGGTTAAAGTCTTTATGACTAATAATGAACACAACAAAATGACTGATAATACAACTGTGGCAGCTCGGTACATCCAACACTACGTGTGTGTAACATGACCCGGTGAGTATTTCTAAAAGCCCCTGACATTTCGTCATTAATTCTTTTGTCTTCTCTTAGAGGTAGCAAAGGTGAGCTGGTGTGAGCTCCGTGCAGAGCTGGAGGCCTGAGGCCCACAGAACTGGCAGCCTCCATTCCACACTCACCTCCCATGTTCATTTGATGGGAAGACAAGACGCCTTAGCAGAACCCAACAGCGGTCAAAGGAAAGGATCTCCAGCTTTGCTTAGGAGGGTGCCCTCGGGTCTCCCCTTCACCCGTGCATTCGTTTGACATCTCCTTCCCAATGACCCTCACAGTTCCACAAGTACCTTCCTTTGTGCACACTCATTTCATCTTCTTAACAACTCAGTAAGGCAGGCCTTGCGGTCCCTGTTTGACCGTGGCTAGACAAGGAGAGGAGATGGGCCACAGGTTTCCCCAGCGAGAAGGGGTAGGAAAGAGGATGGAATCCATGTCTTCTGGATTCTAAGATCTTTTTTTGTATCTTGCAAATACCTGACTCCTGAATCTGTATTATATGCTTCCTTATAGATTACCAGCTCTAGGGTTAAGATTAGTATCTTGGGGCGGGGAGTAGGGACCAGGGTGGGGAGACAGTGAGAGGGCAGGCTCCGTTGGTGGTGTGTTAGCGGGCCCCAACCCTCCCCGCTCCGGGCCCCCACTGGCAAGCACACGCTTCTTACTCTATGTGCTGACTCCAGGCCACTCTTCCGTACCCCATCTGCCGAATCCCTGTACCTTTGCACCGCACCAGGGGCAAGGACTGTGGGGCCACTGACCTCAATCATGATGTCTTTCCCCAGGAATGATGAACTTCAGCCTTTGGTTATTCAAACTGACAGTATAAATTAGGGGTATTGTTGAAGGGTACAAAGATCAAGATCAAGATAACAGAATTAATACTCAGTGGCTTCCAAGAGCCAAACCGATAAAGGAACTACTCCCGAGTTTTGACTGGGTCTAAAAAGCGAGCCGGTTTTGACTAGGCCCCCATTAACTGGTGGTTTCCAGAAGGCAACTAGCTGGTCCTGCAAACAGTCATTCACTGAACACCTGTGATTCTCTAGGTATCACCAACTAATATCCACCCAAGGAGGAAGGGATATATGATCAGAAGAAGCATGAAGAGGTCTCTTCCCCCAGGAATTCCAGGAGGAAACACCCACAAAAAAGCACAGAGTTTAAAAAAAATGGGGATATCAAATACTGCTTTGAAAAATTTCATGAAAGCTACAAATCCCTTCCCCAAGCTCAAATCAAGAACTTAAGATGTAAGGTGGGGATTAAAAAAAATTCAAAGGTGAAATGTAAAACCAACATTTTAAAAGCACAATTTAAAAACCGTCAATATGATGTGCTATGACTTTTCATCTTTTCACTTTTATCCCACCATTTTGTTGGCACATTGCCATGAAATCATAATAAAGTTAGTCGCTTCTAATAGGATTTTACAGCTAAAAAAGTACTTTCACATGTGTGTGTTCAAATAAAATTCTCTTAATCACCTTGGAAAGACACAAAATAGGAACCCTGATTGTTATTTTAAAGATGAGATACTGGGGCTCCAGAGAAGGCAGGTGCGCGAACAGAGCTCCCGTGCTTGTGAGTGGCTGTGTCCAAATTAAGTTCAAGATCTCTAGGCATCCAGCCTAGAGTTTTAAACCTGGACAGGACCTTGGGTTTCACCTCAACCAATGGCCTGGAGTCTTCATTTTGCAGTGAAGAAACAGGTCTTAGAGAGATTGGATAGTTTGCCCAAAGTCACCCAGGTAGCAAATCACACGGAACAATTAGGTCACCAGATCCCTCGTCCATTTCTGACACTATGATCCAATGTGTACACCATTCTTAACATTGCAGAAAGCACTTCCATATCTCACATTCCTAGGCCATTTCTAACACCATTACTTTTACAGGATTCCTGCTCTAAGAACAAGTTATTTTTGAAATATTTCAAAAAGCATATAAGGGACCTTTAAAAGAATTAAAGGATAATAAGACTTTTTTGCACATACTATAGAAGGAGCCCTCTGTTCAAAACATAATTTACCAAAACTCAGCTTCACAGAGCGACAATCTAGAAATCATTTTCCCAGAACTTGAGGCACAGGCGAGAAAGAGCTCAGAGAACCATGTCCGACCCAGGGGAAATAACCTCAGCATGCTAAAAGCAAACAAAACCTAACAACCTGAGCAAATTAATTTCTAATAAAGAGCTCTACTCAGAGAAGAAAAAAAAATTAAATGTTACATTACCCATGTGGTCATGTTACAAAGCACAGCTCCTGGAGACAGCTGTCCTGACCCTTGTGGAAGATCAGAGCCACCCCACAAAGAAGGAAGGACAAAGTACACAGCTGAGATGACAATTACTGAGTTTCATGATTGCCAGAGAAGGGGTTTGGCAAGTGCAATCACATGGGGGGGAGCAGTTAAGTGTTCTGCCACCAACACCATCAGGGCAAAGGGCATTCAAACACAGGCCCCCTCTACTCCAAATGCATTTCTTTACTCATTCCATCAACACATCCTTTCATTTACTGACTACTGGCTGTCTGCCATGCATTGTTCAGTTCTGGGGTTCCAGCTTCCTCCTAGTGGAGGAAGGCAGACAATAACACAAGGAGTAAGTATACAGTATGTCAGATGTTGAGAAATGCTATGAAGAAAAATAAGGAAGGAGAGGGGAATGAGGAAGTGCTGGGAAGGGGTACTTTTTTTTTTTTTAAAGATTTTATTTATTTATTTGAGAGAGAGAGAGAATGAGAGATAGAGAGCACGAGAGGGAAGAGGGTCAGAGGGAGAAGCAGACTCCCCGCCGAGCAGGGAGCCCGATGTGGGACTCGATCCCGGGACTCCAGGATCATGACCTGAGCCGAAGGCAGTCGCTTAACCAACTGAGCCACCCAGGCTCCCAGGGGTACATTTTTTAAATGAGTAGTCAAAGGACTGTCTTCATGGAGATTACATGGCATAATTTACAAAGGTAAAGGTGCATGCCATGCAGATAGTTATCTGGGGAAAGAACATTTCAGGCAGGAACAGCAAGCCCCAAATCCCTGAGGCAGAAAGGAGTATTTTCAAAGAGCAGTAAGGGAGCTAGCATGGAACAGAGGGGAGGGGAAAGAGAAGTTAAGGGTGAGGGAAAGATCTGGAGGCCAGAGCCAGACCCTGGAAACAGAACCACGGGGTCTTTTCTCTTAAGGAGACAATCTAGCAGTAATTCTGCCCAGAAGGCTTGGTTTTTCAGAACTGGCTTCCTGGGTCACTAGCCATGAGACACTGGGAAAAATGAAACCTTTGTGAAGCTCCATTTCCTCATTTACAAAATAAGAACAATAATAATCTCATCTCATCTATCCCACTAATCCTACTTCCTAATCATCCCTTAAGATGATTTCAAAATGCTAGACTCCCATGTGTCATCTCTCTGCCTCCACGGAACATCCACATGGATTTAGTATTTTTATCTCCATGTTACAGACAAAAACCAATACAGCGAGTTAAGTCTTGCTCAAGAAAACAGACGCAGTGTTACAAGCAGGATTTGAACGCAGGTCTCTGTGATTCCAAAGGCCACAGTATGGAGTTGCTTGTGCTATGGCCTAAGGAAATGGATGGCTGGAAGTGAAAAGCAGTATGGGAAGGCCACATGGCCTTGTGATGGCCGTGGCTGTCCTAATGACATGGTGTTTCACGGGACAATGGAACAAAGTGCTCTCTCCCTCCGTGAAAGCCGGGCAGTCCACATGGGGATGCTCCCCAACCCAAGGGTGCCAAGATTACCCTTGTCTGGCTTCTCTTAGTAAGTCTGGGTTCCGAAAGCATGATCCTGCTGGGAAACTGAGGTAGCCATCTAGGTCATCAAATCTCCCAGGCTTAGAAAGTCAAGCTTTAAGGAAAAAAAAAAAAAGAGACAGAGAAAGAAAGACCTCAAACTTTCTGTAACTATCTTAGAATGACAGGCAACTCCTTCTCAAAAGGAAGGCTTCCTGCCTCCAGCCCACCTGAGGGAGAGGAAAGGAAATCAGTTATACTGATCAGCACATGTTTATGGCACTAGACCTTGCTCCCAATTAATCAAGACTCAGTTTAACTCATCAGAAGCTAACATTTTCTGGTTGCTTTTCTCCCTGGACTGCCTCACACTGTTTCTCTCTGATAGAATCTATATCCAGGTGAAGATCACCAGTGGACACTTCAACTCAAGCTGATTACTAGGTCCTGACTGTGTTAGTATGGGGTTGTCTGTGTTTAGGCATCTTTCCATCTTTCTTCTCAAGTGACTGCAAAACAATGAGGTGCAGTCTCATGCTGAATTCCTGTCTCTTCACCTCTCTGAGCCTAAATGTCTCATCTCTGAAATGTGAATACTAATATTTATCTTGTTGTATTATTATTAGAGGAAAAAAAGTATGTGAAGTCCCTGGTCCACGATACTTCCTCAGTAACTGAGAGCTATTATTCTCCATTAAAATAAAGGTAAATGAGGGGTGCCTGGGTGGCTCAGTTTGGTAAGTGTCTGCCTTCGGCTCAGGTCATGATCTCAGGGTCCTGGGATCGAGTCCTGCATCAGGCTCCCTGCTCGGCGGGGAGTCTGCTAATCCCTCTCCTTCTGCCCCTCCCCCCATTCGTTTCTCTCACGCTCTCTTTAAAATAAATAAAATCTTCATAAAATAAATAAATAAAACAAAATAAAATAAAGATAAATGAGATTTACATGGTAGTTCTCCATCCAGGACTTCGTTTGAGCCCTACAACCAACCCCCGGCCCCTAACTTGGAGTCCTTCCATTTCGTAGTTGCTCAGAAGCTAGAATCTAAAGCTAGGATAGAGTTTAGAAATGATCTATGCATCTCTTTTACCAGGAGGGAAACTGAGGCTCAAAGAGAGGACATATTATAATATTATCTAAGCAATTACCTTCTATAATAATTCAGAAACCTCTTCCTGATGATGAACTCTGCCAAAGACAGCAGGGCACGGACGAATGCCCCCAGGATTCAACTGAGTTGTTGTGATACCCAGAATCATATCCAAAGGCTTTATTAAAACTCCATTTCACACGGGCCAGTGGAGGAAAGAAAGTGCCCTGTGCCTTGCATGCAAAAGGGCCCCTGTTTGCACTGGACTCTTGCTCAGGAAAATGAAGGCCGAACTCACCGGACGTGCTAATTGGCAGAAGTGGCTGGTGGGCAGAGTGCTGCGTCTGAACTCCAGCACTGCGACTTTCCACCTGCTTCTCCACTCGCTCGTTATCCGAGGCGTCCAGGAGGCCTGGTCCACACTCGGTCTAACTGAACACGGGCGCTTCTGCAGGACTGAATTGTCCGTTTTAACAAGGCTGGGCCAGCAGGGTCTGACTCGCAGGGGCACTCACTCTCATCAGGACCCTGCAAGGGACAGGGCGTCTGTTCGGCAATCCTGGGGGAAGGCCCCCTGAAAAAAAGGTTCTGTGCCTTTCTGTCTCATTTTCCAGGAGCACACTGGCTGTGAAAAGCAAGGATGCAGGGCCCCAGTTTTCAAGCACCTCCTGTTTCTAGGGAAAGAATGCTTAGACGAAATGTTAGAGAGGGTGGTTTGCCAGTTGAGGACGAGCCTTCAGGGTGTGGGACAGAAAGCACACGGGTTCGGGCCTGGTCGGTGCCCATCTGCCCTGGGGACTCTGAGCAAGCTGCAACTTCCCTGAGCCCTCAAAGGGTCCCCACATTGTGACCTCCGGATTCCCCGAGCACTTCTTTCTCCATGGCCCCTTCCTCCATAAAAAAATGTTAAAAATTTTATTTGATGACTACAAGCTCATCTTTTTTCTGATTTGAAAAGAAATTAAAACATTTTTGTGGGCTCCTAGAAGTACTGCGAGCCCTGAGGCACTGTGCTTGTGCTAAGGGCTGAGTTGGCCACAGTTCCTTAACCAAACAGTGGAGCTGATGGTGCCTCCTCCCACCACATTCTGAGCATTTGTGGTTTCACCTGGAATGTACTGGGCACCATGCCTGGTGTCCAGCAGACACTCAGGGGCTCTTAGTATTATACTACTGCTACCACTCAGAAAATGTAACTTTGCTCTTCTTCAGAGAAAACAGGATTATGAGCCTTTTGGAAGAAAAGGCACAAGTTTGCTCCCTCTGTGACTTAATCATTTATCAACTCCTCAAAATCTCCCAAGAGCTATTTGAGAACAGAGCCATCACTTAACAGATGCACACACTGAATGATGGACAATGAGCTTAAATGTAAACATTTTCCCACCAGAGAAACTTTACCAAAACTGTCTTTATTTGCTGTTTTTTGTTAATATAAAAATAAGCTTCTTAAAAAAAAAATCAAGGTCCCAGGATCTATGGTGGAAACTGCAGCCAGGGCCATGGGGCTCTGGGAAGCCCACCTACCTGGAGTGTCACCTGCAGGTTTGCAGGTCCGACGCATTCCCAATGGAGATGTAGCCACTCCACCCTGTGAGTCCCAGCGCCCTTTTTCTCCATCAGGGACCCACGCGAGGCTCACAGAATCCCTGAGCCATTTCCCAAGGTTTCCCGCAGAACTTTCTATTCCTTAAGAATGCTCTTTACAAAATAAGGGATGGACAGATGGAAAGGAAAGACAGAAGCAAGATGGAACAAATCCATGTCTAAATAGTTCTGAAAGTACTTCATAATACAGCGGTCCTCGATTGCTTGAAAAAATCATAGTGAATATCAATGTATTAAAATCTTGGAAAGATCCTCTGATAAAGAAACCTTTTTTGCCTTGATGACCAGAAGCCCAAATTTGTTTAAGCCAAATTTCCCCCCACTCCGGCATAACTATAAGTATCCCATCTGATCTGGGAAATGCCCACCCTGGCCAGCTTTCGGTTCTTTCCACTTCTGCGTCTTTGCGGGTTGTTCCTTTTCTTGGTCCCTTCTTGTCTTATGGGTCTCCCCTCCAATGCCACTTCTTTCAAGTACCCTTCCCAGATCATCCACCCTACAGCAGCCTCCCCACGTCCCTCCGACCAGTCTCTCTCATTTCAACCTCTCTTTATTTTACAGTAGTTATTTAATCTGAAATACATCAATAACATGTGTGATCACTGTCTATCTAAGCCCTGAAGGGCAGGTGGCTTTCCGGACTTGTTCATCTTATGGCCACTGTGATGAGAACAGTATAGTGGGAGACTACACCTCAGTTAACTGTTGGCTGGATGGGTGGCTGGGTGGATAGCAGGGGAATGACTGGATAGGTGAGCAGGGCACTTCACTACCGTCTTGGTTTCCCCATCTATGTTGGAGGACTGAATATTTAAAGCTCTTGCCAGGGCTGTTCTTTTAAGCAGAGTGGCTATAAAGACATCCCTTATGAAGTATTCAAGTATTCAAATGGCAAGGAAATCTTCCTGATGTTGCTTTAACTTAATCTTTAAAACCACTTTATGGGAGAATTGTTACTATCCCAATGTAAAGATGAGACAACTCGAGACAAAAGCTGGAATCCTCTACTGGAAAATGGTGGAACCTACTCCCAGTCTAAGCCAGTGTTGTTTCTCCTGCATTATGAGCCTAGAAGCCAGAAGGAAATAATGATTCTCACTACTGCCAAAACAAAAACAAAAACAAAAACAAAAAAATAGGACTACGAAAGGAACAGGAGGAACAGGTGAGGTACTCTGCACGTAATTCAATTCACTGCGTATTAGTCTATGTCTGGAAAACAAGAAGCACTTCCTGGATTGGTCGATGGTTTAAAAGAGCCCAACGTGAGATCTACACAACTGTTTTCTACTGTTTACTAATATCTTTTGCATTTTATTTGCAGTACTTGGGTCTACCAGGCACCACTCCCTTTCCCCCTCACGTGAAGGGTTTATTTTCTCTTGGAGAGCCATTACCGGGCAAATGCCAGGCTACAGAAGGTGTTTCTCCAGCAGCAGCATCTGTCTCCTTGGCAGGCTCCTAGGGTAATTTTACTGGCAGCATTAAAATGGCCAGGGGGTCAGTCAGAGCTCAGCTGCCCAGAGGCTCTCAGGTGGCCTACCAGCCTCTGCCCTGATGTCTCAAAAAGAAGACAACCGTTTGAACACACCTCAAAAGCTGAAGATCAGCCAAAGCCAACTCTAGCTTAGTCGGAACCATTTGGGCCAGTGCTGGTTTCTGTGGGGAGCCAAGAAATTCCCATGATCCTCCTTGCTAGACAAACTGGCAATAACCACCACCTGCGTAAGAAAGATCATGAGCCACCTGATGCTGGGGTCACAGGCAAATGGATGCTGGGGTAGGCAGCCTCTAAAATGGCCCTCCACCATCCCAGCCTCAAGGCATCCATGCCTTTGATAATCTCCTCCCCCTGAGTGTGTGCTAGATCTAGTGGCTCATTTCTAATCATCAGAATATGGCAAAAGTGAGGTCACTTAATAAATTAGGTTACAGAAGGGCTCTGGTGGCCTTCTTGCTGGCCATCTCTTGCCCTCGCGTCTGCCTGCTCTGATGGAAGCTAGCTGCCATGTTTGTGAGCTGTCCTACGGAAAGGCCCCCGTGGCAAGGAATTGAGGAAGCCTGTGAAGAACTGGGGCCTGCCAACAGCCACTGGAGTGAGCCTGGAAACAGGGCCGCCCCAGGCCAGCCCGGGGATGGAGGCAACAGCCCTGGCCAGTGCCCTGACTGCAGCTGGGTGAGAGATTCTGAGCAAGAGCGCCCGGCTCAGGCCGCCCAATGAAATGGGAAGAACGAAAGTCCACTGCTTGAAGGTGCAAAGTTCTGGGGTAATTCGTTACACAGCTTTAGTGAGCAGATGCGTTTAAAACAGAAAATAGTGTATTTCTTTAAATCATGTCAATGCAAGTACTTTTTTTCAAGTCGGCTCAAATGTCACCTGCGGGGGGGGGGGGGGGGGGGGCTATGCTAATCACCCGACTGAAAATTACAACTACTTCTACCTGCTTCCCATAGCGCCACACACTGCACCAGCTTTTCCCACTTCCACCAATCTTAAACATGCCCTCGGGACACTATGTCACTCAAAGGGTGGTCTTTGAACCAGCAGCCTCAACATCACATGGGAGTTCGCAGGAATGCAAATCCTAGGGGCCACTCCAGACCTACTAGTTCAAAATCTGCATGAGAGGAAGCGTTCCAGCTCATTTACAGGTAACTGAACATTTGAGAAACACTCTTCTAACATTCCATCAGATTTTCTTATTTATTCAATCTTTTTTTTTTTTTTTTTCCCTTTTTCAGTCTTCTACCCTCCTCCCTACCCCAGTGAAAAGTGGAATAGGAAGATCCTGATTTCCACCATTTGGAAGTAGCCAGTCTGCTTTTGTAAACACAGAAAGGAGAGACCCAGGGGGCCTATGCTTACGCAAATTTTACAGTCAATTTTACAACTCTAATCTCTGCTCACTTGAACTGGGTTTCTGTCTCTCGCAGTCAGGAGTATTCTGAAACGGCAGGCTCAGAGCCATCAACAAGTCCCTCGCCTTACCTCTCAGTTTACCACTAGTGATGGGCTGACTGAAAGCTCTCTCCCAGATGCAGCTTTCAAAAATCCCAGGGATGATGCTCCCAGACCAGCCAATTGGGTAGGCAAGGCTGGAACTGAAGGCTAGCTCGAATCCAACCATGCAGCCGAGGTGGTGAAGAGGCATCTCCAGGAGAAGAAAATAGGATTTTTTTTTTTTTCCGAAGAAGGGGAGAGAAGTGGTAGGTAAACAAAATATCAGATACTTACTGCATTTTACAACTTTATCCCCTTCGGATGCTTTTCCTCCACCTGCAATACCCTACATTAAAAAACTTTATATATATATATATATATATATATATATATATATATATATATATATATATATATCCATCTCGGCGGCCTCTGCTTATATCCCCCCACAAGCTTGGCAAGTTCCTACTCCGCCTTCTAGAATCAGTTCAAGTTATCTTTGGGAGGCACTCCCTAGCTCCCAGAGGAGATGTAGAAAGGCTTTCTTCACTGATTTTATTCTAGTCTTCCACTCTCTATTGGAGAAAATAATTATTACAGTAATTTAGGGCATTTCAACTCAATATGATAAATACCTTCCTAAAGTCTTAACCTTTTATTTTCCAATTACTCTGTAAAAAAAATGAATGTTTTTCCAGTTCCTGAGCCTCTAGATTAAAGACTGAGGAGATGGGGCAAGACTTGGATTTTACACAGTGTCTTCCTATTTTGCATGTTCATTCTGACATGACTGCACCATCACAGTGCTACGGGTTCTCTGCCTGCCCCTCAGGGTCGCCCAATTTGCCAACTGCATGTATAAAAATAGCTCTTCCATCAACACCAGCCATGCATACTCCATGCCCACCTGTTTTACTTCTGTCCCACATCTCCCAACCCATGCCCTGAACACCTGCAGGTTAAAGGCCTCCACATCATTAGCACTGGAGATCCCCACCTGTCCCTCCATCCGGGAAACTCTCAGGGGTAGTGACAGATCTTATTGAATCACCTTGTCTCTTTCAAAATGTTGCAAGGCCCTAGGGCGGCTGCTAATTACTAGACCGAGTGTGCTCTCCCCTGTCTCCAGGAACAGCTTGTTTGGAGACTGGCGGGGAGAGCTATGGAAATGGGCATCTTCATCCTGGCAGAGCTCACAGTCCAGCTCCCCAGAGCTAGTATCAGCAGCTGAGGATGGGGGGAGGACAGATCTGGGTCAGAATCAGCAGCTGCAAACAAGAGCAATTGGATGACTCTTCCGTGGCAATTTTTCTACTCACAAATTTGGAATCCAGGCACTTCCTCCATATTACTCACTGATGAATGATGCCTGCTTATAGGATAAGGCAACCTGAAGGCATTGAAACCCTTCCCTAAGCCCCCTTCTCCTTTCTCTGGATGTTGTCTGTTTCTTACCAAATAACCAAATAACTGTCTCTTCCCCTCTTTCTGCGGCACTTAAACACTCACATTTTCATTGGTGTGTTGACGTTAGAAAACTTTTTAACCTACACTGCCTCTTCCCCTTGCCCACCTCCCTTTAGAGATGTTGAAAAGCCAGATACTTGGTTTCTTGGCCTCCGTTTCTGGCTAAAAGTGGCAATATGATTCAGTTCTGGCAAATAAAGAATAACTAGGGACAGAGGTATCTCGCTTTGTGGAAGTTCCTTGTGGGAAATTGTTGTTTATTTTGGTTTTTACCTCTGACAAAAGAAAGGAGACAAATAATGAAAGCTCTATCATACCATCCTGGCTGCCCTGGTTTCTTTCTGTTTTCAGTGAAGTTATAAGAGTATGTAGTACTTGTTCCTATGGCAGCTCTCCTGGGACCATGAAGCAATTAATCTAGGATGACACGGAGCAGAAAGAAAGAACGTGAGCCCTGATAACATCTTTGAACTACTGCACTGATCTTGGGACCGCCCACCTCGACTCTTTGCTATAGGAAATAACAAAATTACTTTATTCCCGAAGCCACTGTTGGCCATGCTTTCTGTTTTCTCTTACTAACAATCTCAGGTTCCATTCAGGGTTCTTATGCTAACACTTCTTTTATTTTATTTAAGATTTTATTTATTTATTTGAGAGAGAGAGAAAGAGCATGAGCAGGGAGGAGGGGCAGAAGCAGGTTCTCCGCTGAGCAGGGAGCCTGATGCAGGACTGGATCCCAGGACCCTGAGATCATGACCTGAGCTGAAGGCAGACACCTCACCAACTGAGCCACCCAGGCGTCCCTTTGCTAACACTTCTTAAACTTTATAAGGTCACACAGTGATTAATGAATGCCTAGACTTTCTCCAAAAAGACAGGCATAGCTCTAAGTCTTGCCTACAATTTCAGGAGCATCAGAGACCCCCATCACCCATGGTCATCCCCCAAGCCCTAAGTCTCTTACTCACAGAGAAACCTGTCCATAGATTATGCATACAAACTTCAGGATTATATAATTAACACCGAGACATACAGTAAGAACCCCAAGGCATTTTAAGTTCCTGTGCTTTACAAGATATGGCTATCATCACCATTTATTGAATGCTTACCATGTAGAAGGTCCTGGGGCACTGTTCCAAGCACTCTATACATGTAATCTCATCTGATCGATAAACCCTAATGAGGTAGTTATCACTACTATCCCCACTTTGTAAGAATGAAACGGAGGCTTGGAGTCACTAGCAAACTGCCCCAGGTCACTAGTGCTAGTAAAGGATGAAGACAGAATTGAAACCCAGGCAGTATGACTAGCTTGGTCCTTCTTTTCGGCTCTCCTCTACGCTGCCTCAATTCTGTAGCAGACCATGTATCATAAAGGGAAAGTAGATTCATACAGTCTAGAAGCTGCAACAGAATGGACTGAAAAGCTAAAATGTTTGGTTAACTAAAGGTATCGTGGGTTGTGCATTTTAATTAAAAAAAATGTAAGCTGAATTCTTACACAAGTGAGTGTCCTAAGTAAACTATTCTGTTTGTGGTACTTTAGTTCCTAATCTGCATATAAACACCAAGGGCTTAACACGTGTCAGCCACTGTTTAAGCACTTTATGTCTATCATTTTCCTTAAGCTTCATGATAAAACTATGGCGGTGGTAGCATTATCCTCATTCTACAGATGATGAAATTGAGGCATAGGAAGGAAATTTGTGGAAGGACACATAGCTAGGGAGAAGTAGTGTCCAGGTATCAACCCAGGCAGAGGCTATGCATCGAGCCACCGAATCATACTGACTCCAATTTCAGCACTGGACTTGCATAGTCTTGATCTGGAATCTGAAAATTTATAGAAGCATTCACATTTTACAGAGATTAAAAATCAGGCTTCCAACATGCAGTAATAATCCACTCCCTCCTACTCAGAGAGCTGGTCTCATTCCCTTGGGCTTGAATTTCCAACGGCACACATGAAGGACTCAGCCCACACTGACCTCTTCTCTCTACACTCACTACCTTGGGAATCTTGACCAAAGGGCATTGAGCCTCACCTCTTAGTAGGGCATGCTCCTATGGTAGGGTAGGCTCCATCTACCACCCTGACCACTCTCTCAACTCCCAAGTCTTCATGTCCAGCTCTCCATAGGACCTTTTCCACATAGACCCAAAGATCACTTCAAATCCAGTGTCTAAATACAGTGGAAATCACAGGCTTTTAGCGATGGAAGGGGCCATCAAAGGCAGGTGGTATATTGAAAAGATTGTGTTTTTAAGGGTATTGTGTTTTAAGCACAGGGTTCAAATCCCAGCTCTGAACCCATTTCTTCTATAAAATGAAAGTGCTAACTGTCACTTTCATTAGGGGGAAGAAGGATAAAAGATATTAAAGGATACTAACTTGCCTACCACAGTACCTAGCACTGCATAGGCACTCAGGATAGAGCAGTCACATTTACTACTATTATCATCAACAAAATTTTGTGCATCCACTGAATGCAGGAGCATTTCCACAATACCCATGACAGATGGCCATCCAGGCTCTGCTAGAACATTTCCAAAGATAGAGAGCTCGCTCGCTCACACCATCTCCCTAGGCAGCCAGTTCTATTATTGGACAGCTCTCACTGGCACAAGTCTATCCTAGGTTGAGCCAAAGCCTGCCTCCCTGACTTCCGCCGGCCCTCGCTATGTCCTGTGGAGCAGCACGGCACGGTTCTGCTCTGTTCCGACACGAGAGGCAGTTCTTCTGAAAAAAGCAATCATGTCCTCACTACCTCCTCTCCCAGCCAGGCATTCATTCCCAGGCACCCCCTCCCATGATGCGATTTCTAGATTACCCACAATGCTCACTACTTCCTCAAAGTGTGGTACCCAAGAGGCACAGCAGTCTGATACCTGGGACAAGTGACTACTACAACTTCCGTTAATGCATCTGAAAGGTCATACTGTGATTTTCTAAGTGGACAGTTAGGTATCACGGTTGCAACATCCAGGGCTTGAAGTCAATTACACTTGTAAGTTTCCTCTCATCCTGTTAAAAAAGATCTTGTTGGGTCCCCCACCCCATCCTATGCCCATGGGATCTGGGCACCAACAACTTGACACAGCCTGTGCACTCTGACTTTGGCCGGAATGAGAACATTCTGAATCTTTTTTTCAGTACGCCTCAATTCCTTGTCTAAGCTATTGCTGGTCTTTTTCCGTACGCTGTTCCAAGGCTGTCCTCAAATTCGACACTAAAGGCCTCCACTCAGGTTTGTTTCCATTCATTTTAAGAAACAACTATTCAGTGAGAGATAATGTATTGGTCTCTAAGTACACAAGAGAATCCCTGCCCGTAAGAGGCAGGGAAGACAGGCACGTTAAGTGAAAAGCTGATACAGCGTGGTGATGGCAGTGACAGCATCAGGGAAAACACTAGCCCAGAGGTGGCTCACACATGTGGCTGCAGAGGAGCATCATCGGGGGAGATTTTAACTGGCCACACCCCCAACCAATTAAATCAGAACCTCTGTGGGTGGGGACCCAAGCCTCTGTACTCATGAAGACCCCCAGGTGATTCCAGTGGTGCAGCCAAATTTGAGAAGCAGCAGCTGAGACCAGCCAAGTTCTTTTTTAAGTTTGAATATGCATATGAATCAACTGGGCTTTGCTGGAATTCAGATGCTGAGTGCATAGGTCTGGGGTGGAGCATGAGATTTTGCATTTTTAATTCCCTGCCAGGAGATGCTAATGCTGCTGGGTCACATCACACTGTTGAGTAGCACTAGCCTGGGATACACCATCTAATTCTCCCTAAATTCCTTCTCCAGCCTTGCTTCCTTTTATGCTGCAAGTTGAACCTTTCATTCCAGCTGATGGAGAGAGACAAGAAAATGGTAAGATAAATAACAGTGATGGTTTGACAGGAGCTATGAGGGCCCAGTAGAGAGCACCTAATCTGACAAGGGGGTGGTGGTGGCCAAGGAAGCTTCCCAGAACAGGCTATGTATGATTTCACTGAGTTACACAGATTGAAGAGAGGAGACCCAGCAAAGAACTGGGCATAGCCTCAGAATCGTAGGAAGGAAAAACAAAACCCAAGGCACATTCAGGTAACTTCAATGTTTCTTGGTCCCCACAGATGCCATCAGTCATTTACCAATGTACCTGGCCGGGGCCCTTCCCTGCAGTATTGATTTGAACTATCACTTAACTTTTCCTACATTTAAACCCTATCACCAGAACCAGACCATGACCTCCCAAAGGGCAGAAGCAGGTTCAACTACATCATATACCCTCTGTGTCCAGCAGGGTGTGCCGCCCACGTTAGATCTCGAGTATGTTTGTAAAACAATGAAGAATTATGTTTTTTTCTTTAATAGATTTTCAGTTCCAATACTTTCTAAGATTGATATAAGCAGTTAAAGTTACTTACCGAGATATGACATAAGGAGAAAATGATGTAAGCCAGGGAGACGGGGTGGAGAAATGTGACCAAGGGTAATAAGAAAAGAGGAACGCTTCACGGCCGGGTGGTGTGGTCCGTGAGGATGGTGGGGTGGTTTCTCTGAGAGCAACATGGCCCACCCCGATGCTGACAGTTGGCATGGAGGGAGGGAAAGTTACCCGTGTTTGGGGCAAATGAAACCGCAAAGGGCTACCAGAGAGAAAAGTCAGCCTAATTCAATCAGACATTACAGTCAGTCCCGGTTAATGTGAAACAATTAATACGATCCATTTTTATGCAGATTAAAACATTTCAAATTAACAGGTCAATAGCCCTCATATGTTCTGAATTTGGGCTCCACCAGAGCCAGGTGAACCGTTCCGTGAACCAATCTAAACTTCATTACAGAGGAGGACTCCGGCTCTCAGAGATTCACACTGAACTCAATTTGGAGTTAATCGCTCACATTTTTCTCTCATCTACCAGATATCCTAATTTAAAGACAGATCTGCTAGGCTCCCTTTTCTGACAAAAGACAAAGAGAACATGAATTATTCATCTGTAGTAAAGGTATCATTTGATCTGTTTATTTTCCAATTAGGTGAAGTCAGATAAAGAAGCAGTCGATAAAACCAAGAGATTTTCGCCCATTGTATAAAATTAGTCATGTGGGTCTTGGAGTCCATCAAAAACCATTCCATTAGCAGTGTGCATCGGAGGGGAGAGGGCTAAGAAAGGGGGACCGCTCGCAGTCCGAGTGCCTCCGTGTGGCAGGGCTCTGAAGGTCCTGTCTTCCTTCTTGCCCTTTCCTGCTGCCCCACACCCACCCTCCCTCCCTCTCAGCCTCTCAGGCTCCGCCCAGAACTTGCCCTGGTTTGGCTGTCTCTTCTCCCCGTTCCAGCAACATCCCAGGCATGCTTCAGGGCACGGTTCCCCACTCTGTATCCTGTGAAAGACCTTCACAGTCCCCTCCCCTGTCCCACCACCCTCAACACCTGCACAGCATGGGTGTGGGTTCCCCTCCTTGATGTGTGTGCAGTTCTGTTGGGGTTTCAGCGGATTCCTTGGGAACCATGCTGGCACCCTGCCCTTGGACTTCTAGACTCCAACTGTGAGAAATAAATTTCTGTTCTCTATAAGCCACCCGGTCGGCAGCACTTTGTTTATAATTGTACTTTACACAGCAGCCTGAACTAAGACCCAGCCAGTCACTGCAAAGAGGTCATAATAGTTGTTGAAGTGAATTACTAAAAGTAAACCGGGACAATGGGTAAACTCACCAAACTGGAAATGTCTTTGACCTCCCTCCTGTTCCCATCCCCACAAGGCCCCCACCCAGAGAACACACTCCTTCTCTGAGATAGAGAAGGAATCAAGAATTAATTGGACATCACTGTTCTTTTTCTCAAATCTGCAACACGAGGGCCACATCACCAGCCTACCACTGATCTTCAACCAGACACTTTTTCTGACTCTTTGTTTCCCGCTTCTAAAATGAATTTAGACTAAATAAATAATTGCTTGGTTTCTTTCCAGCATTAAAGGTGTATAAATCTATCATCACCTGCAAATGATTTCATTTACTCAGCAGGCACTTAGGGGAGCTTTCTTTGGGCTCTACACTTCTGCTAGGCATGGGGATAAGGAATAAGACACTTTCCCTTCCCTCAGGGAGCTCAGTCCAGCAGCAGAATGTGTGGGGATAACTGATACTACACCATAGGGTGACCACTCTATTCCTTAACATAACTTCCCTTTATGTGCAAAATGTCAGGCTGTGCTCAAGTCCCCTTGCTCTTGTCAACCCACGAGCTGGCCAAATCTTTATGGACAGGAACCTCAGGACCTCTAGGCTCAAGATCGCTAGGCTTAAGTTCTCTCTCCAACCCGAGCCCTGTCAGAGCCTTTGACGTGACCATGCACACTGTGATTGTCGCGAGAGGCGGTCTTGTGCCTGTATGTGGTTCTTTAACCCCGGCGCAGCCACATAAGAATGCTTTGGGCCTGGCACAGCCCTCCCAACCTCCTGACCAAGAGACAGAGTCTACACAGAGTCCACATGCTTACCGCCTCCTGTGGGAAGACTTCCCTGCTTCAGAGTCAACGTGTTCTCCTTTGTTGTGTTTAAGGGCAGGTGCCCCTGGCTTTCAGTATTTCAGACTCCACTGGGGAGAGGTCAGAGTCCTTCTACTGAGACAGAAAGGGGTGTATCTAGGCCAATTTGTCTGCTTTGGCTACCAGGGGGCCGCCACTAGTCCTGGGGGACGGATGCCCACTATTGGAGCTGATCGTGCTCTGTCTCTTTCTATGTGAGTACACGGTTGTTCCATCCAGTGTGCGACTTGTGTTGTGCTTGGTGACTACGATACCAAGACACTGTGGGCAGAAGTGTTTGGACTTGTCCCTGGTGGCTGGCATTGTGATGATCTTTGCTATTTTCTCTGAGTTGGAGTCCACCCCCCCACTTCCCCTGCACAGGTGCATGGTGTTCTGCTCAACATTCTCGAAGAAGACAGAGCAGGCAGCATCTTCGTCTGCTGGGGCTGCCACAACAACACACCATAGACTGGGTGGCTTACACAACACATATTTACTTCTCACAGTTCTGTAGTCTAGGAAGTCCAAGATCAAGGTGCCGGCAGATTCAGTTTCTGGTGAGGATGCTCTTCCTGGCTAGCAGACAGCATTTTCTTGCTGTGTCCTCACATGGTGGAGAGAAAACAAGCTCTCTGGTGCCTCTCCTTACAAAGGCATTAATCCCGTCAGGAGGGCCCCACGCTTTTGGCCCCAGCTGAACTTCACTGCCTCCCAATGCCCCATCTCCGAATACCATCACATTAGGGGTTAGGGCTTTCCCGTATGAAGATCAGAATGGGGATGGGGCACAAACATCCAGTCAGCAGCAGGCCGTGCTGCCCCACCTTTCTCCTCTTTACAGGACGAGGTGGAGTTATGTGCACAGGATCACACTTGGGAGACCTGCTGAGGAATCGGGAGTATGGGTCCCCAGAGAAGACAGAAATACACATCAGTCTCCCCCGGGGTTTACCCCACACACCCCCATCCTGCAGCACCAGGAGCCTTGCAAGGGTGAGTCTGTTGGTAACTTCTGAGTGTGGGAATGCATCTCTACCTGACCCACAAGGAAACTATCTTGCAGCCCTCTGCGGTCTCCAGATGGGGCCCTCTTCAGACCTGCTGCCAAACCTGGCAATAAAGCACCCCGAAATGATTAGCTCCACCATGGAAAACAGAAGGAGACAAAAGGAGGTTAAGAGACCACTAGCATGGTACCATGTGTCAGAACACACCTCCTGTACCTCGGCAAGAGAAGGGAAACATAAACGGTATGACAAATGGCGCTGAGCTTGCCGGGCCACTGAACCAGAATGGGAAAGAAAGGATGGGGGTACTTTCTGGCCTGGGTAGCTCCCTAGGGGTCCCCTGAAATGGAAGTGGCCAAATCACTTACTTTGCCCGTTAATTTTCATCAAAGCCAAAGAGATGAAAGAACAAAAAACATGAATGTTGGGGGATTGATTGTCCAAAATTCAGGTCTCATTACCTTTAGGATGTTTAAAAACAATCTTCAGTGATGTACTTTTTAAATTGGAGCCTCTAAGGACCCCAGCAGGTCACATTTGGGGGAAGGAATGGAATCATTGCAAACCACACATTATGGAGTCTCTTGGGTCTAAAAATACACGTATCTTGGCCTTACCAGGTTGTCTGCTACCAGCGACGTTCTCAAAGCCGCCACCTCATCAGCAGCACCGGGCCCAGACGCCTAGCTTCTGAGAAGTGGCTGCTGGGTTTGTGCGTGTTTCTGGGCCAGATCGCTTGCACTGGAAGCAAAGAGAAATGTCTACCTCTGAAGAGAAGGAGGGAGGCTGAGGGCAGTCTGGGTCCAAAACCTAGGCCAGGGCTGGGATGGCACGGGAGTTTTCATCCAGCTTGTCAGATGTGATCAAATGGCAAATGGCAACCTGGAGCACTGTGCCAAAAGAAATTTTGAGGCTGCACATAGGCTGGTGAAAAAGCAAGCCACAAGAGAGCAGTGATGTCCACTGCCGAGGCAGGCCGTGGTCTTCTAGAGGCCAGACACTTGGCATCCCGGGGCTAGAAGGCTCCTACACATTGGCACTATATTCCCCAGTAATGAGAACTTTCATATACCTTAATGAACTCTATGCCATATCATTTTTTTAATTTTTTAATTTTTTATTTTTTAAAGATTTTATCTATTTAGAGAGAGAGCATGAGCAGGGGAGGGGCAGATGGGAGAGAAAGAGAGAATCTCCAGCAGGCTCCATGCTGAGCAAGAAGTCTGATGCGGGGCTCAATCCCACAACCCCGAGTTCACGACCTGAGTCAAAACCAAGAGTCGGACACTCAACAGACTGTGCCACCCAGGCGACTCCCCTGTATCATTTTCTTCACCAGGCTTATTTCAAATGTTTTAAAAATGCATACAGTAAGGCTTTTGTGAAGTTTAGATGATTTGCCTAAGGTCACAAAACTAAGAGCTAGCGGTGCCAGGATTCAGCACTGGGTCTTCTGATGACCAGGTCTCTCTGCATTCCACCAGCTTCTACACCTGAAGCCCGAGATAGCATTCTTGTTTCCCTCCCTGACTTAACACTACTAGGGAGAAAACTTGGATGTCGGGCACCCACTTGAAGTAACAACTGCCCAGGTGGGGTAGGAGAGATGAAATGATCTATCTAAATATTACTTTGCAAATTATAAATTGCTAGATACATTTTGGCTATTCCTAACAAAATTACTAGTATTGGTATTAATTAATGGTGAGTGCTCATAGGCTGACATCAAACAAGGGTCTTGGGAAAAATTATTAATGTTGACAACACTTAAAGAAACAAATTCCAAATTCTATCTTCCTGCAAGAGACAATTTCTGATATCCCAGTATCCCACCTTTCTGTAATTCTGTAATTCATATGCTGTATCCATTCCACAACCCGCACCCAGCCTAGAACAACACCCCACAAAGCAGCCAAGGTCCAGTGTAAAGAGAACTAAACTAGTCAAGAGATTTGGTTTCTCAGGCCAATTAATCCCAAAGTCACAAAACTAATGAGTGCCTGAGAGAAGTGGATCTCAAGCAGCCTGCCTTCCAGACTTGTCTTCCCTTCTTCCTGTTAGCCCATCAGGAGCCCCTGAGAACACACACACTGTGTCCCACAACACAAGCTTTCTAGTTCTTGGTTACAAAGTCAGTGATACAGATGCGTTCATGGGCCACTACTTGTATTTTATATTGGCACCAGTTCTGAAACACAGTCTCTTTCCAGGGATGCCTTTCTGCTTTTTGCATTTTAAAACAGTAACTCTCATTCTGCAGGCTTGTTTACCTGCCCCTTTGAAACCTTTCTCTGGTGTCATCAGCAGTTCAATTCTTCATCATGTTTAGCTTTACAAGGTGTATGCATCATGTTCATTAATTCCTGGATGGTCTACAATTTATCTCTTCCAAAAATAAAAAAAAGTAATAATACGTACCCAAACACATACACACACTTCTATACTCAGAGGACACTGTTAACAGAGAAAGAAGGTGCCTGAGTGCTCAGCATTAAATCTTCCAAATAGTGAAAAATCTACTATTAAATAATCTGGAAGAGGTCAATCAATAAAAATAACTAATTGATGGTATTATATTAGGTTAAACTATAACATAGGATATTCATTAACCCATCTAGAAATATCACTTGAGTTAAACCACATCTCTCAAATGAGCATTTCTGGTGTTAATTCAAAGGGCAATAGCAGTCACCCAGGGGATGTTTTTAATGTTTTATGCTTTCATTGCAGTGGTGTTTATAGAGGGGTGAGCAGGGCAATAAGGATCATATTTAGGAAGGCAGCTCAGTGACAGCTAAGACACTGAACTACAATCAAGCCATCCTCCTCCTCTTAAGCAACCTGGACAGCTCCACTCTGGCTAATCGGCTTGGCTGAGAAAGAATTGACAAGCTTACGGAAATTGACTGTAGTAGTAAACAAGGTGCTTTCCTTTTCTCTTAAAAATAAAAATAAAAATAAAATAAAATAAAATGAAATAAAATAAAATAAAACTCCCAGCTCTTGATGTTTTATATTGCATTTGGCTCTAAAGTGCTCTCGGATGTTGCTGCCATTTCATCACGAGGGGTGTGTGTGTGTGTGTGTGTGTGTGTGTGTGTGTGTGTGTGTACCCAGAGTTCTGGAAGCAGTCCGGCACAAGCAGAGCACACAGATTCTAAAGTCAGAAAAATCAGAATCCTTGCTGCACCACTTCCTAAGCTGGATGATCCTGGACAACTTGCTGACTCTTACCGTGCTCAGCTTCCTCACCCGTCAAAGGGAGAGGGTAATAATGACCTCGAAGTTTAATGAGACAATGTCCACAAAACATCTACCCTTGAATCTGTCACAGAGCAGACGGTTAACACAATTTAGGCTTCTTTCATTTTTCCCCCATTTAGCAAAGGAGAAAACTATCAATATGATGTGCTTCCCGAGGGCAAGGGCTACACCTCACTGCTCACCATGTCCCTAGGGCATAGGGCAGCGCTCAACATAAACGAGGCACTTGGAAAGACTTGCTCACATCTGCCTGGCTGGCCTTGACCTTCACACTATTTTTCAGTGTGTTAGAAATACATGCAGTTCCCCAACAGGCTGTGCAGAGTGACCCTTGTGTAGCTAGGCACCCGCTAAGCATATGCTGTTCCCTCTATCAAGAATATCCCTCCCTTGGGGCGACTGTGTGGCTCAGTTGGTTAAGCGTCTGCCTTCAGCTTGGGTCATGATCCCAGGGTCCCAGGATGGAGCTCCTACATCTGGCTCTCTGCTCAGCGGGGAGTCCGCTTCTTCCTCTGCCTCTGCAGCTCCCCCTGCTTGTGCTGTCAAATGAATAAAATCTTACAAAAAAAAAAAAAAAAAGAATATCCCTCCCTTTCCTCTTCCTAGGGAACCCAGTCTCACCTCTGTGGCCATCTAAAGAGCCTATCTTTCTGTAAACACCCATCTTTCCATCCCAGACTCTCACTCTTGCTCTTCTTTTCCTTCTCATCCCCTAGGAATCTCAATCCCTCCCTCATCTATGCTGCTGCCACCTCTTGATCCAGCATTGAATTTAACACTATAAATTATTATGTATGAACAGTCTGACAGGTGAGCTCCTACAAGGCAGAGGCTGTGTTGTATTTTATTTGACCCTCCCTATTCACACGCGCTGGCACAGAAACTGCTAACAATAAGAACTGTAACAGTGTAACAGTGAGAACAGCTAACATATATTTGGTGTGTACTTAACTATATGCCAGACACTAGGGCAATTGCTTTAGTGGACTTTGCTTTATCTTCCCTCAAACCCATTATTTAAAAAGTCTTATTATTTCTATTTAACAAAGGAAAATTATTGGCAGAGAGAGCTAAATAACGGGTCCAAGATTCCTAAGTCTCTCCCCTGTAGGGAGATACTATGGCATTATGGTCAAGGGTATGACATGGTGAAATATATTTCACAACTTACTAGCTGTGTCACTAGGGCCTGGCTCACTAACACACTTTCTAATACCCTCTCTATAACCCACAGCCTCTCAACTATAAAGTGAAATTCCTGGGGTGCCTGGGTGGCTCAGCTGGTTAAGCAGCTAACTCTGGATTTTGGCTCAGGTCATGATCTCAGGGTCATGAGATCAAACCCTGCACTGGGCTCTGTGCTCAGTGGGGAGTCTCCTGGAGATTCTTTCTCTCCATCTGCCTCTGCCCCTCCCCCTACTCATGCTCTCTCCCTCTCCCCCTCTCTTTTTCTCTCAAATAAATAAATCTTAAAAAAATTAAAGTGAAATTCCAGAATCCCACTTCCCTTTCAGCTAGGTTTGGTCATATATCTCAGCTGGAGGTAAAGAAGATGTAGATGAACATTTCCCTTCCCCCCAAAGGCAAAACCTCACAAGGCGACAGCTTTTATCCCTTCCACAATTGCTCATCTCCTTTGGCTCACCTCCTTCCCTCCTGATCTGGAATACAGATAAGAAAACTGGAGCTGCAGCAGCTACTTTCCATTCATGAGGAACAAACACTACATGTTAAAGACAATGAAGCAAAAAGACAGAGGACCTTGGGTTCTTGATGATTTTCTTGAGCAGATTTACTAGCATCAGCTTACTCTCATGGTGGGCTTCTTTTTATATAATTAAAAGAAACATCTTGCTTGTTCAAGCCAGATGCCATTGAGTTTTTGGTGTTTCACAACCAAGCCCATGGATACAGAGACTTCACCTCATGGTGCCTCAGTCCCTCAGCTGACGAATAGAGGAAATCATATTATCTATGTCTTCTATAGTGTCATAAGAATTAAATGATACTGCATTTAAAGAGCTTAGCTCAGAGTCTGGCAGAGAGTAAGAGCTTATTGGATACATATTATTATTATCATCCAACTACACCTATGACTACTACTAGCCAGGGAGAGACTCAGTACTCAGGAATTCCAATGCTCAGCTCCCCTTCGTTTATACAGTCAGTCTTCCAAGAACTTCTCTCTTTTACACAGATAAATGTGTCAGGTAAATCAGCCATTCCTCTCTGCGGGTTCTGAAGAGTGCTTCTAGATTTCCTTATGTCTAATGTTCAAACAATCCCTGAGATGGACATAGGGCAGGGATTTTAACACACCGAACAGATTAAAACCTACAGACTCAAGCTACAAAGGGATGGCTCAGGGTCACAGTGCTTATTCTAAATTTTATGGAAGTTAGAAAAATATCCAGACTCCTTACTCTGTTCTAGGAGGCCATGTTTGATCGGACCTCTGCCTGCCTCATACCAGGCACGCTGTCCTTTTTTCTGTTCCTCAAATATCTCCTGTTCTTGCTGGTGCATCTGCCTGTGACTCCCTGCCTTGCTCTTGGCACGGCTGTCTCCTTCATCTCTACTAGACCTCAGAGATGTCCTCTCTGAGGACCCTAATTAAGGGCCCGCTGCCTAGATCAGGGGCTCTTCTCACTCACCCTGTTGATCTCCCTCATATCTGTAATGTAACATATCTTATATGTTTATCTGTTTGTTTATTGACCAATAGATTCCCTGTCTAGAAGGTAAGCCTCTTTAGGTCAGGCACCTTGTCTCTCTGGTTTGCCCCTATAGTCCTAAACCTAGAGGGAGGGACAGAGGGAGGAACTTAAACCCAAGCAAAAGTCTGCGCTTCACAGCTGGACAGACCTGGGCTCAAATCCCAGCTTTGCCATGTAACAGTGGGAGGCAAAGCAAATCACTGAATGGCTCGATCTGAGAGTCACTCAGATTCTCAGCACCTTCACCGCTACCAGGAGAAGGACGGTACTTACCTGACAGGGTGGTTGTCAGTGTCACCTGTGATCACAAGGGTAAAGGATATAGCCCTGGAACTGACACATACATGTCCCATAAGCCCTTGGTTCTTTCCCTTTCTTATTCCTCCTCTCTCCTGTATCACCCGCAGGGGCACAGGACATGGCCCCCCGCTTACACAGACAAGAAGAAAGGAGAATGACACAGAGAGAGGTCAGCCAGTTCTGCCCTCGCCAAGCTGCCCCGGCTCCCTACAGACTACGGTCCAGTGACTTATCTGGAGATTGCACACAGTATTAGTACCTACTGCCTAGTGTGGCTGTGGGGATTAGATAAATTACTATGTAGTAACTGCTTAGAACAGTTGTGGCCCATAGCAAACTCTCAAAAAATATTTGTTTTGATTATAATTTGTGTCTATGTGGACCAATGTAAACAAATTTGGTATTTTCAATTATCACTGAATGTCTCCTCCAAAACAAACGGGAATCCAACAGTCAGCATTGATGCCCGGACACCGTATCCTGGCGCTGCGCACTGTATGGGGAACAATGGGACAGAGATGAGGCTGGAGGACGTTGGGAAGAGGGACATGGCCGGAACAAGTCTCTACAGAGAAAGGGAAATGGAAACAGGTCCCCAGGCCTTGGACTCCGGGTCCCTAGCAGTAAGGAAAACAAGGCCCAAGCGGATGATGTCCCCATGGGTGTGAGTGGGGTAGGGGAGCCTGGCCAAGGCCCCCGTGGTGAGTATGGAGGCAAGTCTCAGCTGCATGGTCCTGTACGAGGAAGAGCCTGGAATGCTGCTCAGAGGACACCTGTGTGGAGTGGCCTCCGAGCTCGGGAGTAAGGAAGCACAGACGTGAAGTCAGCCTGCCCTGTGGCTCACTCAGCATGCCCCCGCAGGAGGGGCTCAGCCACTGGGCCTCTGTTCTCATCCGCAAGGTCAAGTCAGAACTTGTCCCTCACAGGTTGCTAGAAGGACCCCTAAATACGTAATGCCTTTTACACCGTGAGCCCTAAATCATGGCAGATACCAAATAATAAAAATAATGGCATATACTGCGTGCTAGGGTTTCTTGTAAGTACAAGTATGAACTGATTTCATCCACACAATGAACATGGGCAGAAATGCTATTAAGACTAAGAATGAGGATGATAATATAATAAGAAACATAAATAGCACTTCCCACAGGCCAGGCATTGTTCGAAGCTTTCTATATATCAATTCTTACCATGGCCGCGTGAAGCAAACGCTAGGACGGTCCCCACTATACTGACGAGGAAGGTGAGGCAGGGATGGGTGAACCTGCCTGAGGCCACCTGGCCAGGCCAAGTGGAGCTGGACTTCTCACCCAGCTTAGCTACGGCGCCTCGCAAAGGATAAAACCTCGTGAGAATGCTCAAGAAAGGGAAGGGAGACTGTTGTCCCTCCTCCTCATAAATAAAGAAACGGACGGTGTGTTTCTGGTAACAAACAGCCTTGTGATCTGTGGCCCAAGACCACGTCCATGTCTCCACAGTCTTTTCAACGATCAAACATGTTACTCCGTAGAAACCTTTTCTGACAATTCTTCTAAGCTGGGCTGACATCTGTAAATGTATAAACTTAAGAATTTAGGGCTTCCTGGCTTTCTTCTGGAGACAAGCGGGGATAGCTACGTGGGGCATGGACGATTTAGAAAAAAAAGAAAAGCATACCGCTCAAAATCAACTTTATGTGCTCTGATAATTAAAAAGAACAAAATACATTTGACCCAAAATGGGATGTAGTTTGAACAAAGCTGGGTCTTCAATCATTTGGAAATGCTAACACGCCGACTGCCTGATTAAACACAATTTGTATTGTCAATAAAAAATGCAAATGACTATTTTACTGGCAAATACAGCATTAGACTTTGCTTGATATGAGGATTAAATTGCATTTCAAGAACAATTCAGGAGGTCAACTTATAAATGAACATCCCCTTCCTTTGTCCTTAGGTTCTGGAGGCCAGGGTAGGAAACACAATAACAAAAATAATTGCCTGCCACTGGGTGCCATTTCATTTAAAATAAAATCCAGGCCAGTTTTGTGTAGTGGAGAATGATACTTAAGCCCCCAAATGGGTACAGTAATTTAGTGCATAATTCCTTGAAATTTACATGGCACACTCCCACTCATCTGAATCAACTGATAAAACTCTCTTTTATTTGTATTAAAGGAAATGGGGATTAAAAGGTCGAGAATCCACACAGTGTAGATACTGAGAGCACGGGCACCATTTTAAAACCTTTTAGTCAATCTGGCCCAGAGCTAAATCAAGGATACAGGAATTATGTTTGACTGCAAATACTCCCCGGTTACAGATAGGAATAAGACATGCATTTTGAATTCCACAGAAAAATATGGAATCCCAGATGTTGCTTTGGAGCATCTTTATTTCTGAAATTACAAATAATCATTGTTGGCATCTGCGAGTGGAAAAACTAAAAAAGCAAAGAAATACCTCATCACTGCATTATGATGTGATAAAACCTCAGGATGGCAGGCAGCCGGCAAGCATTAACACAGTTGTGCATTGACATTCAGAGATGCACATGTCATTTTGGTTAAACATCATTGCCCAATTTTCAAAATTTCCCCTTGTTATTTTTTCCTCCACATTTTCCACATCAACTTCAAGTAAGACAAGTTGATACAACCTCTAATACCTTATTATAGCTATTGTCGTTTGCTTTCTGAAGGCTGGAATGTATTTTTTGAGCTGTTGGTAAACATGACTAATCCAAGAAGAAATTAAAGAGGTACTCTTGATTGTATGGGATGGGTAAACAGAGAACCAAACACATGGATCTTGTTTCACTGAAACTGGCCATTTAGGCAAACTGTGGGTTCCCAGAACGTTGAAAGAAAAATTGCCCTGGAAATAGGTAGAATGCTGCTCAAATATGCTAATGATCTAAGGATATTCTGAACAACTTCCCTGGAACTCACAACACTAGGGACTAGTTTTAATTACCACATGTCAGGCATTGTTCTACATGCTTACATATTAACCCAGTTAATCCATACACCGGTCTTAATAAGTAGGTTCACTTTTTCCATCTTACAAATGAGGCATGGGGGGGTTAAGTAATTTGCCCGTGATTACACAGTTAACAAGGGTTGGAAGGGGTCTGGCTTCTGAGTCTGGGCTCTTAATCAAGTCTCTAGATGTTACCTCTTTATGTACCCTTGGTTTATTAAGAGAATTTCCCTAAGCAACTTGTATTTGTTATTTACACCTGCAGTAAGTACATGGGTAAACAGCTATCACCCTCCCATTTTACAGCTAAGAAAACAGACTCAGAAGATAAATGAGGTCCCCCTCTTAAGGTCCCACTTCCCAGACCATGGTAGGGTGGGACTGGAGCCCTGAAGGCCTGTCTCCTTCTGGAAGACACTGCCTCTCCCCCAGGGTACCAGTCTCTCCGAGTCCACGCTCCTCACTCCAAAGGACAAAGATTCTGCAACTGTTCAGTGTCCTATGTCTCAGTGCCTGGTACATAAGCACAAACTCAAAAAGCACTTGAACGACTCTATCTAGCATCGAAACTTCTCACCAGCTGCACGGCTAACACTGTTAGAAACCACAAACATCTTTCTCGTTCATTATTGCAATGGCTCCCAACTGCGTTCTCTGTTTCTGTTCAGATTCCCCTGTAACTTCTTTTCAAAACCACATCAGATTCCATTATGATATTATAAAGCTCTCTATGAACTTCCTGCCCGACTCCCTTAATTTCTCTGACCTCCTTGGCTACCATTCTCTCGCTCCCTTGCCCTATTCCAGGCACACTGGCTGCTTTGCCATTCTTCAAATACACATGGCACGCTCCTGCCCTTTGCACCTGCTGCTCCCTCTGTCTCAGATATCATAAGAGCAGGCACCCACAACCTCCTTGAGGTGTATTTGCTCAAAGGCCACTTTCCAATTTCCCAACTTAAAATGACAAACCCTACCCCCATGCGCCAATCTATCTCCCCTACTTTTTCCTCCATAAAACTTTCTAGTATACCATGTAACCTGCACGTTAATTTTGTTTACAGTGCAAATCTCCCAACTACACTGCGAACCTCACCACTGCAGGGACTTTTGATCTACTGATAGATCTTCAGTACCTAGAACAGCACCGGTGGCATGAGCAGGCGCTAGTGGGTATGAGAGGGAATGAGGGAACGACGGAGAGAGGGGAGAAAGAAGTGCCTCCTCGCACTGCTCAGGCTTCCATGAGTATCCTCAACAGACCAGGAGCACCCATATTCCCCAAGGAACTTCCAGGACTTTAAGGTCTTTCTGTTCATGTATTTTTTTCTCCTCTCTATCCCCCTACTTGCATATGTTCCAATTCAGAAAAATAGAGTTTTACCTAAAAAACCTAAATCCTGTAATATAATCAGGAACACGAAGACCCCTTGCTTATTGCAGAAGGTGGCTGTGGGTATATACAAAACAAGAGGTATGTGTCCTTCTTTACCATCTCAATACCATCCTTGCACCACGTTCTCAATATGTATCGGGTAGCCTGAACCCAAGCCTCTGGATACAAGACTCAGTTATTTTTTCTTAATTTCTTTTAAAAAATTAGGGGCACCTGGGTGGCTCAGTCAGTTAAGTGTCTGACTCTTGATTTCGGCTCAGGTCATGATCTCAGGGTCATGAGATTCAGCCCCGAGTTGGGCTACGTGCTCAGCACAGAGCCTGCTTGAGAGTCTCTGTCTCTCTCTCTTTCTCTCCTTCCTTGTTCTCCACCCCACTCACATGCACACACTTGAGCTCTCTCTCTTTCTCAAATAAATCAGTCTCCAAAAAAAATAAAATTTCTTTTCAAAAGTTAGAAATAAATTGACATCTAATATAACCTATGAGGCAAACGGACCCGGTTGAACACATATATGGTATCTATCTGTGCTTAAGCCTTATATAGGAAGCTGGAATTCCATTTAAGCCTGTAAATCTTCACATAATTGTCATTCGGTGAGTGATGGGATATTGTCCAAATGTGGTCTTTGAGGTCCATAGTCCAGCGTACTAGTCATGGCCCTGCCTCTGACAGGTGCAGGGGCCTTGGACAAATCATCTTGGCTTTATAATCTCAACTATAAAGTCACTAAGAATGCCCACATAGATGAACTAAAAGCAACAAATGAGATATGTGCTTACAAGTAGTTAATAAACTCTAAATATTTAGAAGCTATATGATCTTGGTGATATTACTTACTACCATTTTTTTTTTGAGAGCGAGAGAGAGCATGCAAGCAGTGGGGGGAGGAGTAGAGGGGGAGGGACGGAGACTCTTAAGCGGGCTCCACGCCCAGTGTGGAGTCCGATGCGGAGCTCGATCTCAGGACCTTGTCATCATGACCTGAGCCGAAATCAAGAGTTCGACGCTGAACTAACTGTGCTACCCAGGTGCCCCACTTACTACTTTTTTAGGCCTGTTTCCCCATTTGTCAGACAGGGATAATAAATAGTATACTGCTAAGTGAAGACAGAGAAGCCTGACACACTGACCCTCCCCATGACGTGTCCATCTCAAAACATAATGTTTCTGCCCACATTCCTCCTGACTTAGGAAAACACAGGACTTCTTTATGACTTCTTTCTTTAATAAACCGTTTTCAAAGCCTTTAACAAAGTACTCTGTTACATTCTTATTACTAAATTGCCATTTCTAAGGGTACACTTAAGAAAGTAAAGTCGGAATAAGAAGTGATACAGACCAATGATTTCAGGCTGACACATTAATTGAGCTGGTATAGTTAAGGTATTAATAGTCTCCTTTCTAAAAAGTCACCTTTTAATCAAACTCCACCAGTATTTGCTGAGTATACAGTAGGTGCACACTGCTGTGTTAGATGTTATGTGAGTTTTCAAAAAACTATGTTTAGAAATATGTGTTGAATTTAAAAATTAAGACATGATCCCTTATCACAGCCCTTACAATCTAGTTATGACGAAATGACACTGAGTGCCAAAAAGTCAAGTGTCAACAAAAGGTGTTAATGTTTAAACAAGGGATATGTTATTCTGGAGTAGCACATAATTAATTTTCAAGTGAACACCAGGGAGGCAGTGCTCCAGAGCTGTGTGGGGAGAACAGAGGCTGAGCAGGGTCTAGGATGCTTGAGATTCATTCCATGGATTTGTGCTGTGACGGAAATTTCAATGCCTGTCACTCAGGCATGTTTGGAAGATGCCAGAGAGCAGACACAAAATCCTTGCATCCTTCAAGTTCCGCCAAGCGGAAAGGAATTTGCCTAGTAGGCGTTACCACAAACTTACCCCAATTTGATTCATTTGAAAATGGGAAGAAGAGGTAAGACACCGCTTCATGTGCCTGAGCCCTTCTCCAGAAAGAAGAAACCACAGACAAAAACATGTATCATAAAACTCCGGAAAGCCTGACACCGAACTAAGGCAAATTAAGGCTGGTACACAAGCTCATTCTTCTTGATTACATTTAAAAGCATGTGCCTGTTGTCAATTTGCATGTGTTCTGTGTTGGAAAATAAGCACCCTGGATCTAATGAGGAGCAAACAGTGAAAACCCATCCTGCCGCCGTGGCTCGGGGAAAACCTCCGTGCGCCTGCCTGTCACAGCCTGTGAAGTCTGCCTATCAGATACACTGTACTTGACTGGGCAGTGGTCTGTATTGATTCCTGTGGCCACCGTGGAAAAGCAGCCACTGTAACCGTTTTCTAGGCTACATGGAGACACAATCTACTTTACTTCAGTCCCTGCAGAGGCTGCAGTATGCAAGCTATCTCTGGCCAGGCTCAGTATGCCACAATAGTTAACCCTTACCGAGCATCCCTGTGCCGAGGGCACCCGCTGCACCGTGCATTGCTCACAACCACCCTCGGTGCATGCACAGAGGTAGCAGGAGCAGAGGCAGGAGATGCGGAAGGCTTCCCAGCAAGGCACCGGCACCTGAACTCTGCTCTAGGAGGTCCCTCCGGGCTGAGCCCTGTCCTGAGCACCCACTCACTGGACTTCTTTCATCTCCTCAGCGGTTCTGCATGTTGAACATGAAGATCTCAGGAAACGGGGGCTGGGAGAAGCTGCGGGCACCTAGCCCTCCCTCCGCCCAGGTGCTGTTCTAGGGGCTTCACACTGTAAGGCTCAGCAGCTCCAGGAGGTGGCTACTGCTCTTCACCCACATTCGAGCAATGAGGAAATGGGGCTCCTGGAAATCAGTAACTTGCCCAAGGGTACGCAGCTGGTCAGCTGTATGTCTGATGCATTCCCTGCCTGCCCTTCCAACTCAGTTCCTCCCTGTGCTCAGATCAACGGAGCCAGCCTGGTTCACGCACTCAGGCACAGCTTGGAGGACGCTGGGAGATCATCTGCCAGCGAACCTTGGTTTTAGCGCTAGGAAGACAAGCCACAGGGCTTATTTCTCTGCACTGTGCATATTTCAACTGTCCACTCCACACCCACAGATACCTGTACCAAAAAACCTATTAGCTTGGCATGGATATCAGAAACCAATTAAAATAAACAAAGTGAAACTCCTGGTAACCCTTCAGGTTCTGACCCCTCTGAATGTGAATTTTTATTCAAATGCCAAGCGAGGGCAATATATATGTAAGACAAGGGGCCTCTAAACATAAAGACAGAGAAAAACAGATAATTTTCTTAATTTTCTCTTTTTTGGGGGGAAGGGAAGCTCTTTAGACCCTCAACTAGGTTAATTTCTTTTAGAACAAGAAAGCATCTCATCTGCTGTATCTAATGATTAGCATTTCCCAAACCTTAGACTATAAAACTCCTGAGAAAGATTATCACCAAGAATAAAGAAGAAATGTTCACCCATCCAATGGGTCAAGCAGGTTTAAGGGAAACACTGTGTATAAGAAACCCCTTTCAATGACACAGAAGACCCACTATGTTGTGAAGGTCCTGAGTAACTCTTAGGTAATGACATCTGTGGGAACACTGTTAATGCTACTTAGTGTTGAGAATATCCTCTGGGGACTTTGTACTGGGCATCATTTTAGTGTTTTCCTTGACTTGCCCATTTTATCCTGACAACAGCCCTATGAGGTGGGTGCAATTGTTATGCCCATTCACAGTTGTGGAAACTGAGGCAGGCTTAAGAGTTGACTTGCTCATATATAGTTTGTTCCAACCATCTGGAACCATCTAGAAGTTCCCAGAGGAAACCTTGCTTTTCTCACCTCTTTGCCTTTGTGGTAGGCTATTTCCTCTGCTTGGAACTCACTTTCAACCCTCTTCCCTGGCTGTTCCCTACATGTATTTTGAGACTCTGCTTCTTCCCAAGGTTTTCTATGACCAAGGCAGTCATGATCTAAGGTGGATCAGAAGCTCCTTCTCTGTGCCTTCACTGCAATTACCATGCAGACACCTTCTGTGTCTGCCTCTGCACTGAGTGTTCCTTAGGGTAGGGCTGTGTTTTGTTATCTCCTTGTCTCCAATGCCAGGCATGGCACTCGGCAAACAGCAGGTGCCCAATAAATGTTACCTAAAGAATAAGTTCCCTAAGACAGTGAGTATATTTTTGCAGGAAAATAAAGTTCAAGGATGACATTAACAAAAACAGCTCTGATCGACTGAGATCCTTCAGAGATGTCAACCACTATGTCAAGCCATGACACAGGGCATATCCTTTTACCCTCTCCAGAAGCTTTTCACACATCTGGAAACATTATCCCCTTTTTACAATGAGGCAAATTGAGGCTAAAGAGGAGTAATTCTTACAACCGATGCACAAGAACACCACAAGGCAAGATCAACAGAACCACCATGCAAACCGAAGACCATCCAGTTCCAAAGTTCCCGCTCTTCACACACGCTGTTCCATGCAGCTTTTGTGTAATTTGCATATCTGATTCTTTTTGTAACCAGGGCACTGAGATCTCTTCTAGAATGTCACTCTCCTAAGAACATGGCCTCTGCCCAGCCTCTTCTCTGTTAAAGGAAATGAGCTAAGATAGCCTTCAGCTATGCCATCGTGGTGATGGTTGGAAAAATTAATCCTGTGCCGTTTTGCATTTGCTGCTTGTGAATCAAACTGTGAAAGCTAATTTAAAAACTTTCACACTTGGTTTGAATGAGGACTGTCAGCGCTTTGGGAATGCTAAATTGTACACAATTAGCTCAAACAGTGTGGGTTTAGGCATACCCAGCAGCCTCTCAAATGAGAAGGCTCCCATGGTCACCCCGCTGAACCAAGGGGAGAGTGGGAGAAGGTTCCAGTTAAAAGAACAGAAGTGTAATTGGTTCACGATAGGACAGTGCACAGATATCTCTGTCCCAGTTTGCAATCCGTTAAGATGGAATTCCCTCCCAGGAACACCTGTGCTTCACCCAGATCAGACTCTGGGACACACACACCTGGGTTTAATTCCCAGCTGTGCCACCTATAGGCTACACGGCCTGGGGTGAATTAGGTAAGACACGGAAGCCTTTGTTCTGTCATCTGTGAAACAGGTATAACACTACAGTTATCATAAAGCTTTGCTAGGACTTTACGGTGTGCATGAAACACCCCTTGCATGGAGCCTCACAGTGGTCATATTTGTTGTTATCATGTGTTAACAGGATGTGTACTCCTGAGGGCAGTGACACAGTCTTACCTACCTTGATATTCCTGGCCCGTCTGTATTACCTTAGAGCCCCATGTTCTTCAGGATGATTATTTTCATTATCACTAATATTAGTGATAATCTAGTTTGGACTCTGAATGGGTCACAGGTCTTGCCCAACACTGTGGCAGAAAATCATGAACGTAGCACTGCGCTGGACCTAGAGATTTGTGTTCCCAAGCTGGATCTACCTTTCCAACCGGCCAGGAGCATCTATGCAGACCAGCATGTAGCAAATAGCGCACCACTAGTAAATGTAGAGGAGTAAGCAAGGGCTAGCAGAGACCACGGAGGAGCTGCTGCCTCCTCTCCAGGCTCTGACTCTACCAGCAAGTCCGTAGTCAGCAGCAGTACCTTTCCTGAGCTATTCCTACATCTCAACAATAAGGCCTTATATCTAAGTGACATCCAGTATCTGGTCATCTGACTCAGAAATTCTATAATCTTTCACCTACCAAATGGAAAAAAAAAGATTTAATAGAAGAATTTTAGTAACAGCAGCTCAGTTGTAAGGCAAAAATAACTGTAATCACCAGAGCCTTCATAATGATGAAAATCTGATTAAAAGGGATGAGACGGTTATCACACATCAGGCCCCTGCAATCACCGGGGGCGGGGGGGCGGGGAACGGCATGGGAAAAGACTCTGCATTGCTTATTTTTCCTGCCTGCATTGTACTCTGCTCCCAGCAGAGCAAGGGCCATTTTAATGCACAGCTGATACAAAGGGGAAAAAGAGTAACATTTGCTGCACTACTGTTGTAGGTCAGGAACTGGCAGGTACATTAGAAACATGACTGGTGCAGACATTATCATCACTGTTTAAAGTAAATCTTTTTTTTTTTTTATTCATGAGAGACAGAGGGAGAGAGAGAAGGAGAGAGAGAGAGAGAGAAGCAGAGGGAGAAGCAGGCTCCCAAGGAGCAGGGAGCCCGATGCGGGACTCGATCCCAGGACCCCAGGATCATGACCTGAGCCGAAGGCAGACCCTTAACCATCTGAGCCACTCAGGCGCCCTATCATCACTGTTTAAAAAACGAAAACCCTGAAGCTGGGAGAGGTCACTGGCCCAAGGTGACAGCTCAGCTCCAAAACGCAAGGGGTGCGTCTGGCTGGAGCTTAAGGCCACTGCGCACCCAGGCTGCACCCTCTGCCTCACAAAACGGTTCCACCGGACTGGGTAATGCTGAAATTATGGCTTTGCCCCTGTCAGCTCCTGGATGGCCGCTCCTATCAATTTCAGAGAAGTGAGGGAGGAGGAGGGAGAGGACAGAGGTGGAATCTGGGTAGTATTTAACTCCAACCTGCTTTCACAGGGAGGAGAGCTCGAAAGCCTTCTATGCATTTTACTTGAAGAAGTAAAGTAACTTTACTGACAGATACTTTGAGGCAGAAACAATCAGTATTTGAAAACATTCATCCTTTCGACAAACAATTAATGGTTAAATATTCATTCATTCATCAAATATTGAAACGTCAATTCTCAGAAAGACCTTCCTGGCCACCTCACTCAAAAAGAAACCACCACACTTCTTAGGTCTCCCCTGCTTTTCTGCTCACACTTTATTTATTATAATACATGCACAGATGCACATTTATAAATGTATTTATAAATTTAATTTATTTGCTGTATTTATTGTCCTCTCAATGTCCCAGAAATGGAAGCTCTTCCCTGACAAGAATCTCTAACCTGCTTGGTCACGGCAGTTCCCCAGCATCTGGAACAGTGTGTAGGACAGGGAAGCCCTCTGAAATATGCGTTTTGTGGAGGAAGGACTTAAACGCTACAGTTACAGCAGAGGAAGTGGATAGGCCACTTTTCTGACCTATATGTCAAGTTCTCAAAATACAGTGAGTTTTGATTTTTTTTATTTTTTTAGTCTCGACATGACTCTCTGTTTATGCCATCTACCACCTTCAATTGCTCATTCAATCCTTTAACAAATATTTATTGAGTGTCTATGCTGTGCCAGGCACTGTTTCAGAAGCTCACATTCAACTCTGAACAAAACAGAGGTCCATGCCACTTACATTCTGGTGGAGAAAACCCACAAGTAAAATAAACCTTCTGGAACGTCAGGTAGACGTAAGAGTGACGGCATCAAACAGGTTGAGGAGAGTGATGGGGCAGGCAGGAAGCTGGAGGACTAGTTTAGGTAAAGGGAAAGATTTAGTTAAACCTCTGAGCAGGTCAGCCTGTCAACAAAGATGAGCCCCGCAAAGCAGGAGGGGACCTGGAGTCATCAGCACAAGGACCAAGGCCACTTCACCGTGTCAACACACCCATCAACACAGCCCACACATTTCTCATCTTCAATCCTTGACTTCTTCACCTGGTACTATGGGAATAAGAACACCTGCCCCACCTACCTTGCGACACAGGCCTAGTGGGTGTGCAAAAGGTACACCCTGTTATAAGACAAGCGAGTTCTAGGGATGTAAGGTACCGCATGGAAGCTACAGACAAGAACACTGTGCTTTATATTTGCAGGTTGTAAAGAGAGTTGATCTTAGAAGTACTCATCACAAGAAAAAAATTACAGCTGTGTGTGGTGGTAGAAGTTAACGGACCTGACTCTGGTGATCATTTCACAATGTATTCGTGGATCAAATCATGATGCTGTGCACCTAAAGCTATACAGTGTGGTAGGACAGTTATAGCTCAATTAAAACAAGATTCCCAGTGGCTTTTTATACGTCCGCGTTTTAGTACTTAGATTTACAAAATAAAAGGCCAGGTTCAAACTGATGCGTGAGAAATGTGTGTAATGTGTGTAATGTGTGTAATGATATACAAGAACATCTTAGGATAGCCATCCCGAAGTAACTGTTGTTGTAGTTTTCTAGACATTTGGACTGTTTTGTTTTTTTTGTTTTTGTTTTTGTTTTTCTGCTTAAGTAAGCTCCATGTCCAACATGGAGCCCAACGCAGGTCTGGAACTCATGCCCCAGAATCAAGACCTGAGCTGAGATCAAGAGGCAGATGCTTAACTGACTGAGCTACCCAGGCGCCTCTGAAGTGGTTTTAAAGCAACAACAACAATCCCAGTGCCCTCACTTGTAAGATGAAGGGGTTGTATCACTCGATTTCTCTGATTCCTTCCCGTTCTAATTTGCAAAGATTCTAGTGATATGAAACAGCCTTATAAACTCTAATTGGCTGTACAAATGAATGAGATATGGTCGTCACAATGATTTTTATCATTATTTCAATGATCCACTTTGGCTCCGGAGTTCAGAGCCCCCAGCAACAGAGCGTTCTTCAGACTCATTTTATTTCAGTGATTTCAAAATCTCCCTGAAAATGTAAGCTGAATGGTAATTTCATTCCTAGAGATGTTTTGTTGTCTAAACCATAATTTAAGTGCCCATTCTTAATTCTGATAATTATCAGCACTAATGAAAGACAAAAATAGCATAGCTAACCAAAAAGGCCTACTCTAACTTGGTTTTAGGCTGTATTTTTTTTTTTTTTAAAGTATCAGATCTCCTTTCCCAATCCTACACTGGCTAAGTTTGTACAAAAAAGAACGAGGTCTAGGTAAGTAAGGGACGCGGGGCACAACAAGGGGGTTCCCACACCGCTGCCTGTGGATGGGCTTCAGGGCTCCATCGCTCCTCAGATATGGTCGTAAAACTTGTTTGTTTCCATTGTAACCTCAAGGAAATGAACGAAACTTGAAAACTTCCCAGATTCCCTCCTGGACCGAGCCTCTGGACCTTTGATCCCATTACCTGTAGCCATCAGGGGCATTCAGGGGGAGCACAGGAATATAAATTCACCTCAAGTAACATCTCAACAAGAGCCTGAAGGAGACAATAAGACCTGTTCCACATTTACAGTGTTGCCCCTGTGCCGGCGAGTCGCTGAGAGACAGGTACAGACATTTCCCTGCCCCCCACGCCCAAGGAGCTCACTGTCTACTATAGGAAACAGACCACCAATAAATTACGAAGTCCGCCAACCTGCCCCAGGGCTAAAATAGCTCCAGTGGAGACAGAGGGACAGCTGAAGACGGGGGCCAGTTGGGTCCAGGTTTGAAGACTGAAGGAGACTCTACACATAGGAGGCAACCCCTGATCTATGGCTTCCGAGAAAAATAATGGGTGTAAAATAACTGAAGGGTAGCTGTGAAGCAGGAACTCATATTTATGTGTCAAGCCCAGGAGTGCATGTCCTATAGTTACCGCCTCACATAAGCTCTTAAGTACAGGGGACCTGGGTTTTCTCTCCCCATTGTACAGGTGAAGCAGCTGAGGCACAGGGCGGTAACATACATTTCCCCACGTCACTCCCCCTGCTAGAGCCAGGAATGAAAACCACCTGTCCCCAAGGAAACCAGCTCAAATGCCTTTCTCCCCCTATCCAAGTATGCCTTCTCCACGGCAACTTCTAAAATCTGATTTGTAGCCAATTCCCGCCTTCCTGCCTGACTCGAAGCAATGATGCAAAGCCTGAGCCATGTCACTTGGGTCTTTTCCCTCTGGAAAGGCTTCTTTTAGTTACCCGTGGTTTGGGATCCTCCTCTCCAGTAACATTCCAAAGTTCTCCAGAGAAGCAGCCAGATCTGCCATCCCTAGCCTAGCCCCTTTGTTCTTCAATGACAGTGTCCCCCTGCCCCCAGAGGCAGAGGTCAGTCCAGCTGTCCGTAAGAAAGGCCATGAGAGCTGACATAAAATTCAGACCCATTTGTTCCCCTACTGGGAACAGAAAACCTTCAGCCCCTCAAGTTCTGGGCAAGTGAGCCTGACCCTCCCTACCATTCGAAAGACCCTGCACCCTTCAAGCCTTCTTCATCTGCGACTTTCATCTGTGACCTTCATCGGAAACCACCTGTCTTTGTTCCATTTGTCTTTGTTTTCACCTCCCTTTCATGCTCTGAGACACCTTCCATCCCAAACCATCAGGCGTCAGTAGTGATCTCTCTCTGACCTTGTCTTTTTGTAAAATCAAACATTTTTTGTCTCATGTGTGTATGTCAGGGTTTTGGGTCAAACCCTGGGTCAAACATTTTTTGTCTCATGTGTGTATGTCAGGGTTTTGTGGCCCAGGCTACAGCAGGACCCACGCAGACTGAGCGTCACACATTCTGCCTTTAATTTTCTGACATTCAGCTTCTTCTGCTAGACTTAGAGCCCTATTTCTAAATCATGGAAAGCGGCCATACCTTTGCTCTAAATGGGTAAGAGGAAAAAAAAAAAAAAAGGAAGTTCCTTGAAGAGGGTCCTCGGGGTTTTGAAATATTTGAAAATAATCTCTTTTCCATTAATGCACAGAGTAACATATTTCCCCCGCTGCTAAATGACACCTTTCAGGACTGATGATTAACATATAGTCGTACCACTTAGGAGGCCCCTTCCAGGAAAATGGCAACATGCATTACACTTCAGCGTCTGCACGGGAGCTCCGCATCAGCAACTTGCACAGGATGGGGAGGATTTTCCCTCCTAAGGGGGAACAAAAATAAAGGTATGAACATAAAATGAATTACATGCCTCCGTACTTTGCGCGAGGGTCACCACAAAGACATACATTTTTATGGCTAAAATACTGACTGAAGCCTCTTTTCCTTTACAATCATGTCTGCGGAATCTCACCATTATGTAGCTATCTGAGACAGACACAGCTATTCATGGACAAGAAAAGACAAGCCTAGAATCCTTCGCCTCTACAACAGTAGGCCATTGCAATTGGCCCAAATATTTATAAATGGACCTAGCTCCTGAAACGGCCACATCACCAAAAGCCCTGTTCTCTTTCTCTTAGCCCAGCCTGGCACATCATCCTGAATCGCTGCCCCGATTGGCTCTCCTGTATTGAGAACTTACCATGCACTGAGCCTTGTGATAAGCTAAACATCTATTGAGTCGTTTAACCATCACACTTAGGAGACAGACACTATTTTTACCCTTGTTCTTTTTACTTTAATGAGGACACCAAGGCACAGAGAGCCTTAGGACTGGCCTTAGGTGCCACCAGCTTCCAAGGGGCACAGCCAGGATCCAAACACAGATCTGTTTGATTTCATCACGCTGCACTACTTTCTCACTTGTCATCACCTACTGAGAGAGGTGACGTCTCCTATAGGTTCAAAGCTGTGTAATAACCAACCACGTGCTAATGCTTGTTTGACTGTGTTAAATGATTAGTGAAACAGGCACAGGAAAAGCACAACACACCTTCCACGTGGCCCTGAGACTTAAAGGGAAGAACTTTTCTCTGTACTCAGATCACCTTTGTAAGACGCTTCTCAGGGAGAGAGGCGGCAACTCTAAGTTCCTGCCTGGCTGAGCCAATCAAAGCACGCCTATACCTCTGACTGGCACTAAAAAGGGACAATGACCTTGGGAATGAAAGAAAAGTAAATCCCAAATTGCAGGTGACTCCACACAAAGTCAAAACATCTGGCATCAGGTGCCTCCAAAGACAAAGAGCTGCTGCAGCCACATGCACGAACATTAACATAAAATCAAAGTCCCTTAAGTGGACAATTCCGGTAAACTTTGCAAACCACAGCCTGTGGGTTTGTAAAATGATTCCATGGATGCAGCTCACTTAGCATTTACTAGAGATCTACTGAGCACACTGTGCCAGGAGCCAGAGATACAGAAATACATAGGACAAGGCCCCTGACCTCAAAGGGCTGGAATGAAGCAGAAGAAACAGAGTATAGAGGGAGGAACACCAGCACCCCACTTCCTGCATGCCCACCAAGGGCCAGGTACTCTGCTAGCTGCTTCACGGTTACCTCTTTAACATTCTAAAGAGATGCACCATGATCTGCAGTCTACAAATGACAAAACTTCAGAAAGATGTGTCACTTGTTCAAGTTTCAAGAATGAGTAAATAGCAGATCTGAGACCCAAACTTAGATTTTTCAGACTCCAAAGACTTTTATTTAACCACTACATTGTACCGGTTCCACAATCAGAAAGAATCATACCGCAGCACCGTCAGGACAGCTGTCAGAGGTGTTAACAAGTCCGAGGGGAGCCGCAAGGAGGAAGGAATTCATTTGGGGATACAGAGGAAAGGCACGGTACCCTTCACAGGGCAAACATCTAACTCAGGTTTGAAGCATAAGTAGGAGTTCGCCAGGCAGATAAAGGAGAGAGTTGAACATTCAAGACAGGAAGAACTCAGAAGCCCAGAGGCATAAAAGACCACAGCCCACTAAGGAGTCCTATACAGCAATTCTATAAAGTGATACTAGCGATAAAGATAACAAGTTAGCCACAGATGCAGGCAGGAAACAGGCTAAAGGGTCATGCATATGCATGTGTACACAAACATTACACACACAAACACACATATTTTTTATGGGATTTTCTCAGAGCAGGGACCACCTTGAGTTTTAGTAGACCCCTGGTGTGAGTAAAAACAAGCAGAACTCAGCCAAGGTCATCATTGAATTTCATGGGGCCATTCAGCTGCAAAGAGCCCAGTCTGCTGACACCGAGCTTATATAAAAACCTACACGTGTTTGTTTGTCATTCCTCCCTACTCAGTAGTAATGACTCGGCTACCAAGCATGTAAGATGCGGCATGTTTTGCACCTGTCATTTCCCAAGGGGGCCTAGCTATAGTCAAAAAGGAAATGAAACAAAGTACAGAAAAAAATCAAAATTACGCATAGAATGTGAATACCTGCAATCCCTTTGCATGAAATGAGAGTATCAAATTTGAACTCCCCAAAATGATCGTATTTCCAAATGCAAGGAGGAAGCAACCCTTGACCTGGTTGGCTCTGTCCCATCCAATAGCACAGACGCAGTAAGGTGGAAAATGAACCAGGAGAGTTCTGATGGAGACCCATTCAGCCCCTGTGTATGGCCTGGAGTAAATCATTTAACCCCTCTAAGCCTCCGCATGTCATCTGGAAATAGGCACAGTAATATACCCAATATCCTGCTTCTGATAAAGATTAAATCAGAAAACGTACATGAAAGACTTAAGCTCAGTGGATGATAAACAATACTTAAATGGCAACACGAAAATGTGTTAAAGTTCACCTAAAGAACACTTCTGCCTAAAATAGGTCTTTAGAACATATGAAGAGTTTAGGCTTGATTAGGGTGATCCTATACTTCAATGCTTAAATATTTCTAATACTACCAGTAACTACAGCACTGGTTTATGGAGCACTCGTAATAATGCCTTACATTGTTTTGCTTAAATTTCATAACCACTCTGTGGAGGAGCCACTATTATTACCTCCATTTTAGAGGCAGAGAAACCAAGGCACAGAATTAAATAATTTGCCCAAAGGTAACACAAATAGGAGCTGAAGGAGTAAGATTTAAACTCAGACATTCTAGTAACTTAAAGCCTTTTTGATGCAGTTTAAAATTAATTACTTCCAGGGTGTGATGGTTAATTTTACATGTCAGCTTGGAGGGTGTTTTTGGATAAGATTAACATTTAAATTGGTGAACTTTGCGTAAGCAGATTGTCCTCCATAATGTGGGTGGGCCTCACCCAATCAGTCGAAGGCCTAGTTAGAGCAAAAAGACCAGATTCTCCAAGCAAGAGAGGATTCTCCAGCAGATGGCCTTCAGACTTCATCTCCACCATTGGCTCTCCTGGATCTCCAGCATGCTGGCCAATACTGCAAATTTTGGACTTGCTAGACTCTATAATTACATGAGCCAATTCCTTATAATAAATCTCTTTCTATATATACACACATCCTATTGGTTCTGCCTCTCTGGAGAATCCTACACAGGAAGAATGGACACACACAGGGTTTTTGTTGTTGTTGTTTTTAGCCTCCATCCCATACCTTATCTTTTCCACTCAACTTCTTCAGTAGGTATTTCTAAACGCTCCCGTGAACCAGACACTATACTAGATTACAAGATTGGGAAGATGCCCTCTGTTCACGCCTATTCTGCCCTTGGTTTTCCATCCCTTTAAGTCTATGCATCTCCTCTCTGGATTACAAGATCCTTGAGATTTGTGACTAGTCTTTGTAGAACATCAAGTACAGAGTTTCAAATAGACTATGGAGTAAATACCCATCAATGTTGGTAAAATGAATATACTGTATGCCTCCCATTGCTGTTTTCACCCCTTACTGAGTCTGTGGCAAGGCTCTATGCTAGAGGCCCAGCATTCATTTCTATGTCATTTGGTCCCGATTTTAGGGAACAGAAAGGGGGACCCCAGGAGGTTAGGTGACCTGCTTGAGGTCACACAGAGCGATTCACACTCGGGTCTGTCGGAGTCTGAAGCCGGTGGACGTCTCACCATTGCCGCTCCAGTACCCTGTTCCTGCCCCTTCCCAACTATGAATAACAGAGGAAGCCAGTGATAAATGAGCACCCCCGGAGCTCCAGGGCCTTCAGCCAAACTTCACACACATACAAATTCAGAGCTTGCACGAGGCCAAGTATAAAAATGAAGGCAATCGGATGTTATCTATAAACACCTCAAAGCTTCTTTTCCTTTCACTTAAAAATTCTCTAGTAATTGTTTTTACCACAGTTAATCATAGAAATGAATCACCTCAAATTTTTTAAAGAAATTCACCTTCAAAATATGTCAACTTTGTGCCACGAGTTCATTTATTATGAGACCACATGATGCCTCGAAGTACTGCATTTTATTTAAACATGACATTTTTTTCCCACTCTGTTTTGATTCCACATCTGAAAATCACTTCTATCAATCTTTCATTGGAGCCAAACATAACTGTTTTGCTCACTGAAACATTAAATACAGTCTCAGGGCCCTAGAATCAAATTAAAAAATGAAATAAACTAGTATCTGGCTGACATTCATAGCTTCATATCCAGGGAGACCACAGATTTGAGAACTGCTGTGAACCCACTTCCAAGATAAAAATCAATCAATCCTAATCCCTTTGCATCTTAGATCATTTCAAAAATCCAAGGACTTTATGTGGGTTGATTTTTCTTTTTGAAATTCAATTTTAGAAATTGTTGACTATTCTGGTTTTGAAAGGGGCAGGACATCTTCAATGAAACCGCCAGGTTCAGTTGGGACATTGATTGTGATCAATGATTGTCTGCATCAGCTGCCGTTGGGTTGGGGGTTCAGGGCAGGATGAACGCTATATACTTACATTCCCCATAATGCATCATTCTCTTTCCACATAGTGGCAGCAAAAAGCACATCCGATATTGTATTACTTTCTTCTTTCGTTCATGACGATGTCCCACATGGGCCCTGAGAGTCTGAAAAAAGAAGCATTTCCCAGGTTCTAAGGGTGAAGGGAACCCTAGCCAATCCATCATGCTTTGTCTGCTAGTGACCAACTCATGCAGAAGAGCTACCATAACTAGAGAGGGGCGGCAGGCATGGAAAGGAGTAACTCCACTGTCATTGTGGTTGGGGTCTGAAGGACAGCAAAGCTGTGGTTCGAATTCTCAGTCAGACCTCCACGGTTCATCATGGTCTGGGGCGGGGGTGGGGGGGTGGTGCGTGTGAGAGGAGTTTGTGGACGCATACTCCTCCATCGGCCCTGTCTTCTCTTCTTCTCTTAGCAGAGCTAAGTCCTAGGGGCCATGGAAAACTCGGTCTTACCAAAGAGTAAAACTTTAGAAGAGCTGCGGAAGGGGGTGTGGGTGAGTGCTGCGACTCAACAGTTCTCTCCACGCAGTGGCCAGGTGAATGTCTCTCACACACAATGCCGATCTTGCCGTGCCTGATCAAAGAACTCGGATTTCTTCCTTCCCCCAGCCCCCCTTCTCCTCCTCTTTTTTCCTTCCTCCCTCCCTTCCGCCCTTCACAACTTCCTCCCTCCTTTCCTAGCTGCCTTCTGGATTACCTTCCTGTCTTTCCTCCGCCTTTCTTACCTACCTACTTATCTATGTCCTTTCCTCCCTTCCACATCGATTACGCACTGACAAAGGAAAATCCTTTCCTTGTGGAAGACGTCACAGTCTACTGAAGAGGGACACCCCCAGACAGACAACCCCAACATAGTGTGAAATAAAATAATGGTGCTGTGACGTACAGAGGTGTATTGGCGAGGGAGTTCCTATCAGCTTCCTAGGGTGAAGTGGCAAGGTGTTGCCAGCGGAAAACACAGCACACACAATGGCACCAAGACAAAGGGATGCGGTGTTTTCCAGGAAGTGTAGGCAGGTCAGTGAGGCTGAAGCATCGTTTCTGGGGAAGGGGTATGAAATGAGTCTGGAGAGGTAGACAAGCCCCAGTTATGAGAAGTTTTGTGCCTAAGAATTTTATGAAGGCAACAAAGATAAATAATAGGTCTTAAGCAGAAGTGGAGGTGGTGACTCGATTTTTAATTAAACCTCCATAAACACACACGCAGGTCCCTGTCCAAGCACACTGTTTCAAACTACAACCTCACACCCAGTTGCCCCCCTTCCTACTTTATTTCTCTCCACTGCTCTCATCACCATCTAGTGCTGGATTCACTTAATTTTATTCATCGTCTATCTGCTGCCATGGAAAGGTAAGCTCCATTGTGAGAGTGGGGGGCTTGGTTTCATCCACAGCTCTGTCCTTTAGACCCAGAATACCGTTAACTAACATGTAGTAGGCATCCCATGAATACTGCTGAACAACATGGTCTTTTGAAAGACAGTAAAACTCAATCATCTCAACATTTTATTTGGAGGAAAGACTTTGCCTTCAAAGGGGACAGTTCACTTAAACATTCCCAGTCCCAGTTCCCTGCAGAATGTGGGTGAAATGCCTAAACAAGGAACCGGGTCTTAGTGTGCACCCAGTGCACATTCGGGGCTCAAAGAATGGCTTTTGAGTCATCAGAAATCTGGACCATCGACCCAAGGGATGTTCTCTTTAGGTCAGAAGGTAAGCAATTTCCCTAGAATATTCTATGCATCACAAGAAGCTCCTTTCGGAGAGACACAAGTCTTGGGAATGTAATGGGCTTTTCAAACACTAGTTTCTGGAACCAAAGATCAGCAGTGGCCCATGAGGCTCCCGGGGGGACCAGTGATCATCTTCCACAACACCATCACGCAGCTACAACAGTACCTTACGGTACGGCTCTGACATCCTGACTGACTGCCACAAGAAACCATACCCATCTTAAGAGAAGGACACCATGACTGGGGAAGAAGTAAGGTGGAGAGCAAAGCGCCTGGTATTCAGTGCCCAACTTCCAGGTTTGAACCCCAACTCCGCCACGTTCTAGCTGCATAACCTTCAAAGAGCAATTTAATTTCTCTGTGCCTCAACGACGCTCTGGGAACATCAATGACCCTACCTCACAGGGTCACTATGAAGATGAACTGAGTCAATCCTCAGTGAACAGTGCCCAGCACAGAGTACGTGTCTAAAAAAATGTGGTATTTTGGGGGGCACCTGGGTGGCTCAGTTGTTAGGTGTCTGCCTTTGGCTCAGGTCATGATCCCAGGGTCCTGGGATCGAGCCCCACATCGGGCTCCCTGCTCCGCGGGAGGCCTGCTTCTCCCTCTCCCACTCCCCCTGCTTGCGTTCCCTCTCTCTCTGTGTCTCTCTCTATCAAATAAATAAATAAAATCTTAAAAAAAAAAAAAGGTGGTATTTTTGCATTGGCACATCTTAGAACGTAACAGGTGCCCCAAAAATGCTTATTGAATTGACAATATAACATACACACATCTGAATTTCCTTATAGATACCCACAGAAAATGACAGGAAAGGGGCTTCAATACAACACAACGCATATCCCCGCTTGGAGATATTGAAAAAGATCCTAGGGACTCGAAAGGCTCTGCCCCTTTCTGGCTGTATTGATTTGAGGCATGAACTTTAACTGCAGAGGCTCCATTTCCTCTCCTGTGAAACTCAGCTCTCTCCCAGGATTGCCCTGTGGCTTGTTCAGGTAACATTTAGTGTTTTACAAACACGAGAGCACTATAAAATATTAAATCGGTATTACAAACAGAAAAGCTCCAGGCACTCAGCAAAAGAGAGGGTTAAAAAAAAATGGGATGTCAAACTACTCTGTCTTCTTACATTTGTGCAAAATTAAAATGACTCTTTGCAGAATCCAATTTGGATAAGCCCATGTCAATACTACTGATACAAGCCATCACTAATGACAAGATTGATAGCTCAGGAGGGCAAGTCATTTCATGTTCACTGTGCATCATGCTTAATTCGCCAAAAGGAGTTTGTGTGTATAATTAATGCGCTTTTCTTCCCGGCTTCATCTGGAAACATGTAAAGGGTCTCTAGGGAATTCTGTAAGTTAGAAACAATTAATAAAATAAAACCACTTAATTAAAGAGAATAATTGGAGCCTATTTTATCCCCGAAAATGGAGGGAGAAAAATCACTTTGGAAACACACTGTAGATAAATGGCTGAGTTTTAAAAGAAAGAACAGTGTGCAGATGGGACACATGTAAGTCAGGATAGTGGACTGATTTCCTAGGCCCTTTGTTCTGCAATGATTTAAACCCACCTGACTTGACAAGAGAGGGAAGATCACGGTCCCTACAATGGCATGTGCCATTCTTATGCAAGCAAACTTCACGTGTTCATGACCTCAGTGCACATTAATAGCACCTTCTCTGTACCCACCATCGGGACCCATCAGTAAAAAACAGCTGCTCTTCCTCTGTCTTCCAGAAACTCCCAGTGTTGTCAGGAGAAGAGAAAAGTCCCCACACAACTAAAATACCGACTGACAGGCACTATGTGGAGACAGAGGGCAGCACGGAATGGTGAGCAAGAGCTCCCCAAGCAGCCCCGTAGAAACACTGCTTTCAGACACCCTGAGTTTTCGGAAAGAAATGAGCCCTTGCCAGCACAGGAAGAGAAAAATGCAATTGCATGTGTTAACACAGTGTCCTCAGCCACCGATACGGGACTGCACACACTGCTCCGGCAAATTACATAAAACTCAGTATGTCCCAAGAACAGAGTATATGTTTCAGAGCAGAAAGGGATGACGTTGGAAACCAGATGGGGAAAGAGCATGTACATGGAATCATGAGTTGAAATTGCATCATCATGTTATCTGGTATGTACGCAGCATCTCCAGGCTTCAGTTTTCTCTCAAATGAAGATGGAATTCTAGGAACACTCGGATGGTAGTACCCAGTACTATGGTTCCCAACTCTCCACATCCCTCCCAGTGAGACGTGTACTCCACCCATGCCCTTTGCACTATGACTGCCAGCACCTCAAGGGAGACGAGGGACATTCCCTTCCCCGTTGTCAGGCTTGGCCACATGACTAGCTTTGGCCACTGTAATGTGCAGAAACTTAAAATGCACTCATCTTATTCATTCAGTCCACACTGTATTTCAGCCCTCTGCCAGGAGGACCACATAGCCCCGCTGAGGCTGCTCCCCGAGCCTGGGTTCCTAAAACAAAAAGACTCCCGGAATAGAGCTGAGCAGAGCTGTCGACAGCTTGGATAACTACTGAAATTTGGGGGTGGCTTGGTACTACAGCAAAAGATCACCAATACATAGGTGAATAAACAACTTACAGGCTAAGAGGAAGTCATACAGGTAATGATACAATAATCAGATGTGCCGTGATAAATATATGCATGGGATAAGTATTGAAGAACCAATAACGTATGTAAAGACACTTGTCCCATATTAGGCAGTTAATCAATGTCTGATTCCTTCACCTTGGACCTTGCACAAAGAGGGAACAGTCTCAGAGTTAAGCAATTATAATGAAGGTCATGCCAAAGCATGAATACATTAATTTGCTCCATATTAGATACCTGCCATCAGAATTAGTTGGACATATTCTGGCCTGGCTCTCATACTTTCCTTGGGCAAGTCCTGATGCTCTTCGTACCTCTATTCTCTCATCTGTAAAATGGACAGAGCAGCTCTGCATCTACTTTAAACAGCAGTTCTGATCATCATGTTATTAATCTATGTGGAGTCCCTAAAAGAGAGCCTGATGCCATATGTGCTCAGTAAATGTAAACCATTGTCAGCATTTATTCCTATGAACATTCAATAGCTATTACCTGTTGCAATTTACTAAGAGTGGGTTATGCCTATACCTTCTCAATGACATCAACTACAACACACCAAATTCTTTTTCCTTCATCTTTTCCTGTCAGAGTGTCTATCACCATCTCTGAATAAGGATAAGGGAAGCTGTTTTCAATTCCTTTGAAACCTTTCAGTGAAAAGACACAGTGGTGAAATATTTGGACTGAGTACTGTGTAACTCACTGGATAGGCTCCTACTCTTTGTTTCTTCGGTAAATTGCTCACAATGAATTTCCAGTGCGATTTCACAACTTCAAAATACTTGGCCAGATCATTAAAAAGCAATCAATATGAGCCTTTGAAAGCTCATTCATTCATAAGCAAATAGGATCTATTTCCTTGTCTTCAAAGGGCTGGTTGCATAGGTTTGTTGTCCTAGCGACTTTAAGATCAAAGTCAGTGGTTCTTAAACTTTGGGAGGTGACACACCCTCTTTGAGAGTGATGAAAACCTTGGACACTCCCTCCAGGCAAATGCCTATCAAGAATTCAGAATTCCGGCCACACTGTCCCCTCTGGCTCCAGAGCTGACAGATGATGGGTTCGCCGCCGGGGTTGGTGGCGGAAGGGGTGTGTAGAAAGGGGGACGCCTGTAACATACAATAGTTCCCGAACCAAAGGATGAAGGAGGGAGGCCCAAACAGGTCTCTCCCAGAACAAGCTTCCAAATCTCCTATTTCATGGGGATCGGTGGGCCAACCGTGCCTCAATTTTCTGCATGCAATTTCCTCACAAAATGGGGGTAATAATATTTGTCCTCTCATGGTGGTGTTGCGGAAACAAAATGAGATGACCCAGGGACAGCGCTTGGCACAGTGCCTGGCCCGTTATAAGCTCTTCATCAATATGAGCTACTGCCCCCACGTTAGGATGCAGGACACTGGGGCCCGAAAGAGTAACAACTTGCCCAAGGGTGCACAACTTCGTCGGTGGCAGAGTATGAGGAGATGCTGAGGGGCTTCAAGAAGAGAGCTTGCAAGTGAGCCAAACGCCGGAGTGAACAAACCAGGGCATCTAGAAATAAGAAGTGCTAAAATCAGCTGATATTTGTTTGTGGCTCAGCTGTTCCATCACACCAGCTGCTCCAAACTTTCAGACGTGTCTTAGCACGGCACAGAATCACCCCATCCTATATTCATCCCATCAGCCTCAAATCTAATTTCAGTCCTTGAGAGGTTTTTTGTTTTGTTTTTTTTTTAAGGGGGCCTAAAATTGAATATCCATTCCTATTTATAGTAAAAGGACATTTCCTAAGAAAGTGCCTCGTAAGGATTCAGATCCTCTCTCCTCAGCAGTTTCCCCCCCGGCCCTTTTGGATCTATTTTGATTCCTTTCCTGATTGAAACCTGTCTCAGAGGCTCCCACTACTGAAGAAGGAGAAGCTTCTTGGCAGGTCCATCGCCATGGGGTGTGCCCAGGGCCAGCATTAATGGGACAGGGCCCGAGAGAAGCCAGCACTGCCCCAGCTTTGGAGATGGGGAGAAAATCATCTCCACAGTAAATGCCGAGTATATTTCTAGGAGAGCGGTGAAGAGCCAGCCCAAATAAAAACTCCAAAATTATAGCGATCAGTAGCATGGGAAGTTGTTTAAAATAAAAAGGCAAACCATCAGATATGTGGTCTAGTCACAGCAATGAGCCAAACTGGGACGAAAGACCAGGGTTACTGGCCCCACACTGCCATCTCCTAGCTGGGAAACCTTGGGAATCCGCTGGCCCCCTCGGGCCTTGGCTGCCTTAAGTGTCGAACAACTAGGCAGCAACAAGGTATCAGACTAAATTGTCTATAAAGACCTTTTCAGCTTAAGAATCAAGGGATAGAAGAATATGTATAGCAACTTATTCCGTAAGAGCAAAGAAGTGGAAACCAGCCAAATGCCTACCATTACTTGAGGAAATAAAGGGATCCTCTTAGAACAAAATACTACACAGCAGTGAAAATTAACTATGTACGTGCATCAATATCAAGCAATCTTAAAAATTAAAAATATAATGAGCACCAAAGTCACAAGAATACTGTACAATCTGATCCCATTTTTTTAAAGATTTTATTTATTTATTTGCTGAGCAGGGAGCCTGATGCAGAACTCGATCCCAGGACCCCGAGATCATGACCTGAGCCGAAGGCAGATGCTTAACTGACTGAGCCACCCAGGCACCTCAATCTGATTCCGTTTTATATAAAGTTCAAAAGCAGGTAAAATGAAAGGCATCCAGGACATGATCAACATGAAATTCAGGCTGGTAGTTACCTGGGGATGGGGTAAGAGGGACACTGTCAAGGAGGAGCACTTAGGAAGATTCCAGAGACCCATGACATTCTATTTTGTGGCCTGAAAGAGTAGATACCTGGGTTTTTATATTTATTATTATTCATTAATTGTCCCCATAAGGGTCATGAACTTTTTTGAACAGAGTCTATGTATCACAATAGAAAAACAGGTCTTAAAAGACCCCGATATCGTAATGAAAAGGGAGTGCTGCATTCCCACCAAATACATGATACACTATTAACCTCATGACAGCCTGACAACACAGGTCACGCCGCCCTCACTTTGCAGACAAGGAAACTGGTTCTGAGCAGTTGAGTAGAAAGGAAGGGCCACACGTCGGATGAGATTTTGACTGCAAAGTCCACGCACCTCCTGCTGCACCAGGCTTCGGGTACACAGCGGAAGGAAGTACAATTACTTTCACCAGGTTGTCCAGGAATTTATAACTAAAAGGGCAGGAGCCCAGACTCTGGCCCTGAAGTTCAGGATCCTTCCAGCATGCCTGGCTAAATACTACAAAATGCAGTCAAGGAGAAACTGGTATTGATATGCTGGCTCCAGAGGAAATACACTAAGCCTCTCTAGTTTATCCCCTTTTGATCTGGTTTGCGTGAGGTCAGGGAATTTATCTCTGATATGTGCAGTAGTGAAAAGGTGTACAGAAAGACAGGACTATGCTAATACAGTGGTCTGAATATAATTTTCATATCCAAATGGGTCCTGCTCTTTGCAAGACCAATTTTCTCCAAGGACGCTATGTGCAAATATGTGCAAATATGTTCAAGCTTTCCTTCTCCCTGCCCCAAATAGCAAAATGGCGTTACTCCGTTGCCTGATGTCCACGGATTTTCTCATTTAAGTAGTGCTATTGTCTCTGTTTATGAGTTTGTTTCCCATCGCAAGAAATTTCAACCCACACATAAGCTACAAATGTGTTTCCATTTTTTTTCCATTACTCTTAATTAGGTAGTAAAATACAATCCACCTACGTGAACAAGATGGGTAAAAGAAAGTAATAGCTAAATGCATTTTTCATTTCACACATAACGATTTGTAAGCAGACAGTCAGAAAGTCCCCTGAAGCTAACCATACAGTGCTTCCCCCAGTGATGGAGGGTTTGGTTGTTTACATCCATCACTGAGCGTCAGAGCTGAAAGGGACACCAGGAATCCACCCCATTATCTAGCACAGAGTTTGGCACATGGCAGTGGCTTACCAAATGTTTGAGAAGTAAATAATAATAGCTCATATTATAGTAGACAATACATACAGAAAAGGTTTATCATAAATCAGATACTGCTCTAAGCATTATACCTACATAAACTGACGCATTTAATCTTTACAATAGTCTCAAAAGGTTGGTATTGTTATTATCTTTGCCTCCAAGACAGGAAACTGAAGCTGAGCATGATTATGGCACCTGCCCAACACCACACAGCTGGGGAGCAAAAGACCTGGGACCAGGCTGTTGGCTCTGGCGTCCGTGTTCTTAACCTCCCTGTTACTCTGAACAGGGAAGAGGGAAGGGGGAAAGAGAGGGGAAGAATGGAGCCCGGGAAGGTAAAATGACAACATAAAGGCCACAAAGTGGGACTGTGGGAAAAAAGCAAGAGCCTTAGAGTCTGAAAGACAGTTTCCAATCAGAGCTAGGTACCTTCCTCACTAGGGGACACCAGCAAGACGTATTTCCAGAGACCTGCTGGGCTTGGGTGCTGGTGACCCAAAGACTGTACGACTCAAGTCAGTCTCGTGTTCGCAAGTTTCCATCTCCTCCTCTGGACAATGAAGCCAGTAACATCCACCTCAGCAGACTGCGGCGAGAATCCCATCAGTTAAACAGTAAATGTGCCCCAAGAGTCACCTACCTAAAGAGACCATGGAAGTTCAAGTCTAAGGATCATGCCATGCATTTGCCTGCCTTACTGAACATGGGCAAACTTACCCCAAAGGTGCGTTTGCTTCTCATAGATCTAGCAAAAGGTTTATTTTTTTTTTAAAGATCATTTATTTATTTATCTGAGAGAGAGAGAATGAGAGACAGAGAGCACGAGAGGGAAGAGGGTCAGAGGGAGAAGCCGACTCCCTGCTGAGCAGGGAGCCTGATGTGGGACTCAGTCCCGGGACTCCGGGATCATGACTTGAGCCGAAGGCAGTCGCTTAACCAGCTGAGCCGCCCGGGCGCCCTAGCGAAAGGTTTATATTGGAAACACACCAAGAGGAAGGTCCACATGGGGGGCGGTGAGGTAAGTGGGAAGTGAAAGTATGTTGCTTAGGACTCTACGAAAGTATTACCTCTGCTCCATTGTGGTGCCAGAAGATGCTCAAAAGAACCAACTCAAATTGAAGCAGTCTTGCTTAATGGTTAAAGCTTGGCTGTTGGAGCTTCACAGACCTGGGGTTGCCTCCTGCCTCCTCCCCTTGCTAGTAGCATGTCAGGCAATCTCTCTGAGGCCTTGACTTTCCCTATCCCTGCTAGGATTGCTGTGAGGATTTATCACAATGGCTGGCACAGAGACAGAGCTTCATCAGCTAGGGTAAAAACCCAACAAAGCATGGGATGAGGGAGGGACGAGGAGGAGATCCAGCCCTCCCCCTCTGGAGTTGGTGCCCACATAGGATCGAGATGAAATAAATTCAAAGGATTATTTAAGAAAAAGGAAACAAAAAGCCAGAAAAATACTTTTTTTCCCCTCTATATGCCCAAGTGCTTAATAGTCTTTTTTTTTTCAAAGATTTTATTTATTTGTCAGAGAGAGAGAGAAAGAGAGCACAAGCAGGGGGAGCAGCAGGAAGAGAGAGAAGCAGGCTCCCCAGTGAGCAAGGGAGCCTGATGTGAGACTCGATCCCAGGACCCCAGGATCATGACCTGAGCTGACGGCAGACGCTTAATCAACTGAGCCACCCAGGCGTCCGTACCTAATATTCTTAATAAACATTTTCCTTTTTGATAGTTTACCCATCCACCATCAATAGGAAATTAGTGCATAAAAGATGCGAGTGATGCACACGTATGTCCCCATGAGAGGACCTGCAACGTGAACACAGAGGAAAACTCCTTTATAGAACCACCATTTGTACAGCATACGCTTCCCTGTATTGACTGTTCTCACCCCACTGAATCCTCAGAACAGTCCTGCGCTCCCAGAGGCAGCCAAGCCTGGGCTCTGGGTTTAGGCTTGGGATGAAATCAAGGCTCTGCTCTGAGCCTTCTATGAAGGCCATCCAGCTGAGAGAGCCGGGTCTTGAATCAAGGCCTGTGTTCTTGCAGGGCACAATGCTAACCCCTCTTTCCAGGAGTTCTCCCTGGCTCAGCACTTCCTCTCAGCCCCTGCGAGGAACAACATTGCACCTGCAGTGACCAGTGACTATCAAGTTCCCCAGCATCACCTCCCTGCCAGCCAGCCCCAGCCCAGAGCCCTAAAGCACCATCTTCTTACCTCCAACGCTACACTCGGAAGACACTGCCGGCTTGTTTCTGTTTCCACCCCAAAATGTGAGCTCCAGAGGGCAGACATCATGTCCTGTCACCCAGCATGCAGCCAGTCCTCAGGAAATGTTAGCTCACGAATGGGGGAACAATGACCACAAGGAGAGGGCACAATCAAATCGCTTTCCAAGAAAACTGCAGGCTTTAGGGAAAGGATAACAACAGAAAGCGTACCTGGATTCAAGCTACAGATGTGCTGGACCCTGGCTTGAAAAACAAACAAACTTCTACAGCACAATAACCCTTCTCTGGATTTCTGTTTACTCATAAAGTAAAGGAAACTAGTTGTACTTGACTATTCTTAAGTTACCATAGCCAGGTCCAATGTTTTGGTGGTCTAGGAAAACCATCGTTGATCTGTACATATAACTCTGGGTCTAATTTTATTGGGGGGGGTGGAGAATGAATGAGAGAGAGAGAGATTCAAAAGACAAACAAAAAATCTCTGACCTTGGACAAGTCTTCCAGTGATTTCCAGTTTCCTCATCTGTAAATTGAGAAGGTTGAACCAGGTCATTTCCACCATCCTTCGTGACTCTAACAGAAGTGCCTTTAATTCCACTTTCCTCTGAGAGCTTTGAAACCTGACCTAGAAATCCATTGTACCTTGTAAATGTGTTTTACAGTCCTTTTAAAATTCACACGATTGTGGTGGTCAAAGCCTAGAGAATGAATTTAAATCTAGAAAGTTCTTAAAAGTGACTTCAAATACCTTCCAAGAACACTCAACTTTTGTGCTGTTTCAGCATAAACCTTGGGAAGGGCTGCTATCCTTGGACTTTTTTTTTCTGATTTTCAGTGCAAGCCTAGAGAATGAAGCCATCACAGCAAGACTGGTCATGGCCCTGGCAGGGCAGCCAGGCGAGCTCTGGGGACAAGAAGCAACTACACATACAACGGTGATGACAGGGGGTATATAAAGTAGAATCACTCACCCCCCACTGAACCAGAACATTCTCCCTCTTGCCAGTGTGGATTCAAAAAAACCCAACACGCCTCCTTAGACCCGGACGCCCCCATGTATCAAATGTGAACTTCAAAGGAGGCAACGTAAGCAGGCCTCTCAGGGTGCCCGTTTGTGGAGGATCCCACATCCAACAGCAGATTGCTCTCATCACCACAAAAAATGCATTCTGATGGTGTAGGACCTTGGATGTCTGGTTAATTCATCATTTTGATATACATTTTACATCCAGGAAGCAATCCAACCTCCACCTACTGAAAGATCTGCTATGTGCCCATTGTTCAGATGCTGAAGTAGAAAAGACTATAACAAAGATTCTCAGGTAAGTGTTTTTATGGAAAAACATAAATATGTACATAATACTTAAGAACACACATACATAAATACATAAAAGCATGTATTTATGGAAGCTAAATACACATTTCACGACAGGTAATTTGGTTTCTCTTATTCATCCAACAAATACTCGGGGCCCCTGAGTTGGCTAGCAGTCCCAGGTTACAGGGATGCAAAAATCTAACATCCCTGCCTTCCCCTGACATCCTAGAGGGGAAGTCATTATGTGAACAAGCATTTGTCACACTGAGGTTTACCTTTGCCTCTTGTTTTAAACACTCAGAGATTCACTTCATTCTGTATTTAGAATGCTGAAGGACCTTGATTGAACACATCTGAAGGCAGTGGTTCTCAATCAGGGGATCTTTTACCCCCCAGGGGACAACATCTGAAGACATTTGGGGTTGCTACAACTGGTGGGAGGAGATGCTCCTAGACCTACCAGGTAGAGGCCAGAGATGCCGCTAACCATCCTGAAATGCACAAAATCTCAAAGGTACTGAAACCAAGATATCCTGAGTAAGGTGTGTTTGAACATTCTAAAAATAATATGGCTACACTTTAAAAATCAGGGATATTTATAGAATTAGAAAATTTGGAAGCCTGTGGTTAAGTTAAAAAAAAAAATCTAAAGAATGGAAGAAAAACTGAGTTGGATTTGCATGAAAATAATAAACATTTGCAGGAATACATTGTTTGCTTTACCCGAGAGGAAATTCAGGGACACTTACAAATTACGACAATTTCTTTATATATGCCATAAAATGCTGTGTTTAATACCTCCTGATTCACCTGGGGGAGAATGGTACTTGAGTGTTCCTTTGGTTTTCCACCTTGTGGGGCCCACTGTTTAAGACCTCACATCTCCCACTTACAAGAAGAACTTATCTCCAGAAAGACACATGGACCCTGAGGCCTAATTCAAGATTTGAGGAAGGCTATAACTCAGGCATCAGACAATCAATATTCCGATTTGGAATTTAGCACTTTGGAGACAGAACGTTCAGAAACACACATAAAGGATCTGCTTATGATTGAGGCCCAACTCATATTTATAATATAATCACATAATAAAAACGGTAATGACCTCCAGCCGACTTTACACAGCATGCTTTGGCACATAAGCTCCATAAAAGGATTTTCACAGACCTTGCCTTGAAGAAAATACATCTAAGTTCCTGGTTTTTTTTTTCTATCAAGACTGAAGAGCCCAGACAAAAATATCATTTTGCTTTCAGAGTGCCAACATACACAGTATGTATAGGAGATTATCTTGTAATAATATGATAATGTCCTCAAGAACTCTTTCTACTTATACATGTGACCTTTAAGATGAATATATAATACACTTTTTGGTTCATCTTCTCTGCAAGCAAAAAAAAAAAGAAAAAAGAAAAATGCTCTCTCTTCCCTTCCATGGCTACCTTGAAAAAAAAAAAACAGATCAAAACACCCACTGACTGACATCCTTAGCTGCTGGTCTGTTTGCTCATCTCTCCGTGTCCTCTGACCAGCTTCCATGATCCCTTAATGATGCTCAACATCATTAAATTTCAACAACACAGAACTGGGCTGATAAGCCAAGTGAGCAGTTAAGGGTAGGTCCCCGAAAGAGAAAGGAAACTGTGTGTGTATGTGTGTGTATGTGTGTGTGTACGTCTGCACGTACTTGTGCACCCTTGCACACTCAACGGAAGCAGTTCTGGTACAACTCCCAACCCCTCAGTGGGAAGCATCTGTATTTAATGGGAAATGAAAGAGAATAGTGCAGAGCAGGTTCAAGTGCAAAACGGGGTGAAGTAGGGTGCAGACTGGAACCATGTAAGTGTATCTACCTCCCAACTGTCTTGCTCTACTTTGATGATTGATGATCTATTGTTTCCACATCAGAAAATTACTTACTGAAACTATTAGCAGAAGTGGATGAAAAGAAACCAGGAAATCACAAATTCTGGTCCAAGTTTGGAATAAATCAGGGAGGGTAACTCCCCCCTGGCCACTGGCATCAGCATGAACATATTTCAGAAACATAATCACTAGGTTCTTATACAATTCAAGTTCATTTTTTCCCATTGCAAATTACATATCTGTGGCACCATCCTGAAATGCATAGCAGAAATTACTTAAAGGATTATTAAGGAAGAATTGGATATAATTTTTCCAACCTTATTTCACACCCCTCCAGGAAGCATATCCCAAAGGAACAAAAGAAGGATGTGCTTTCTCAAAAGGTCAGTAAAATTCTACACCCATGCTAAGTATACTACACACAAACCAATCAACCCAACAAAAACTTTAATAGTAAACATTTGTTGGAATAAATGAACAAGTGGATTATTTTATGATTGATAAGGCTAAATGTTTTAGCAGGAAAATAAACAAGAATAAGCAAAAAAAGTCCTAAGAATGGATAAGCATTTTTGTCAGAATCTATTATAATACAGATCACCTAAGAGGACAGAGTTTCATAATTTCAATGCCTTATGCACTAATAAATCAAGAACATGTAAACCTTTATTAATTTCTTTTAAACTTCTATATTAAGAAAGGTATTATCTCTTGCCTAGAAAGTAGGTTTTGATAGAAGTGAATTATCTTACAGATTACCACGCTACTAATATTTGACATAAAAGAAATTTATCCCAGAGTAAATCACCTTTCCAACTATGCTGAATAAATTCAGAGATGCATTATTTGGAAATCAAAAATGACATGTTTAAGTTGCAACGAACTTAGAGACCCAGTCTCGAGAGAGACCCCATGGGTCTTTTCTTGGGTCCAGCCCACCCCAACACTTTGCCTCTCTATCAAATAGGACAGCTTGCCTCCACCCAAAGGTTCTACCCACATACCTCTCAATGCCTGGCTTCACATTACAATCGTTTATGGATCTTTTAGAAAATACTTGGGTGGCACTTCCCAAAACAATGATGTAATTGCTCTGGAATCAGCTGGTGCATAGGTATTTATTAAAGATTTCATGTGTAACCGGCGCCTGGGGGGCTCTGCCTCAACCCAAGAGTGTAGCTGGAGCCCACCCTTCAGAGCTGGAAAGCTGAAAGCCTCTACCTAAATCCTCCCAGGGCTCAGCACCCCACCCCAGCCCAGCTCATAGGCCTGGTTTCAGAAACCCTAAGCCTAATGATAGTGCCTTCATTTAGGGCCAGTTCTGCCACCCTGATTTACAGGTCTCAACGCTTCTGTCTCCCCCTGGCTGTCACAGAATGGAAAGTGTAGCAGCTGATGAGGACAAAGGGACTATCGTGGCCTTAGCCTTGAGCTTGCCCTAAAAGGAGCCTTCCACATAAGCAGGTAGCTCTCTCTCCTCCCCTTCACCCCATCCACCCCAGCGACACACGCTTGGTGACAAGGAGTCCTCGGTGCTGTGCTAAGTGCTTGATCTAAAGGCTCTCCCTGAACCCTCACAGCTGCTCTCCACGTCAGGTGACATTATTAACATCATTTAAGGAGCCGTGGAAACTGAGGTGATGTCCTTGCCTCTGGTCGCAGAGCCAGGAAGCAGCAGGGGTGGGATGTGTCCGGGTCTCTTTTATAAGGGCTCCACTGTCATTCATGAGGCCACTACTCTCAGGACCTCAGCACCTCCCCAAAGCCCCACCTCTACAAACCCTCACACTGAGGGGGGCAGGTTTTCCCCTACGAACTTGGGGAGGACACCGAGGTTCAATCCACAGCGGCCCTGCCTCCAACCACCCTTTGTTTAAGAACCACGCAGCACTTAAACAGTGCTCGCTCTGTTTCAGGCCCTGCTCAGAGCTCTCTGCACGGACTCACACATTTCATTCTACCAGACCCCTCTGCGGTCTGCCAGGCAAGGAGCCTGGGGCACAGACAAGACAGGTTGCGTGTCCCAGGGTGCAGAGCTAGTAACTACTGGAGGCAGGCTGGCTCGAGAGCACACACTCTGAACTACCCCGTCCCATTCTCTTCAACCACCACACTAGATAGGCTATCACCGAGCCGCTGCTGTGACCCTCTGCCACGAGTCTCAGCACACAGCTCGGCAGCACGGAAGCCTCCTGAATGGAAGAACAAGTCTTGACCATCCCCGTCTCCTCTGAATCTTACACAGCACCTGGCATGCAGCTATTCAACCCACGTATTCATTCTTTCGTTCAACAAACATTGTGTGGATTGCCTTCTGTGAGGTCTCAAGGATAGAAAGACCAAATGTTCACAGTTCCCACCTTCGGGAGTCTGTGTGGTAACTGCAGAGACATGAGCACCGCCAAGTGCAAAATTCATCTTGAGTGCACTAACAGGGGAATGCACCCACTGCAGGGGATGTGCTATGAGCAGCTCAGGAGTCACACAAAAGCCCAAAGTCCCCTTACGTTATGGCTTCACTGTTCTGTCTTCCCCGTACGCCCAACCCGTCTGGTGCTTTTCTTATTTTCCCCAAACCAACTGCTATGCCAGAACAGACTCCAAAACACCGCCGTTTTGAGCCACGCAGCTCATGGGGTGAGCCCTTTCTGCTCCCAATCCTGGGATTCGCTAATCCGTCTTCATAGATTTACAATGACTGCCTCCATGGGCAGGGAATCGGGGGCATTCAGTGAAAACCTAGTCTTGTGCACTGCTGGGAACTGGCACAGTGATGTGGGTGTTGCCTGATGGGAGTCATTCCAACAATGCTCCAAGCTTACAAATGGTCACCAGCCTCTCATAGGTGTCGGTAAAAACCCCATCCTTTGTTTCTCCCCATACTGTCTAGCACTAGAGAATTAATGCAAGAATTGAAGCTCCATGAATGGACGGCGATTTGTTTCATTTGCTACTATAGCCCCAGTGCCTGGAACAGTCCCTGGCAAATACTGCTCGATGGAGCTCTGTTGAATGAATAAATAAACTATTTGTTATAGGTGGAACAAAACACATGTTTGCTTCCAGCTACTTGTGAGCAGCTTAGAGACAGGGAAGGCTTTGTATTTCCAGTACCTAGCAGAGTGCCTGTGACAGAGTAGATACTTAATAAATGTTTCATGAATGAGTGGATGAATGGATGGGTGGAGGAAGAGATAGAAAACTGTTCTAAGATAAAGAGATTCATCAAAACATGAAAGCCTACTGAGTAATTACCATCATCCACCAGTTTTATTAAGGGAAAAGACAGAGAGCACTGTCTTGCTTAATGGTTCTTTTCAACAAAATTTCCCTTGTTAAATACATACGAGCATACATGCACATAGAATCTCATCGAACTGGAAGATACAAATTTCATTATGGAGTCTGACAGAGGGGTAGTCTGTTGGCCTAAGGAGGTGTTTCTCAAACATGATCCAGGCTCTACCTACATCACATTCATCTGAGCGTCTCATTAAACATGATGATACCTGAGCCCCACTCTTGGTCTCCAGAATCAGACTCTTTGGGGACAGGTGCCCAGGAACTGGCAATGTTGACAAGCTCCCCAGGTGATTCTTATCTACATACAATTTGAGGATCATAGGCACATGTATGTAATTTTCAGCCCTAGCTCCTGCCAAGGGTATATTTGAAAGTTAGAGAAATGGAACTGTCTACAAGGCAATGCAGAGGCCGTTTTCCAGTAAGTCCTCACTCTTACTACCTGGAAGACTCAAAAGGCTTGAGTTGACAATATGTTACCTAAGACACTTCTACCAGTCAGCGCCCAGGAATGCCCGAGGTGACATCCTCAAACTGCTTAGCTTTAGAAAAGCTTCATAAAGGGACGATTTGCAAAGATGCAGGTAGCCTTCCAGGGTATCCACAGGGGACAGTGCAGTACTGCAGGGATAGGAAACATGGGGAGCCATTACCAGAGAGGGGTTAGCACCCCAAGGCCTGAAGGAAGGGAGAAGGAGAGGTTGCCAGAACCTAAAGACAGAGAGGTTTAGGGGCGCCTGGGTGGCTCAGCTGGTTAAGCGTCTGCCTTGGGCTCAGGTCATGATCCCGGAGTCCTGGGATCAAGCCCTGCATTGGGCTCCCTGCTCAGCGGGAAGCCTGCTTCTCCCTCTCCCTCTCTCCCTCTCTCCCACTCTCTCTCAAATAAATAAATAAAATCTTAAAAAAAAAAGAGAGAGAGAGAGACGCTGGGTGGAAAGGGCCATCCTACAGGACTGTGACCTCCACTGGAGAGAAGCGGCCATCCTGTAGTGATCCCAAAATGAGGGAGATAGAGAATAAACCCCTCAACTTTACCTATCTTCCCACCAATGTTCCCACCAGCCAAAGGAATCAGAAGCCTCTAGAGGACAAGATGTTAATGGGATTATACCAGTCAGCCTTCTGGGGCACAAAGCAAGGTGGAGGCAGGACCTGGAGGGGCAAACGGAAGATGCCCAGCACAAACCCCCAATCTCTCAAGAGAATTCAGGACTGGCACTCCATATTTGCGACTCCTCAGCCAGAGGGAAAGTGCCTCTGAAGAATTAACAAGGGGGACAGTTGTTCTATTATCACCTGCAGTCCCAAGGGGAGCTTGGCGATAAAACTGTTAATATTCCATTTCTGTCCAAAAATGGGAAGGAGATGGTCAGCAAAGAAGTAGGAGGAGTTCTGGAGTTGAAGACCTAGTTTAAAATCTGTGGAACAGAAGCCTCACATTTGAATTTCTTTCTCAACCATGAAATGGGTATAAATAAAGCCACGCGCTCTGCCGGCCCTAGTATGTCTCCCACAATCATCACATGAGATATTGGGTGTTAGTGTCTCTGTGAAATTGCCAAGCCCTATAAAATGGAAGTTATAATTGCCCCACTAAGTACAGTACTACAGTACAGATGTGCCGATCTGTGCATCAGGAGGGGGGAGCGACCAATTTTGTTTTCACACTTGGATGATCTGTGCCCAAATCAAAGGCAAACCACAACATATGCTTTTGCATGAGTTTTCTTATTTTTAGCAATGCATTAGGGAGAAGAAGGAGTCACTGGAATGTACGGAATCTGGCAATGTGGCACAGAATGTCTCAGCAACTCGGAGGTGGGTTAAGAACATATGTTTAACAGCCTTTTTCATAAACCCAAAAGGAGAATAGAGAAGATGTCACTGCTTACTAAAAACTGTTGCTACTTTAAGCACTCCCCACCTTTGATTAGCTTCCCTTTTAAAGTAAATTAATTGTAGTGGAATGAAAAAAAAAGTACCGGAAGCAATGCCAAAAGACCTGGCATCGAGATGCCGCCCCTGTCCCCAGCTGGACTGCACACCTTGGGGGTTGGGGCTAGCCTGAAGCTTGTGAACTGGGACATGGGTGGCCCCAGGGTGATTTTATACAATTGTCTCAGGGCCTAACAGGAGGGTCCCCAATGCTGAGGGTGAAGGACCCGGTAAAGAAGGGGCTGCCAGGCAAGAAGCCCCTCCCAAATCCTTACCAATTTCATCCCGGGGAGTTACAAGTGAAAGCTTTTTTTTTAAGATTTTATTTATTTATTTATTTGACAGAGACACAGCGAGAGAGGGAACACAAGCAGGGGGAGTGGGAGAGGGAGAAGCAGGGAGCCCAATGCGGGACTCGATCCCAGCACCCCGGGATCATGACCTGAGCCGAAGGCAGACGCTTAACGACTGAGCCACCCAGACACCCCTGATAGATTCCCACTGCTTAAAACAAAAAAAAACACTTTGAAGTAGATGTTCTCTAAGATTCCTTAAAATGTCACATAAGAAAGTGTCCTGAACTCAATCGCATCCCACTGCATTTGGAGCTGGGAAGCCAGGAAGGAGGATTTACCCACGTCTCCCTTCCAGTTCTAAAGCACGAACTACTGTACTTAAATGAAACTACAAAGTAAGAATCATGTACTCAGAATGAAATTAATACTCTGGCTCACAGGCAGGTTTGTTATATTTTTTAGAATAAAGGTAGACTGGGTCTTCTCTCAGGCACGGTTTAGCTGCTCCAGCAACAGTTTGATCACTACATGTGAGCAACTGCCTATGGTTGGAAGGAAACAGGACAGCTTCAGCATCATTCAACCAAGCGGGTGCCTCAGGGTAACACAGACAATGCTGTTTGCTTGTTCACCAGCTGGAACAACTTCCTCCCAAATTATGCAAATGAGGACAGATTCGGCATCACTTGTTACATAAGGGCTGACCTCCAAGTCACATATAGAACATGATTTAGCACTTAGCATTTTGCAGACAAGGAAACCGAAACATAGTAGCAGAAAGCAATCAAGGCTTTGTGTGTCGGGTCAAGAAATCGCTTTCAAACTCTGCCACTCACTAATGCCATGACTTTGGGTAAGATATGTCACCGTTCTGATCCCAGTTTGTGGCTCCACTGTAAGTGACAACACTACTTCTGTGAATCCATGTGAAACTCTTAGAAAGCTGCTTGGCACGTAGTGAAGACTTAATACTAGCCATTGTTATTATTTTGTCAACAAATTAGTATGTGCCAAGCACTTTGCAAAGCTTTCCCGTACCATTCAATAAATATTCACTGAGCACCTACTAGGTGCCAGATGCTGTTCACTATTTTATTTAATCCCACTGCAACCCTCTGAAGTGGTATTATTATTCCCATTGTCTCGACATGAAAATTGAGACACAGAAAAATTGATACCAAACAAAGCTGTGGCTGCCCCAAAGCGACTATGCTTTATCTTTGCTTGAAGCTGCTATAAATAGCTGGTATCACACAAACAAAGCCCTAGCCCAGAGTAGGTCCCAGTAAATAGCAACCACTACCATGAACATAATCGTTCATGTTACAGTGCTGCTTGGGCACACTGTTCCCCACATACCAATCATATGCCACCTTTGTATTTTTTTTTTTTACCATATCTAACACTTGTGTCTTTACTTACTGAATAATTTTCTTTAAAGTGGTCAGCATTTTAGATAATTCAGATAAACTGCTCAGAATAAGGCCTGGAACATAGTGATGACTGTACCAACAATGTGTTTATCATTATTGCCATCACGCGCCAACACCAGGGATACAAAGGTGAGGCAGCCTAGGCCTCTCTGCTCATTCGGGGCAAAGTCTGGTGGGGAGACACACTGAGCCCAGTGCCAAGCACACTAATGAACATGGTGCAGCGGGAACTAAGACCTGCGTCTAGAAAAAATTAAGAAAGGCGTCGCAGAGGAGATAGTCTTTGCTTTAGGACGTGCAAGATAAAGAGAAGTTTGCCAAACACACAATTAAAGGGCATTCCCAACAGAGAGGTGGTGTCGAAGTCCTCCTCAAAACCCCAGCCCTCCCACGTGCACAACAGCATACTGATGACATTTGAAAGGTAAAGGATGATGATTATGAGTCCCCGTATCTCCTCCAAACTTAGGTTTTACCCCTCTCCTAAAATATCTTCGTTCCAGAGATTTCAGGGCGGGGGGAAGAGGGAGAAATTCTCTTGAGTAATCTACTTACTATAAAAAAATACAACCTCATGTTCCTTTGTCATTCCCGAAGGGATGCTTCAACACGACAGGCTAATCACCTGCAAAATTACCGCGAGGAGCTGGTTCTTAGTTATGTACAAGCAGAACAGCATTCAAAGCATCTTCACATGGTTGGTTTTATAACTCAAGAAAGACTGCTCTGATTTAGCTTATTTTTTCCAATTCAAACTCAGAAAATAATGGAATAAATGGATACTGGTACCTGTCAAATGAGAGGGAAACAGAAATGCAAGAAACAAGCCTTGGGTAATCAATCCAGGCTTCTTACAACTAGTCATGGAGATGGTGTAATCATTTTGGAGTCCAGAGCATAAAGCATAAGGCTCTTGAGTATTTTTATATAGAAGATGCTATTCTTAAAATACTGATGATGTGTCAGTCTGTAGATTAAATGCTGCCTTGTATCACAGAGTTGTACACATCACTCATGCAAATTGCTTGCTGTGTTCGCTCTCCTTTCTTATGGATGGTCTCCATTTTGTTCAAGGCCAGGAAGCATCCCTAGCACATCCTAGCAAAGCTTTCCCTGAAAAATTTTTTGTGAGGAAACGAGTCTCCCCACTATTTTCTGCTCCACACACCATCTGCCTTGGCTAGCCTACCATGCACAGACACTCCAAAATCCACTGAAATAAATCTGTGGTGTCTGCACAACCAATTCTCAAAGGATATGACTTTATAGCTCCTCAGCCCATACCAATCCCTGAATATTAACAATTGGACACTGGCTTCAAGACTTATCTCAGGACTGATGGTATGAAATTCAACTTTCAGCTCACTGCTTTCCCCAGTCTAACAACAGCCCCTGGTCCTGGGATGACCTGACCCAGTGAGATTCCCAAATCTGGTTCCCCAAATCAGACGCTGAAGCCAGAGATGGCTGCTTCTTGTAGGTCACAACAAAGAAGCTGCTGGGGGGCACTTCTACTTGTTTGTACAGGAGAGCAAAGACTGAGGTTTTTAATTATATCTCTAAAGTATACAGGGCATAATTAACACTTTGATTCTTCTCCCTTCTCCAGTCAAAAGACACACCCACACTGCAGCATACCTGATCCGAGGATGAACCAATATGACAGCCTGCTGGGTGTGGTTGAAAAGGACAATACCAAACCAACATCTTCGCACACAACAGCAAGAGAGGAACACAGGGAGTTGACTAGGGGTCACAGAGCCACTGGTCAAGTTGGTTCATCTTGCTGAGTCCGTTCCCTCTTAAGGAGGATGAGTACTCCCAACAAAGATATGGGGCTCCTTCATTCATTCTTTGAACAAATATTTATTGAGTGTTATATTAGTTTTCTATTGCTTCCCCAAAGAATTATCACAAATTTAGTGACTTAAAACAATACAAATGTATTTTCAGTGCTGTTGAGGCCCCACAAAGTTCTCACTGAGTTAAAATCAACCGTTAAGAGGGTTGGCTTCCTTTCTGGAGCCTCTAGAGAAAAATCTGTTTTCTTGCCTTTTCCAGCTTCTAGAAGCCATGGACAGATTCCTTGACCGTGGCCCCTTCTGCTGCCTGCAAAGCCAGCAACGTGCAGGCTAGGTCCTCCTCTTGATGCCATCTCTCTGGCTCTCTGCAGCCTTAGAAAGGGTCTCAGCTTTTAAGGACTTGTGTGATTAGACTGAGCCCACCTTGATAATCTAGGACAATTCCGCATCTCAGGGTCCTTAACCTCAATCCTATCTGCAGAGTCTCTTTTGCCACAGAAGGTAACAGATCCATAGGTTCTGAGAATTAAGGCACGGGAACCTCTGGGGGTCATTATGCTGCCTACCACAAACACATACTGTATACATCAGAGAACAGAAGGAAAATCCAGGCTTCAGGGAGTAAACATTCGAGTGAGCAGGAGCAGACAATAAACAAGAAATATTAAAAAAGAAGTCAGTATTCTGTTTGAGGCTAGGAGTGTTATGGAAAAAATATGAGTAGAGGAAGGTGGAGGGGGAAAAGAGTACCAGAGTTGGGGGGCAGACAGTAGTATTAAAGATGTACTAGAGCATTGGAGACTGTAGTATTGACTAACATGTATTAGAGAGAGTGAGCTGCTGGTCAGAGGGAGGAATACATGGAATTAAGGTTATGAAAGAGTTGCAGTTATTGAACAATTATAAAGTCATTAATTGTCAAAAATGTATTTAGAGGTCCTAGTACATACTAGTTCTTTTTTCCCTTCCAACATCAATGATTCTTCTCTGAAGAAAGCCTATTCAAGTTTGGTCCTCTAATCCTTATGGTGGAGTATCTTGGCCCAGGATGCAACAGGCTTTATAGCATAGTGAAGTACAAAGGCTAAGCCGGGAGACCCGGAGATGCCATTGTCCCACCTTTGAACCTCAAAGTGTTCATGGCTTCACTGGCACATGCACCTGGAACCTCACGTTATTCGGAGAATAAAGATCAGGAAGTATAACTATTCAAACAGTGTGGGACTGGCGTAAAGATAAACCTACAGACCAAAAATAAACAACAGAAAGCCCAAAAGTAAACTCTTGTGAAGAAGGCCAAATGATTTGAGACAAGAGTGCCAAGACCGTTGAATGGGGAAAAGACAGTCTCTTTGACAAATGGTGTTAGGAAAACTGGATATCCACACACAAAAGAATGAAGTTGGACCATTATCTTCTATCATATAAAAAATAACCGCAAAATGGAGCAAAGACCTAAATGTAAAACCTAAAACTATAAAACTCTCAGAAGACAAGACAGAGAGAAAAGCTTCATGACATTGGATTTGCCAATGGTTTCTTAGACATGACGCCTAAAGCACCGGCAACAAAAGTAAAAACAGATAAATTAGTCTATGTCAAAATTGAAAACTTCTGTGAATCAAAGGGTACCCATCACAGGGTAAAAAGGTATGGGAGAAAATATTTGCAAATCATGTATCTGATAAAGGGATGTAATATCCAGGATAGATAAAGAACTCTTATAACTCAACAACAGAAAACAAATAACCCAATTAAAAATGGGCAAAGGACTTGAAAAGACATTTCTCCAAAGAAGACACACAAATAGACAGCAAACATACGAGGTAGAAGCAACCCAATGTCCAACAGATGAATAGATAAGCAAATGCAGTGTATGCATACAGTGGTGTATCATTCAGTCTCAAAAAGGAATTTTAAATTATGACCTCTGTTACACCATGGATGAAACTTGAGGACATAGGCTAAAATGAAATAAGTCAATCCCCCCAAAAACAAATACTATATGATTCCATTTACACGAGGCCATTGAGAATAGTCAAGAGTCATCAAAACAGAAAGTCAAACAGTGGTTGCCAATAACTTGGGAGAGTGAGAAATGGTGAGGTATTTCATGGGCATAGAGTTTCAGTTTTGCAAGAGAAAAACTTCTAGAGATTGGTTGTACAACAATGTGAATACACTCAACACTTAAAAATACTTAAGGTGGTAACTTTTATGGCAGGTGTATTTTATCATAATTAAATGTTTAGTTAAAAAAATAATAATGTAAGGAAGGATGTATGTTTGGGATGTTTATAAAGCATGTTAGCAACGTAAGCACTGCCCTCATGCTATGCTCTGCCCTTTGAGAAGTGAGGGGTTACACAAAAACATGTACACCCCTGCCGAGATCTTCCATGAGGAACAGTACAGAAAATGGGATGTCTGCCCAGGGTCAGCAGCAGTGACAGGACACCATTTCTCAATGTGGCTGTAGCCACCATGGACTCCCACTAATCTATGAAGAACTAATGTGATGGATTAGCCATTATTCACACATCGGGAATCAACACAAATGAAATTTGTGTTTTGAAAAGGGAGAGAAGAGACAGTCATGAGTCTAGATGTTCCACATAGAAATTCTTTGGATTTGGGTTAGGTTCTTTTAGTTCTTTGGTATTTCAGAAAACCTCACTGTCAGAGGCATGGCTCAGCCTGTATAATACAGGATGTGTGGCAGAAATAGCTTCATCTGCTCATTTCTCTGTGCAGGTTCAGGGCATTAGAAAATCACATTTTGGATCATCTATAATGCATCCACTCAGCAAACATTTACTTAGCAACTAGCATGGGCTAGCCCTTGGCCAGGTTTCAGCAGCATGGAGGTAAAATTAGATGGAGCCCCTGCCTTCAAGGAGACTCAGTCACGCTGAGGAGTCAGAGACCAAGACCTGTTAATTACGTATCTGGAGGTGCAGAATCCAGAGGCAAGAGACAGCATAAAGCACTCAGAGAAAAGAGTAACCATATCAGTGAGGGTGGAATTCAGGCTTGCAGGCAGGGGACTAGAAAGAGAAGGGGCTAAAAAGTTACTGGGTTAGAACCAAGTGCAAGTTAACTGTAGCCATCTGGCAGTGTTTTCCATCAATGTTGTCCCCAAAATGGACAGGTGCGACGGAGACTGCCAAATGGTGCTTCATTTCACCGCTGATTTCACTTTGCTTCCAAAGGAATGGATGGTTCACTGATCACTTCCCTTGGGGAGATCTGAATGCATCCTTGGCCACCTCTTGAGAGATTCACGTTCCTGTGAGTTCAGAGTGCGGGTGACAGAGTTCACAACAGCCAAGGTTTTGATCTGTGTGTCTGTGCCCCCCTCCTAGCTATGGGGCCTTGGGGGAGTGACTGAGCAGGCCAGTGTCTGGAAACACACTATAACATGGGAGCAAGGAGCTCCTATCTCACTGAGTCCTTGGTTGGCTTCCATGAGGTAATGGATGTCTGGTGCTTACTTAGCCAGTAGAAAGCACTTTGTAAATGGTATGAATGGTATTCATCCATTTATTCACTCTTTCACCAGACAAATAATGGGCACTATTCAAGACCCTGGAGATTGAAAGATAAATAAAGCATGGTCCTCACCCCTCCAAAAGCTCCCAAGCTGGGGGGTCAGAAAGACGTAAGTAATTATACCACAGGACAACAATGTCAATGTGTTTACTGTCCACCACTTTGGCCCCCTGAAAGAAGGGGCCTGTCCAGTTTATCGCCATATGGAGGATGGGGCAGAATTCCTATTGGCTTTACTAGAATCTACAGAAGGCTAAGGACAGCTCTGGAAAACTGGTGACAAAGAGGCAGAGACTGAAAGGAAGGGACTTGGGTGCTATACTCACTATCCGGCCACAGAGCCTGTGAGACCTGGGAAGGACCCTAGTGACCAGTGAATGGATCGACAGCTTCACTCTGCAGGTGAACAACACGAGCCTTCAAAGACCCCATGAGTGGCCAGAGGTCGCTGCATTCGGTTGCGTCCTTGCTCCTGCAAGTGTTCCTTCCCCTCTCTCACACAGCTGCCTCATCCCTCTTCACCTTCTCTTTTTAAATCTGTATTTTTCTCTCTTTTTTTTTTGTTTCACAGCCGAGCACAATCGTCACACCAGAGTTCTCAAATGAAGAGGGGAAACCAAAAACTGTCCACTAGTGGTGTCCCTTTTTACCTCCTAGAAGCTGAAGCTCAGGCAGAACTGAGCTGTAGAAGGATCCTGCTTTCTCTTCCTTCAGGAGCACCTGTATGGGCTGCCTTCTGGCTGTATTGCTCCAAAAGGCCAAACACAATTTCCCATGGGCCTGGCCTGGGGGCGGGGAGGGGCGGGGAGGCGCCTGGAGCCTAGTCACAGGGATCCAGGGATCATGGAATCAGCAGGATCAGTCTAAGTCTACTTCCTAAGGTATTATCCAGGTCTCCACTTTTTCCCCCACGTTGAGGCCCAAAGTAAGGCTTTGGATTGGCCAAAAGTTAGGAGTTAAGAGACTCGGGCAAGTCACTCATCGTCTCCAAGCAATACCACCCACCGCAGATCATTAGGAGGACAAGATGCCAGGTGGAAAGCAGCAGCGTGAGGCTGGGGAAAAGGTCCTGCTTCCAGGATGGCAGCGAGGCGCAGGGGCCCGGGGAGGCTTGTGTTAGCAGCAGTGTCAGAATTCTGTCTTACCTAAAATGTACAAGGAGGGCGCCGGGGTGGCTCAGTCAGGTAAGCGTCTGCCTGCGGCTCAGGTCCTAAACCCAGGGTCCTGGGATGGATCGAGTTCTGTGTCGGGCTCCCTGCTCCGCGGGAAGCCTGCTTCTCCCTCTCCCACTCGCCCTGCTTGTGCTCTCGCTCTCTCTCATGCTCTCTCTCTCCCTCAAATAAATAAAATCTTTAAAAAAATAAAATAAAATGTACAAGGAAATTCCCAGTGTTCCATCTTTGAGTTTTGAACTTCATAACTTCTGCATTTAGCAATAAAATGTACTACTGTGAAATCACATTGTCTACTGCCAATACACACACACACACACACACACACAAGTCATCCCTCTTCTAATCACCGTAGAAACACTGTAAACTTTTGAGGAAAAAGAAGGGTTAGAGGTCAAATTCCTGATACCAGGTCATTCCACCAGACAATCAAGAAACAGATTTGAGGGGCGCCTGGGTGGCTCAGTCGTTAAGCATCTGCCTTCCGCTCAGGTCATGATCCCAGGGTCCTGGGATCGAGTCCCGCATCGGACTCCCTGCTCCTTGGGGAGCCTGCTTCTCCCTCTGCCTATCTCTCTCATGAATAAGTAAAATCTTAAAAAAAAAAAAAATTTAAAATTAGGTGTCTGCCACTAAGCCCAGGATCTCTCTGCTCCATTCGCCCCTGTCCTTCTCAAGTCATTCACAGATTCTAAACCGATGCTGCAGAGTTTTCCTTCCTCTCCTCTGGTGGCATATTCATGAGCTGCTGGAACCCCCCTCGCAGCACCGGCCCCCCTTCTCCCTCGTGCAGTTAAGGCCTCGCCCCGTATCCTTGCAGACATTCTCGCTGACACATTTCTCCTCGTGGGACATGTGCACTCGTAAATGTGATTATTTCCCCTCCCGAACAAATACAACTTGAGATCATATCTTTCAACAAAGATTTCCTTTCACACATCCACCCGATGTCTGTTAAACAACTACCCAGTCCTTATAGGATTCTGCTGCTATTGACCAGACCTGCAGTCCCTATTCACCCCGAACATTTCCATCATCCCAGACAGCCTTGTTCCTTGTGCTAAAATTATAACCGGCTTCCCCTCTGCCAGAGCCTGGCAGGCCTTTGGCATTTCATGCTATTTGTGCTTCCCTGTCCTTGTGTGGGCTGTTCTGTCCCCTACTGAAGTGATCTCATTGAACTCCTCAAGGCTCCTTTGTACCCCCTTCTTCTGTGGCTGGCTGCCTTCATGAGCCAGCTTTCTGCCCAGCTCAATGCTCCCTCCCCTCGCCTGTGTCTCTCCACCTTCTGCAACTGGTGTCCCACCTACTGTTGGCCTGTTATCTCCATTGACTTTCTTTTCTGCTTCCACCTCTTTCTCTGAAAGCACCTCCTCCCTCCCTTTGCTTTCCCTGAAGCCTCTGCACTTCAGACAAAGGCAGCCCTTTCGGGGGTGAGCTCCGCTTCCTACTCTCACAGCTCATTTCCCCTTCTGGGTTTCTTCATCAGGTTTTTCTCTTTCTTCTTCTTTATCCCTCATTACTTTAGCACGTCCCTTCTCCATGACCCCAAATCTCTCGTCTTCACCAAATACAGCTCCCTCTCAAAAACTTCTCCTTCTCTTCCCCACTCGGGAGCCTCAACAGCATGATTTCAAAACGTGCCCGGGGATCTGTATTACTTTTTCTTTTATTCGGGGCCCTTGAAGCTGTTCCAGCTGTGCTTGTCTCCTTTTTATGTCGTTCTTTTAGAAAAACGTTCAAAGACGTTCTCTTTCACACCACCAAGGTGATTATCAATTCACGCGTCAACCCTCCGTCCTGTTGCACAGAGACATGGCTGGAGCCTTGTTTTATGTAGCCCCAAACACACCACCTCTCTTCACATTCCTGTTGTCGCTGCCTTGGCTCTGGTCCTAATGAGTTCTCTCCTAATCCCCTAACCCACATCCCTGCCTTCTTTCTTGTCAATTTCCAACTGCCCGTCACACCCCCTACTCCAGACTGATTCCAAAAAGCAAATAGATCAATGAATTCCCCAGCTTCTAAGGCTCCAATGGCTCCCCGTGATTTTCAACATAAAGGCGAAACTCTCCAGTATGGAACACAAGGCATTCCCTCATCTGGCCCCTGCCTACCACCACCAGCTCAAATCCCTCTACTCACCAGCACCCCAGCTCACGAGAGGACAGTAACCCGGGAGCACTTTGCACCCACGTGGGTGCAGCTACGGTAGGAAACACCACGGTAGTTCATGCTGCTGAGTCTCTAACTGGGTATTCGTCTATGGGGAATGCCACTCCTACCTCATTACGGCGTATGATAGACTCTTACTACCCTTTTTCTTTGATCCTCTCATCCTCCAGCCTTAACTCAACAACAACAACGAAAAATGAAGGACAGGGGTGGGAGGAAGGGAGCATGGGAGAAACGGAAGCAAGGAAAGAGGGAGGAGCAAGCAACTGCAGAGTCTATACTGAGAAAACTTCTCGACCGAAAGTTGTCCCTCTATCAACTATAATGAAATTGTTCCTCCCAAATGAAATGTGTGGTGGGTAAGAAGCCCTACACTTCCCTTGACAAAGTCATTTGGATACCCAGATGCCCTAATATAAACCAGCACCATAGTAACAATAAAAAGAGCCAATATGCCATATTCCAGAAGAGGGAAGAGTTCTTTACATATGTTAACTCACTGATGCCTCCGTAAATGATGAGGAAGCAAACATGTTAATTAATTTGCTCAAAGCCACAGAGCTTTTAGTAGAGGGCCAGAGGACAAACCCCAAAACCAATGCTGCAAACTTTGACACCAATACTGCTGTGTGGTCTGCTGTGGTACTCTTCACACATACCAAATTTTCTTTAATAAGTCAGTATCTCACATGCTCGCAGTCTTATACAGACGATGAAGGTTTTGCCCTCTTAAAGAGAGCTTAACATTGTCCTGAAGCCCATCGTGGTGAAAAGGATACGGAGCTTGAATCAGAAGACGTGATGGGATTCAGCCTCTATCTCTCTTGCTCATCAGCTGTGTGGCCTTAGGCAAATCACTTTACTTGGGCTTCAATTTCTGTCTGTAATGGAGATATTAACACCTACCCTCATAGGGATCCTCAAAAGCATAAGTGAGACAATGCCTCTAAAAATATTTTGCAAAAAGTACTCATTTCAATTCTATCAGCTCCAGTCAGACACCAAAATAACCAGGATTAGTCTCCTGATACGAAGATCACCCGGAGCTCCTTAATTCGTGAGTGCAAAATACTGTAGGCAGGCGCCCTGACTTCATCCCAGGGCTGTGAATAATCAGAGCTCTGGCATGTAACCTTTTTCTCATCCTGTATAAAGTTACTGCTACTCTCAAATCTTCCCTTTGGAAGGAACCTGCAGAGACGATTTCAGCTTTCTCCCATATTGAGACAAGGAGAAACCGAAAGAAAGCCAGCTTTGATCCTTTTCAGTTCATTTTGTCAGCCTGTCACGATTTCATCATGTTTATCTTGTTTTTTTTGTTGTTGTTGTTGTTGTTTTTTGCTATTTCTCTCTTTTCTCAACTTTTGTTACAAACCTTAACCTTACTTATGGTCCCAGCTGATGGCATGGAAGAAATCTACTTTGGGAGTATCCAAATTCCCAACTTTCCTCCTCCAGCAGTGGCTGTGTTTCTTTCTAAGTCTGCACACCCTATGGCTACCACGGCCATCTCGTTGGCATGCTCCCAACCAGATCATTTGTCATCAATAGTTGAAGGCTTTCAACCTTGTTTCCAGTGACCATGCTTTTTCTTCAACTGTCCAGGAGAAGCCAAGCTGATCCATACCACAGCCAGCCCATGCACAGAGCTGCCACTTGAACCCAGCTGCCCTGCCCACAACTAAAGCTCATTCCAGAATAACACACTAGCTCCATGTTACGGTTCCAGGAATATTCATTCATTCACAAGTATTTAATAGCCTAGCACTATGCTTGGCATTGGGGACACTCTAAGAGGCAAGAGGGACACAAAGTACACTCAGAGGTATGCACAAAGAGGAGGCTGCCACAGAAGCATCTGCTACGTTTTCATGATAGAATCTTCTGGAAGGCTGTGACACTAACGAGTATGCTAACTCACAAGTGTTTATTATAGAAGCTATCATATGTAAGAGCACCACAAAGAGCTGCCAAGTCATGTTGCTAGCTGCCATATCTTCCAGATCTAGCTCCCTGCTTGGCACCTAGAAGGCAAACTAAAAATATCAATTAATCAATGCTTCCATAGACGTAGTTATATTTGAATCTCTAAGAACATGAGTCCTGTGTGTTTCATAGTTCATTTATTTACCTAACAACCGGCATTTACTAAACATATACTATGTGCAAAGAGATGTTGTGGGAAACAAAGAGAGATGTAAGGTGTACGTGACACCAGAGTCTCGACACTCACAGATAAAAATAACTTTACGAAAGATGTCTGAAGCATGCATCTAGCCATGCATTCAACAGTATTTTTAAAGGTAGATGAATACATACACACACACACACACACACACACACACACAATCTGATTCAGGCAAGCATTTCAGGCCCACCACCTGTTAAGTAAGTTTTACTGGAAAACGGTCATTTCTGTATCGTGTCTGCCTGCTTTTGAGCTACACCAGAGCTGAGTCGCTGCAGTCGAGACAAAATGGCCTGTCAGGCCACAAATATTTATCTGGTTCCTTTCTTTGCTGGTCCCTGAGATAGATGACTGAAAGGGAGAGAGAGAGATGACATCCGTCCAGACAGATATGCACATGTATCTACAATCCAGAAACTCGATTCAAGAAATCTGCTCATTTGGGGCGCCTGGGTGGCTTAGTCGTTCAGCGTCTGCCTTCGGCTCAGGTCATGATCCCAGGGTCCTGGGATCGAGCCCCGCATCGGGCTCCCTGCTCGGTGGGGAGTCTGCTTCTCCCTCTCCCACTCCCCCTGCCTGTGTTCCCTTTCTCGCTGTGTCTCTCTGTCAAATAAATAAATAAAATCTTTAAAAAAAAAAAAAGAATTTGGTCATTATCCTTCCCTGCTTCGGCTATTAGTTTAGACGGAAGTTCTCAGTGTCCCACCACCTTGTGATTTGCGTGTATGAGCAGGTGTATCTGTCAGGCTTTATCATGTGGTGCAGGGAGAGAGAGATGTTGAGACCACTCTCTTAGATGTTACCACTATCAGAGCCAACACAGGTACAGCTTTATGCAAAACAATCACTTTCTGGTTGAATTACATCTCCCTTTTTTTTGAAGACCTGCTGGGCACGACATTGCAAAGACAGACTGCTGAAGACAGAGGGCTTCGAAAACTGCGGGCCATCCAATGCAAACATGGTTCCATTAGCCTCTAGTCTCCAAGTACAAACACAGCCTTTGTGGTTGTCTGAAATACGAGAGATCTCAATTGCTGTTTACTGAACCTTAAACCTTGACAAAGTAGGTTACTTTCAGGTCCCAAACTAGCTTCAGATTTATCCTCTCCTTAAGAAACTACGGAAGAGACAGAGCTGTGTGCACCATATCCCTTTTGTTAGGTTAGAATTAGGGGTCAGTGCAGAAAGAAATGATTTTCAAGGAGCCTTCCCACAGATGCCTCTGGAAAACAGTGGTTGACAATGCCCTTAAAGCATTATGTTTTAAAATGGTTTCTGTAAACACTATTTAATAAGTGTTCTATAAGAATAGGGAGGAGTGCCACATCCATAAAAGCTCAAAACACTGAGTTAAAAAATGTTAAACATAATTGCTTTCCAGCAGGACTTCTCAGAGCCTTTAACCTGCACATTATGAATTTCCAAGAGGATATTCAAAGGAAATAGGAAATGCAGGGTTTCCCCAACCTAACCTGATGAAAGAAAGCCATTATGAGTCTAATCTCCCTTGGAAGGTGGCTTGGGAAATGTGGTCTTTAGATTACAAAAAGTGGGACGCCTGGGTGGCTCAGCTGGTTAAGCCTCTGCCTTCAGCTCAGGTCATGATCCCAGAGTCCTGGGATCAAGTCCTGCATCGGGCTCCCTGCTCAGCGGGGAGTCTGCTTCTCCCTCTGCCTACCACTCTCCCTGCTTGTGCGCTCTCAAAGAAATAAATAAAAGCTTTAAAAAACAGATTACAAAAAAGTTTCCTAATAGATGTGAACTTCTTTACATACTCTCTTAAAAAGCATTTACTCCTAAAAAATTAGTTATATTTTTGCCATTTTGCCCATCCAAGGAGCAAATAATAACTACTATGCGTGCTAAATCCTACATTATGATGCAGTACCAAGGGGGACAATTTCTGTGGGAGCAGGCTTTGCAAACCTCAGCCTCACAAACTGGCTCTAAGCTATCAGACTGGACGTCACATACAACACGTAACTTCCAGAAATGAATTTCCCTGGAGCCAGGACTGCAAACCAAGAGCTGTTTTATAAGACACTGCAATTAATCTTCAGAACAACCCTGTGACGTAATTATTTATTTCCATTTTGCAGATGAGGAAACTGGGGGCCAGAAAGTACCTTTCCCAGCTACAAAATAACCAGCAATGAACCCATGTCTGTCCAGTTCAATTTATACTCAGGTCTCAACACCACAGGCACTTGAACAATGAGTGCCAAGAGGACCTTCAGTAATGATGGAAATGATCTCGATCTGTGCTAACCACCAGCTCTCCTACCACAGCCACTAGCCACACGAGACTACTGCGCACTTGGAATGTGGCTAGTGTGATGGAGAAACCAGGTGTTTTCTTTTCTTTTAATTAGCTGAAATATAAATTGCCACAGGGATCCTGTGGCTACCACATTGGAGACTATATAGATCTATAGCATTCTTTTCTTAAGTACGAAGGCTATCTGACTCAGTTTTACAGAAACACCAAGCATCAGTTCTCAACCTCCAGTTTTACCTTATGTTACTAACCAATGAGCCAAGAGATCCCCGTAGGTTCGAGGAAAGTTGCCTGTGGGGGAGTGGACAGTAGAAAAAGGAAGAGAAAGCAAGAAATGTGGGAAAATAGAGCACAAGCTAAAGGAACACAGCAGGCTAGGGGCATTTCTTGGAGGGCCAAACCACCTGAAGCATTTTAATAAGCTATCAGGTGGCTAGGCAAAGGCAAAGCAAGAACAGAAGCAGTCTGAAGTCTGGGGTTATTCAGAACATAGAGCATGCTGGCTCTGAGCCACCATGTTATGCTGCCCTTGTCCTATTTGCTGTCCACTGAAGCACACAAGAAGTTTGGATGCTCAAAACATGAGATTCAGGTTTTAGAAAAATCCATTTAACCGAGCATCTCCATGCTGAACAAGACAGGTAAATGAGTCTAACTGCGTCATGAACCACTTTCAAGTGTGAGGGGCCAAATTTCTGCAGTCCTTTGGGAAGGTGTGCCTTTTTTCTCCCCCCAACATTTTTTTGCTAACCTTTGATACAGATTCCAGGATACCATGGTTTTTTGGAGGAAAAAAAAACACTTTTAGTTGTTAATTTTGTATTCTGATCATTTGAATGGTTGATGGCAAAACAAATTGTTTGCTCTTTGACTTTACAATTTTAACAATTCATCAGCAGGGATATTATCCTAATTATAGAAATGCAGAGAGGTTAAAAATGAGCTTTGAAATCACACTGTCTGGGTCAAACATTGGTTCTGCCACTTCATAGGTACGTGACCCTGACTTGTGCTCTATACCTTGGTTTCCTCATCTATAAAATGGGACCAAGATTAGAATCTACCTCTTAGGGATGTTCTAAGTACTCACAGAGAATCAGACTGTAAACGTTATGTCAGTAACTCAAGGACCGGGCTCTTCCAATGACACTGAATAAGTCATTTGTCTATAACAGGTCTGTAGGTTTTTTAATCTTCAGAATGACAATAACAATGTTTCCTCCGTATGTGTGTACCTTATAAGGTTCACTTGAGCTAATGTAAATAAACATGCTTTAAGCAATATAATAAGAACTAGTCATCTTATATTCATATCCTAAATCTTTTTCTGGGGTCAAAAAGGAACTACGTATTCAATAGAAATCATAAAATGTTAGAATCAGAAGGATCCTTAAAAATCATTGTACCCAATCCCCCGATCCAATGTGGCCACCCTCTACAGTACCCTTTTCCCTCAAGATTTTGCGCCTACAAAATGGGAAAGGGAACACCTTATCACATACAAGCCATTTCACACTTAGACATTCCTTGGGCCAAAACTTGTTTTTCTAACCTCATCTCGTTTGATGACAAACAGAATTCTAATTCCCACTCCACACGGCAGTTTTTAAAATGTTTGAAGATGGTGATTATGCTCCACTCTTCCCCCACACACCCATCCCTGCCAACAAACACGTGTCCCGAAGTAGAATATCTCGGGTTGCTTCTATTACTTTTCTAATTCTTTGAAGGACAATCGTTTTTTTCTTTTCTTTCTTCTTTGACCACTCCGCGTTCTTCCTCCAGACACACTCTAGTCTGACTGGTCCCCATGCCACTGACATTTATAGAGTCTACCCCACAGCCAGGTCATCGATGCCTGGCATGACAGATGTGTCCTCACATACTTGAACTTCCGACGCATCCTCCAGAGAGCGGAGAGGAGAATCCAAGATCAACAACTTCTTTAGCTACTAAATGCTTCAGTTAATCCACCCCGAGTCAGAACAGATATCTTGAGTGCCTTCCTGGAGACTCGTATGAACTTAAATTGACCTCCTCCCCTATCTCCTTCGTAAAAATGGGCAGATATTCACCACATCCTATTTTGTTTTGATATTAATACTTTGCACTTAAGCGCAACAGGGTGCCTTTAGTCCTTTTAAATTTTACCATGTTTGACTCCTTCAACCCTTCTCATGTGTGAGGATCAGTTTTTAATTTTGGCTTTCTGGTCGCTGTGTCACCTGCCGATCAGGCAGGCAGACTTTTTCCACTTTCTCCCACCACCACCCCTCTCCCCGAGCACACTGTCCACAGCATGAACAACTTCCACGTGATCGCCCAAGTTTACCAGAGATACTAGATATTTAAGGCTTTTCACTCATCCATTCAGTCAACACTGTTGAGTGTTTGAGCAAGGCCCAGAGGCAGGTGAGGGAAAAGCAGTGAGAAGGACAACAGTCCCTGTGTTAGGGGACACTTGCTGGAGTGTTCCAGAGACCGACGTGCATGTGAAGAACTCAAACGCGGGGCCTGGTGTTGGTGCTGTGGAGCACGATGACAAGAGCCATCGATGTGACGGAGACCATCGACGAAGGCCTGAGAGAGGGGAGAGCAATGGACCGGAGTCTTGACCGATGAGGAGGAGCTCAGCAGACAGGGCTGGGGACAAGGGTGATAAGAGAAACCTGTGGGCAATGGGTTTTTAAATGATGCAAGTGACAGAACTATTTTTTGTTTATTTGTTTGAGGACATTTTTCTCCCTTCTGGAAACTCCGCTGAGTTGTAGTCCGGATACTGACTGTCCTCTGACAATCCTCTTCGTCGACCACAAGTGGCTCATTTCACTTCTGTCTTTTCATTTGGGAGTTTATAATAAAAGGTATTTCTTTTCTACGGGAAAACCCAAAGCAAAACCACGCCAAGTTTACAAGTCCGGGGCAAACTGCTAGCCGGTGTGCCGCAGTCAGACCCCTGAGGGTGCCGGCCTGCGCTTGGGGACCAGCCACACAGAGGCCTTGCAGCACTTCCTGGGTTTTGTCCCATGCCTCGCGGGGTGCCCACTTCGCTTTCATTTTCTATACGGCCTTTTATTTCCTTTGAATACTGACTTAGAGGCTGGGTTTGGGTATTGAGTGTGTGCTTGTCCAATACTGAAGTCCTTCCACAGAAGAAATGCTCTCCGACTCCTGGTGGGGCTTCTGTTGATAAACAGCCTTGTCACAATTCTGCCCTTGAATGTAGTCTCTAGTTTCAGCTTGAAATGATTAAAAATGGTTGTAGGAGCCAGCGTCAAGGAACTTTTTTCCCCTTCTTTTCAAGTGGAGGTCCCGGCTCACCAGCAACATCATCCCAGCCACACAGAACCTAAAGGTAATGCAATGAAGAGTGACGGGTTTGTAGTTCACGGGTGCTTCTCTTTTGTGGAGGATGGGGAGAGGTTTGTGGATGGGGACTGCATCCCATTCTGCTTGGTTTCCTCAGCGCCGTGCATAGCACCAAGCATACACCTGGTGCTTAATATTAATAAATACTGAATAAGAGAATAACATGATGAACGGATGGATGGCACAGTTTCCTGATCTCAAAATGAGATAGCTCTAATTAAATAAAATTTTAATAGTAACTTAGACCTGAGAATCTAGGCTTATACCATTTGATAAAATAAATGAGGGCACTGACAGGCATATTTACTTGAACACTATACGTAGGCTTGAGAAGGCAGGCCAGATCGGAGAATCCCAGTAACCTGCAGAGTACAGAGGATGCAAATGCTTCTCATCAGCTCACTGGTGTTGCAAGCACAGTGCTCAGTGCTGGAATCCCATCTATATATCCTAGAACATCAAAGCTAACAAGGCCTCATTTTATGGATACGGACAGTGAGGCTAAGGGAAGTGACACGACTTGTCCAAGGTCATACAGGTAGTAAGCTGCACTGCTCAGACTGAATTTATTGCTGCTTACCCATGAAAACTGATCACTCACATTTAAGGCAGAAAACTTAAGGCATCAGCTTGAGCCAGAACAGACCTAATGGACTCAATGAATTCCAGGGTTTCCGCCTTGCAATGAAGACCCAGCAAGTGTAAGACATGGAGAGCCAGAGCTGAACAGAAAAAGATCATCGCTCTGTGATGGACAGTGCTAGAATATAATGCCTGTCTTACTTTCCCATTGCTTGGGGTGCTCACTGACTGCGGGGCTGCCTATGCCCAGCACTCACTGAATTCAAATTACAGGTAGTTTCCAATGGATTAGGAGATAAGAGGGCCTTTAGAATTATCATTAAATGTCTTTCAAACTTCAAATGGAGCTAGCGTTTCACAGCTCCAAGGGCTCATCCCCGTGAGGGCTCACCTCCCAGTATCAACGGTTGGAGATCTGAAACACCGCTACCGAGCATCTGCAGGTCTGTGCAAGAAATGAACGGGGCATCAGTACTGGAGACTTTATTTTTCAGGTTAATTTTTAACACCTAAGGTGGAGAGAATGAAAAACTAGTGGGCTTTCAATCTAGACACTCCGACCCACCCTTGCCACCTCTCCACCCCTGTACCTACAATGGTGGTGGGGCACATAGGAGGCACTATTTCAAGTGGCTAAAGGAACAAAGGCTATGAAAGGTCACCTGACCTGCCTACGAACAGTCCCCCCCGCCCGGAAGTACCAAGCTAGAGGTTTTTTCCACAATGCAACAAACTTACACAAGACACTGTATGAAGCAAGATGATGTAGGGACTTCAAGCCAGTATCTGTCTTTTTTTTTTTTTCTGTCTTTTTTTTTTTTTACAAGTCACCAAGAGTGTTTTCCCCATTGTCTCTGGTTAATAGTAACATCTCACACTGGTCCACTTGGGAGACTTCCCAAGTGCGAGACCGAAATTATCTCATGTAGCCTGGGCTGTTTATTTGAGACACTTCTCCTCACATGAATCCACCACATTACCATTTAGTAATGCTGAGGAAAGAGAAGCAATCATAGCTTGGGCCCATCTAGGCACATTACACAATTCATACACAGTGCAATCACGAAATGGGATTTATTCAGTCTCCGGCACTGACGCTGATGTGGCTCAAACCTAATTTTCTAGAGGACAGCACAATTCTCATTGATTTGGGGAGATGTATTCACATTGTCTGGCTTTGCAGACTAGCTCTTCCAGAGCCCATGCAGAAACAATCTCAAAACATTAAAACATCAGTGAGGACGGTACAAGCTCTCTTTTCTTTCTTAAAAGCACTGGAATGACCATACCACCAAAAAGGCCACATTCTGACATGATAAGAAATCACATAGCATGACCCTACCATAAGGTGCTGAATAATCAGAAATGTATAAAAGGATTTCATTATAGGTCCCAATAATTTACCTCTCCACTCAACTGCAAAAATCTGGCATTCATATACATTAAAATGAAATCTCCCTGAGAAACCACTGAATTTACTTTACATGGTTTAAGGACCTACGCAATTTCACCACAACTATATAGGGGTCCCCTTTCAGATATATTTGTATCTGTGTTTGTTTTTGTGTTTCCCTGCACAATCTCTAAATGTAATGCAAAGTTTATCCATACAGTTGCCAAATACTGATCGAGTGTCTCGTTGCAAAATACTTTTCCTATATGGAAAGATATGTGTGGAAAGGCACTTGCCCTCAAGGAGCTCACAGCCTCGGGGCGGGGGTATCATTGGTGAAAAGTATAGTAAGAACAGAAAAGGACAGAGCCTAGATGAGGGAACCCAGGAAGACTTTTGAGAGAGAGCTGAGAGCATGTGTATAACGGCGTACTAGACACTAGTCATTAGGTATTACTGTAGATGAACAAAAAGTATCAGTGTACATAAAGATCAGAGGGTTACTGTGGGCAGGGATCTTGTGGATCATTCATCCAAACCCTTCTTTCTCAGTCGAAAAAAGGTAGGTCCAGAGAAGTCAAGTAAGTAGCTCAAGGACACATAGGTCTTCTGACTAACCTGATATGAGACCCCATGTGTTCCTAACGGGTCCTAGGGCTCCCTGATACACAGCCTATCAGAGCTCCCTTTCTTTTACCTGCCTGCAGGTAACTCAATTCAGCACAGGTGACTCAGCAGAGGTAAGCACAGAATTCCACCAAGACTGTGCTCCATGTTTTAGGTTCTTTCTAAGTACAGAGAGCTTGTCTCTCATTCCATCTGAAATAAAACAGCACTGAAAGGCGAGCTGTGTTCATGACACTGCCTGCATCATTATATAGTAATGACTGACTAGGTGAAAGTTGATAATACATTAAGGTGACACAGTATCTGGATTGAGCTCCCCACCACCACTCCTGCCACAACGAAAATGAAGTAAAAATATATAGACAGATAAAGATAAGACCCCTAATTTCACGGTACAGTAGATGTTAGGACAAGAAATGAACTTATACCTAGGAGGTCAATCTCATCCTATAGTCGGGGAATATTAATTTGCTGATATGCTTTATGCTGGAGAGTTTAAAGGAAAATTGGCATAAATGGTACTACAAAATTTCAGCCTCTCTTACGAGGCTGAGCAAGAACAGTAAAAAGGAAACTGTTTGAGCCACCATATTTTATTACACAAAGGGCTGAATCAGAAAATTGAAACATTAATAAAATATTTTCTACATGGACTTTGCTGACGAAATAACTAGCTTCATGCTTTTATGAAGATCTGATATGTTACAGTCACGTTTAAGGGCAGTGAGTCCCTTTTTGTAATTACTAATAGGGATGGTTTAATTACACCCATAAGTCCCAAGATATTGCTGCAATACTCCAGCTGGGGACTGAAGTACCCACTCTCCACCAGATTCCTAGATTATCTTAAGTCTGACATGTAAATCCCATCAGCTTTGATTCAGATACTTGAAGGAAGGGGCTTAGGCAATATATCTTTTGCCTTATTCATAATAAAAAATAATCACAATAGACGCGTAGATTTACTTACCTCATTCACTCTCTAGGGCATAGTTACCATACTTCCCAGAGAGGAGAAATTAGCTTGTAAGCATACTGTCACAAACAGAGCGAGGCCAGGCACAACCCAAGCACCCCAATGCTTTCATCACTGGAAGACGGGGCCCTCCCTGGGGTAAGGGAATGGTCCCACTGAATGACAAAAGCCTGCCAAGTCAATGGGTAGCAATTCACAGGACAGAAGAACCCACCCCCTTCCCCCACAAACGGGCTTTCCTAAGAAGAGAATGAGGGGAACCAAGAATGTTTCAAAGATACAGAGCGCAGCGAGCATCAGCTCTGCAGCGTATGCCTGCCCAACACGGTCCCCAACTCAGTGGGAGTCCGCGGAGTTCACTGGGGAGCTCACCTCAGCTATGTACAGACCTAGGCCCAGAGCCGACCAAGGGGCATGAATTCTACTTCCCCAGCTGTGACCACAGGGACTGACTCAGGAATGAGAACAAGCTCACCAAGAGCCAGTTCTAGGCCATTCTGTGGATTTGTGGGGGAAAAGTCCTCTCTACTTCTACTAGGGGCTGGGCTAGTAGGATGGAAGCCTAGACTACTGGCAGCCATCTTTGCCACTATTTTGGGAGAACCCACTAACAAAGCCAATGGCATGGAGAATGCAAAGCAGACATCTGGAAACAGGGCTGCCTGAGCCCTCAGCTCTAACCATGCCTGCAGCCAGACTGCACCTAGATTTGGATACGCAAACCAAGGAATTCCCCTTTAGACTGAAGTCATACTAAGCTATGCTCTTGTCACTGACAACCTGAACAGTCCTCACATCGGCGAAATTTAAAATTCAGCTTCTGAGTTACCATGGTAGCTGACACATGACATGTCCTCTACCAACCCTTCATCAAAATAAAAAGAATGTACACATAGAAAGGGAAAATCCAGTATTTAAGTATCTGTGCCAGATAATTAAAAGAAAAGGCCAAAAGATAAAGCTAGATGTTTCATAGATTGGTCTGTCTAAAAAACAAACCCAAGCCTAGGTCCACTCTACTCTTTGAACCAGAACAGCATAAGCCCATGCTGTGCAATATGGCAGCCACAAGCTCATGCGGTGACTCAAACTAAAATTAAATAATGTTAAAAATTCAAAAAAATTCAGTTTCTCGGTCACACTAGCTGCATTTCAAATGCTCAGTAGCCATGCATGGCTAGTGGCTACTAAATTGGACAGTGCAGATATAAAACATTCCCATCCATCACCGCCAAGAGTTCCAATGGAGAATGCTGGCAGGAATCCTGCCCATTTCAGATGTGAGACGCAGTCACTACACTAACCAGAAAATCAAGCTGCCACAAAAGACTGATGAACAGAGATATTCATCAAATAATTATTTATAATAAAAAAGGATGAACAACAACTTAAACATGCAAGGGAAAAGTTAAATGAAGATTCAGGTCTGTAAAGAAATCTAACTGTTAAAAAGGATATGTAGAGAGTGTTTCTTAAAGAGATAGGGGAACAAGATGAGTTGTTCTTTTCTTTTTTTTTTTTTTTACAAAAAAATAGTGCATTGACCACATGAATTCCACAAAGCAAAATGTTTATAGCAAAAAGAAGAGAAGACATAAGCGTATAGCTCATTTTTTTAATGCATTCTGTGCACCAACTAATGAGCTACATGCTTCATATGCTTTATCTGGTTTAATCATGAAAATATCAGATAAAAGAGATAATATCCATATTTCTATTTCACAGGTGAGAAAAATAAGACTTATCAAGAATAAATAAAAGAAGAAGCCTGGATAGAAACCCATATTCATCTGACCTCAATCTCTAGCCTGTTTATCTCTGTAACTCAAAACATTAACAGAGACTGCTTCTGGGTAGAAATATTATAAGTGACTTTTTTCTTTCATATTTCTTGTGTGTTTTCCAAATTCAATAAACAAGGGATTATTTCTTAAGGAAAAAAAGAAAACATTCTGAAAGAAAAATACATTAAACCCGACTACAGCCACTACATGGTTAAAAGGAGGCTGCTGTATGCAATGGATCGGTGCTGAAAACGGGTTAATTATGAACACCAGGAGCTTTCATATTCTGCCGAAGCTTCTGTTCAAATCTAATTTCTCAAAGTATATTGCTAGACGCTAATGAAAACCCAAAGAGACACACGCATTCAGGAGATGGATAGCCAATGAATTTTCTGTTGTTTTTATAGTGAACAACTTTTTTATATCCTAACATTTTTATGCCAGCTATGAAAAAGATAAATAAATATTTATGACATTCACTCAATTCCACAGTAACTACTAAGTTGCTCATGTTCTCACTCTGGTTTGAAATGTGCATATTTTAGAGGCTGGGAGTCAAGGCTCAACCCTAAACGAGAACGCCACAGAACGCTGTCATTTACAGACCCTAAACCTGCTCATTTGACTCACTACGGACACTTGCCTTGGTGGCAGGACATAACAGGCTTAACCAAGGCAGCTGTAGAGTCAGACACAAACAAACCTCAGTGCTGCCCAGCAAACAGCGAGGAACACACTGAGATTACCACGGGCACTGGTTTTACTGAAGGTTTACCCTGTATCAGAAGCATTTGATCAGGAACAACAGAAGAGGTGATTGAGGAAACACACAGAAATAAAATGAGGACTGATGTCCACCATCCAACTGTCTTGCAGAAACTTGCCCTTACCAAAAATGGCCCAATTTACCACTTGGTGTATTTACTGAACTTCCATTTGAGACAGATTTATGTAGTCACAACATAATAATGATCAAGAATAGGCCAGAATCCACCAATGGGTGGTTCATGAGTCAAAATCAGCCCACGGGCCAGTTATCTTTAGCCTACAAATGTTGTTTTTCTTCTGTTGTTGTTTAACTAATTAAGCGCCACATTTTTAAACTGATTAATTTCACATTTAAAAAACAGATTTCCTGGGGCGCCTGGGTGGCTCAGTCAGTTAAGCGCCTGCCTTCGGCTCAGGTCATGATCCCAGGGTGCTGGGATCGAGTCCCACATCGGACTCCTTGCTCAGCGGGGAGTCTGCTTCTCCCTCTGCCAGCCGCTCGCCCTGCTCCTGTGCTCCCTCACTCTCTCTCTGGCAAATAAATAATCTTTTTTAAAAAAATACCAGATTTCTAGCTTTTCTTGAAAAGGCTGAAGACCTGGCTGCTTTGGTCCAGCACTCTCTTATTGCAACCCTTGGCTGGAGCTGAACAGTGGCTTACCCAGTGCCCCCCAACGCCTCTCCTGGACTGTTCCACTCAGCAATGTCAACTACGCGGCCTCTGTAGGCACCTGAGCTTGCAGGTCTGGTCATAGGAGGCCCCTGAGAGACCATTAAAATCCACCATACCTGCCACATACACATCCTCATTTCACCTAAGTAAATATAACCACATTTCTCTTTAGCTTGTTCACGCTGGGTAAGAGGAGAAGGGTGAGACCTGCCCAGAGGGCACACAAAGGAAAGGCTTGTTTCACCACCATCCACCCAACCACCATCTCAAGGCTCACATGGCAACAAGGTGCTCCATGAGGTGGAGCACCTGCTTACCTTCACGGCCTCCCTTTCCCTGGCTCTGACCACCCTCCCTACCATTTATGATTCGTTCATACCAACTCACTCATGGCTCCCCAAACATGGAGGTGCCCATGTCTACCTTTACCATGGTCCCTTGACTTAGAACGTGCCTCCTCTGTGCATCTGTCCATTTGAGTCTTCCAGGGTAGACTACACTTGCTGTCACATTCACCCAGCACAGTACCTGGAACATATTTACTATAAGAAAGATCCGTCAGCAAACTCCAGCTCACCTTCAAATTGCTTAGCTTAGATGGCTGGCAAAATTCATCCCTCAGCTAATCCTACTTTTTTTTGTTGTATTTAGCTACCGTGTTGTCATCTGTGCATTTGGGCTTCACAGGCCAATCCTCAATCTTGAGAAGAAAGCCTATGTCTTTTACAGCCATATCCGTGGAGCCCACCACTGTGCGAATACCCTGCAGGAGCTCAATAAATACTGAGTAAATGAGTGAAGGGACAGAGCACAAAGTACTTCCCTATAAACCATTACTCCTTGTAATGGACACAGAGGTAATGACCTTCCTCCTCCTCCTCACCATCACTCTCATTACTATCATCCTTGCCACGAGCACACCATCTGCAGAGAGCAGAGACCCAGTGCCCACAGCTTTAGGCAAGGGCGCCGGGGTCCAAATGCATGCCTCTGTGTCTAACGTAGCTGCAGTGTCACCAAAGGGGTGGACGGGACCAGCATCCCAAGGACCGGGATTATGCGACGGGCTGCCACCTACTTCTTCACACCCTCCCAATTTAAAAACAAAATGAAACACCTGCTGGTTTAGATCACATCCAAGGCATAGTTGCCATCGTATCAGCAACCTGTAATACACCTGGAAGAGAACTGGCTGAATAATGGGGGCATAATTCAATTCTGGTACTGACATGCCTGACGTCTTTACCTACAAGACATATCTCATATTTTCTTCCTCTGGAGTTTTCTATAAGTTATGGATTAATAAACTTTCCCAAAGAATGCAGCCTTATTAATCTTGCAAAATACTCAGAAAAAGAAAGTATTTTATTATGCCCATGGAAAGTGAATTATGATAAACAAAGTCTCATGTGTGCTGACAAGAAATAAAGTTGCTTTCTGCAGCAAATTTTATTTGTGATCCTGGTTGTTTCCTCTCCAGTCAGATTTGGAGTAAACAAAACAACAACCTGTGTGTATCCCGATCTGTGAAGACAATAGGGGCCACCAAGGTCACAGCCAACTGTGACCCAATTTCTGAGGAGAGAAAGAGAAAATTAGCATGGGGTGGCATTTCGTCAAGCCCCTCCTCTGAAAGCTGGAAAAAAAAAAAAAAGCAGAGGCACAGAGAGAGGAGGTCTGCCATCATTCAACTACTAAATTCTCTTCATATTATTGAAGGCTGCCCTTTCAAAGGGAATAGCTTTGTGACTTGGTGCAACCTACTTTCCTGGTCTGAAGGCGGAGGGGTGAGGAAGAAAGGACTGTCGATGCACACCAGGCACTGTTCTAATTTTGCTGCCTCTCTCCCTGTGTGTCTAATTGTGGCAGAACAATTAGAACAAAAGTGTGAATAAGAATTCATTTTCCAATGGAGGCTCTAAGAGTTCACGGTCTTGCCCATGGCCACAGACCTAGTTATTACTCAAACCGTGGTTTGACCATCTATAAAATGGGGATGGTGACACCCACCTTGTCTGTCTGATAAGATCAAGAGATACCTGAAGGGTTGTTGCGTGAGAGTGTGTGTTTGTGTATGTGTGTACATGAAATGCTACAAAAATGTAAGATGACCACAGCTGGAGTGCAGATTTACCTGTATATTCATTCACCTGCTGGCTTCCTTCATTCCATCTAAGTGCTGAGTACTTAAATGTTTGAGGCAGCCAAAGCTTCAGACCTAAAGCAGCATGCACTGCAAAGGGAACATAAGTGGTAGCAGCTCCACGATGAAGCCCTTGGTGACCATGAGACACGTGAGCCAGCTCTCCAACCTCAACAAAGTCTCCACATCTAGGGACCACGTGGGCTGTTGGGCCAGGCTACCACGGAACCCTGCTCTAGCATTCGGTGATCCCAGAACGGCTATGCTATTTGCTGCCTGTGACAGGGCCACGCTTCCACTCCTTCTCCCTCTGTCACATTGAAATACAGAGTCACAATCCAAAATTCCTGGGACCTATGTGTTCAGAATGCAGATTTTATTGTGCAGTTTAGAAAGGCAGCATGTCTCATGTCATACACTTACCTTTTAGGTATTTGGACTATCCCTACTGGGTCTGGAGTGACCGCCCCCTCCCCCGGAATCAAATTCATTAATACCTCTCAAGCCATATGTATGACTGTTCACACTCAGAGGGATCAACAGAGATTATAAGTCGTCTCGTGTCTGTTCAGATCAGATCAGGTCTTGCCCACTCAATGAATTATAAAAATACTTGGGACTTTTCAGAGTCTTCTAAATTTGGGAACCGCAGAAAAGGGACTGTACGGTCCTACTGTTACTGTGCTACTCACCAGGGCACTTGACACAGACGTAGCTCCCCCTGGCAAGATGGAGATTCAATGCCAGGGGTCCCTCTCACCATTCGGCAAGGGAGGTGGCATGGGACAGCGTGGGAGGGCAGTGAGAGGAGGAGCAGGGCTTCACTTCACATTCTTGAGCTCTGCAATGTCAGTAAACACTTTTTTAAGAGATTGGTTTTCCTGGCATTGGAACTAGTCCTTTGCCTGCTTCTCTGTGATCCACTCCCGGCCCCTTCCCCTGTCCGCTGGGTGTGGCAGGAAGCTGAGCCCAAGTCCCATTCCCAGGCTCCCTGGCCAACTGACTTCCGGTTAGGGTCACTCAGTAGGGAAGCCCGGCAGGAGATGGGAAGGAAGGTGGAGGAGAAACCAGGGTCTCTGTCTCCCTCTCTCCATCTCTTTCTGCTTCAAGGCGGCATCCCAGGCAGTGGCCCAGTGTCCTCGACGGAGCCCAGCCAGCCCTGTGTGGGACCTGCTCCCACCACGCAGCCTCTGCTATGCTTACAGCAGCCCCAGTTCCCGGGCTCTGGGGCCAGTGCCCCTTCCCTTTGTGCCTGTAGCTTGAGAAGGAACTTCCTGCTGCCACTCCATCCCACTCTCAGCTCTTCAGACACGTGTGTGATTGTAGGAAATCTTTCCTGTGAAGTCTCCTCCTATATTAAATTCTTCCTATTAAGCTACCTGGTATGTGTCTCCTGACGAAATGCTCACCAACACAGTGTCTACTGTTAACACGGTGTTACGTCCCGGCAGTGTGGCTGGTGCAGCTTTGGGGTGTGTTCAGGGACAGCGCCCAGAGACACTCTTCCCCGCCGACACGCAATGGTTGGCAGAGTTTCCATCTTTAAGCTGTAATTTTAAACCAGCTGCAGACGACCCACGAAGAGAACAATCACCCAGGTAAAATACCTATGTTACCAGTGGATTGGGCAAGGAACTAACAAAGTCTACCTCCGGACTGCTCCCCCGAATACTCCCTCCTCCGCACAAACAATGCATGAGAGAGGGAATAAAGCACATTGCAGCAACTGTGCAAAATCACACTACAGACCTTTAAGTTGAGAGCGTTTTTGTTGTTGTTGATTTCATGCAATTCCTTTGAGTTGATGAAACTGGAAGGACAACCAAAAAAAAAAAAAAAAAGAAGGAAGGAAAAGAAGAGAGGGAGAGGACAGGAAAGGCACAGTTTGGGAAGAGAGGGGGTTAAGGACATGTCCCCAAAGGAAGCATTTAAAATTATGACAGAAAGCCATTATTTTGTTTTCAAAGATTCAAAATAGCTCACTAAAGGAACAGAACACTTTTCCCTCTACGGCAAAGGAACTGTGGTAGGCATTATAAACTAGAAGGAGCAAGAATCTAAAGGTGGACTTCCTTGAAAAGCTAAGCCCATAAGGCATGAAAGAAAAGTCGACAATGCCCTTGAGAAACTCTCAATCTTCAGAGGAATCAAGAGAAACAAACATGGAGCCAAACAACTAAGACATAATCAAGTATGGTGTTTAAGAGAGTCTGAGGCTCCAGAAGCCTGAGAAAGATACACACGCCCGGGAAAGGCAGGCAGAGGGAGGCATCAAACTTGTCTGAGCCTATGCTGTATGATCCATATTTTTCTTTTTTATAAAGGGCAATGTCAGTCCATTCTCCCAACCCCCTTCCTCCCAGCCCCTTCTCCTCCCAGCCATGCTGATTTATGGCTACTGGAATCAAGACTTCTCTCTCCACTGATACATTTGGAGCAGTCAAATGCATACAGAATGATATCTGACCTCACTCATATGAACCCATGGATAGCTAAGAGAAAATATAGACTGTTATCAGGGTAACCAAGTGATCAGCTTCTCCTTCCCTTAATTTTGCTTTAATATGACATCCTCTTTTTCATCAACCTAAATTAGTATGACACATATTATCTTCACCCCAGAAAATACAATGAAACATGATGACAGGATGTGAGAAAAAGGAGAAAGAGGTACAACAATCAGCAAGGGGAGAAGAAAAATTTGAAATTTTATCCACACCAGTATCCAAGGGGTGACTTCTGGAGAGAAATGAGTATCTCCTCTAGGTCCTCAAATATAAATAATATTTGAATGGGAAAAATGATTGGGAGTGCGCTTATGAAAGAATAACATAAGGAATTCCAGAGAAAGAGAGACACAGACAAACGGCAACAGAGAGATGCGGAGAGAGAAGGACAGCAATCAGCAAGTAATCATCCCATGGGCCATAGGTAGATATCTGTCCCGCTGTCCCCATTTCTGCAGATATGTTACAATGTCTATGCATAATGGTGATTCCTCAAATCAAAAATGCTTCAGTATTTCACTACACGATCAACATAATATACCTGAAGACAGTAAGTCAAGGTGGTGAGGTGGGAAGAATACCGATATGGGTGTAAGGAGTCCTGGATCTCTATTCCAGCTCAGCTTGATGTCTTGACGCATCTTTTCCTTTCCCTAGACCTGTGGCTGCTGGAGGTAGCAGCAACATTCACTGGCCTGAGATGTGCCTGGAAAGTTGAACCACACCATAGCTACTGGCCAAAATTTGGCCCTCAGGCAATCAGATGACTATGGCTGGCCTGAAATGCCAGACCAGTGTATCAGGAGCCAGACTCTGGCCCCCAGTCCCCAGATCATTTACTCATGCTAGACAGAGTGTCTAACCAGTGAAGGTCTCTGCTATCCCTGCACACTCCAGGGAAAACCAGAGACATCTTTCAAAGACCCCTGCCGCTTGAACAAGGTGACTGTTACGGGGTTTGATCAAGTCCTCGGAGCCCCATTCCTCACTTCTGCGTTCCCACCGGGCCAATGGGACAAAGGACATCCCCTGCTCTGTCCATCTGTGAAGGAGGGTGGAGGCTGTTCTGGACATCAAATGAGGGCATATAAGACATCTAGCAACTTTTTTTTTTTTTTTTTTTTTTTAGAGAAAGAGAAAGGTTGGCATGGGGGAGGGGGAGGGCAGAGGGAGAGAGAATCTTAAGCAGGCTGCATGCCCAGCACCAAGCCGGATGAGGGACTCAATCTCACAACCCTCAGATCAGGACCTGAGCTGAAATCAAGAGTCAGATGCTTAACCGCCCGAGCCTCCCAGGCGCCCAAGGCACCTAGTACTTTGTAAGCAGTCTGCGAGCCCACTTTTTCTCCTCCCCTCCTAATGCGCCACCATCTAAAGCAAGAAATACAGGCAGGATATGATGAAAACTAATACATAATTAGAAAATACAATCTTTAGAGATAGTATTTACAACAGCAACTACAAAAATATAAAGCACCCAGAAATAAATCTAATAAGAGTGCATACCTTTAGGAAGAAAAGTATAATCTGTACTGAAAGACATTAAGAACACAAAAATGGAGAGAGGTAGCATGTTTATGGCTGGAAGGACTTAGTGTCATAATGATATCATCTCCCCGAATTAATCTATAAATTCAGTGTAGCTCCACTCAAATCTCAAGAGTATTTTTGTGTAACTTTAAAAGTATAAAATGAATATGGAAGACAAAAAGCAAAAAAAAAGTGCCAAGACATTTCTGGAGAAGGACATTGTGGGGCTGTGTCCTGCCAAATACCAAGGCTTATTATAAAGCTGTAATAATAAAGAAATGTGGTCTGGACAAAGAGTGGACAAAATATATACCTTGAAACTGACCCTAAATGCCTGCATGACTCTTTTATATATGGAAGCAAATTAGGAATAAAATAAATTGCTACCTCACACCATACATACACATACACACACACACACACACACACACACACACACACACACACTCCACATGGATTACAGAACTTAAATATGAAAAGCAAAATAATAAAACTTTTAGAAGATAATAAAGGAGATTATCTTTAGGACATCAGGGTAAAAAAAAAAAAGACTTTCTTAAACAAGACATAAAAAGTACTAACCATAAAAGAAAAGATTGATAAATTCAACTACATTAAAATTACTAAGTTAGATAGCAGAAGGTTGGCAAGAATCCAACATGTATGTGGCCTATAAATCTATTCAGCTTCCCATAGGAATAAATTACAGTAACCTTTTTGCATTCACTATGTTCTAACAATACACACCATAGCTCAGATTCAGCATATGGTTGGCCCATCTTTGACTTCATCCACAATTGGATTACTGGCACTTCTGGTTTAATTTTCATGTCTGAATGGTTGTGTTTTATATTTAGAACTTTTGTGAGCATGCATATAATGCTGCTCAGAACGTGTCCTCCAATTCAAGACAAGCACCGCCCTGTGCCATCATCCTAGTGCATGGGTATCTGTAGGCAATCATGAGGGGATGGCAGTCTATGGCATCTTGTCATGACCCTCTGTGCACTGTCTGCATTGTTGATGGTCATTCAAACCCAAAGCTGATTCTCATTCTGCTATCTCCTGGAATTTTCTTACTACTCCTAAAACTCCTTGGAGAAATCAGTACTGGCGAAATCAAGGAAAGAAAATCGTGGGGGTGGATTATCAGCCGTGATCAACATCCAGCCCCATGGGAAAAGCTAATCTACTATCTCCCATATAACCATGATTTAGTACAAAAAAATAAAATGTCTCCCCCACTGAGACTACAGGTCTTCCACTTTGTCCTTTCTTCTACTGTTTGTCCTTTCATTCTTTCTACCACGCATCCCTCAGCAATATTCCAATGTTCACTACATGTTGACATGTAAACAGTAGTAATTCGTGAATACAGGCTAGTATAACATAAAAGGAAAATGTCTCCCAAATGACACATGTTTCAGATGGAGCTTTTTCAAGGAGATGTCCCTCACATACATCAAGAGAGATGCTTGTGTTGGCATGACTATGCCTAATGTCGCACCCTGTTACTTAATAGTAAGTTATTTCTTGGGGTCCTAAGGAAAAACCTTCAAAGTATTTAGTGTCTGGGTACTGAGTAATTAATTACATTGTAATGTACAAATACCCTTTTTTGATTGAAAGCACTTGGGAGTTATTTTTCCTGTAATGGAAGAGGAGAGCTGCTTTACTGAATCACCTATTTTAATAGGGCAGATTTGGGTAAGTAGTTATCGTTAATGATTCCTAAGGATGTCAAGAAAACATGAAAAGGACTTGCAGTCAACAGTTGTTAACTATTCACTTATAGATCCAGATTACAAAACAAACAAACAAAAAATGTTTTCAAGAACTCTGATCACAAAGAATTTCAATATTGTCAATGAAAAACATTTACCTCAATCTTTGTAACCACGTGAACTTAAAGTACCACATGAGAGTGCACACGTTTAATTCAATTCAGCAGAGATTTATTGAGCACCTACTACATTCTAGACACTGTTAAAAGGAGAAGCCACATTTCCTTCTTCTGAAGAGCTTATAAATGTCCTTTATTCTGGGAAAATTCCCAGGTGGAACAACTATTTCTTTATTATCTCTATAGTGACTAGCTAGAAACTGAATGAGAATTCAATGGCATTCTGTTTCTTCCAAAAAGAATATTCAAAAGAATTATATGGGATGATAAACACCAAATTTAGGAGAGTGGTTACCTCTGGCAGGAGGGAAGGAAATATGATCAGGGAAAAGGAGGCTTCGACTGTATTTACATGGCTTTATTTCTTAAGCTGAGTGTACTAAGCTTTTTTCATACTTTTTTTATTGTACTACTTTTACTGTATTTTTATACTTTTTTTGTATGTCTTACATTTACCATACTACATTTCAAGTCACACATATTACTTTTATGATAAAATTAACTCCACTTTGTAAAAATCCTAAATGATTACCTACAAATGTGTTCCCCACTCTATCTCGTAAGACACTAAAAAGGGATCCTTGAAATCGGGGGCTTATGGCAAGTAAGTTTATTTAATTTTTTTTAATTTTTTTATTGTTATGTTAATCAGCATACATTACATCATTAGTTTTTGATGTAGTGTTCCATGAGTCATTGTTTGTGCATAACACCCAGGGCTCCACGCAGAACGTGCCCTCTTTAATACCCATCACCAGGCTAACCCATTCCCCCACCCCGCTCCCCTCTAGAAACCTCAGTTTGTTTTTCAGAGTCCATCGTCTCTCATGGTTCGTCTCCCCCTCTGACTTACTCCCCTTCATTCTTCCCCTCCTGCTATCTTCTTTTTTTTTTCTTAACATATATTGCATTATTTGTTTCAGAGGTACAGATCTGTGATTCAACAGTCTTGCACAATTCACAGTGCTCACCATAGCACATACCCTCCCCACTGTCTATCACCCAGCCACCCAATCCCTCCCACCCCCCACCACTCCAGCAACCCTCAGTTTGTTTCCTAAGGTTAAAAATTCCTCATATCAGCGAGGTCATATGATACATGTCTTTCTCTGATTGACTTATTTCACTCAGCATAACGCCCTCCAGTTCCATCCACGTCGTTGCAAATGGCAAGATCTCATTCCTTTTTATGGCTGCATAATATTCCATTGTGTATATATACCACTTCTTTTTTTTTGGTGTAGTGTTCCATGATTCATTGTTTGTTCATAACACCCAGTGCTCCATGCAGAATGTGCCCTCTTTAATACCCATCACCAGGCTAACCCATCCCCCTACCGCCCTCCCCTCTAGAAACCTCAGTTTTTCAGAGTCCATCATCTCTCCTGGTTCCTCTCCCCCTCTGACTTACTCCCCTTCATTCTTCCTCTCCTGCTATCTTCTTCTTCTTTTTCTTTTTTCTTAAAATTTGTTATTTGTTTCAGAAGTACAGATCTGTGATTCAACAGTCTTACACAATTCACAGTGCTCACCGTAGCACATACCCTCCCCAATGTCTATCACCCAGCCACCCCATCCTTCCCACCCCCGACCACTCCAGCAACCCTCAGTTTGTTCCTGAGATTAAGAATTCCTCATATCAGTGAGGTCATATGATACATGTCTTTCTCTGATTGACTTACTTCACTCAGCATAACACCCTCCAGCTCTATCCACGTCGTTGCAAATGGCAAGATCTCATTCCTTTTGATGGCTGCATAATATTCCATTGTGTATATATACCACTTCTTCTTTATCCATTCATCTGTCGATGGACATCTTGGCTCTTTCCACAGTTTGGCTATTGTGGACATTGCTGCTATAAACATTGGGGTGCACGTACCCCTTCGGGTCCCTACATTTGTATCTTTGGGGTAAATACCCAGTAGTTATGGCAAGTAAGTTTAGAAGATCTTAATGATTTCAATGAGTTTTCTTTTTTTTTTTCTTTTTTCTCTCTTTCTTTCTTTTCTTTCTTTCTTTTTTTTTTTTTTTTTTACCTGTAGGAAACCTCTGAAGCATTAACATGTCAGTAAATACCATGTCTTAGTAAGGTATGTAATTCAATGCTTTCCAAATTTTGGGGGAATAGAACTTTTTTCCTTCTGAATGTTCTTCCTTTTGAAATACTCATAACCATCTTGGGGAACCCGGGTGTTCCTTGGGACACAATCTGGAAAATGCTCTACAAAATAATCCATTTCAGTCACATATTGTACATAACAGCCACACCCAACTATGCCTGTCTCCAAACCAGTGATGAACCTTCATGCCCACCTATCTTTGCCCACACAGTTCTCCCAATCTGGATGCCTTCAAGCCCTGAGAAATTTTGGCTCAACCTTCAGCTTCCAGCTGAAATGCAATCTCTTCTTTGAAGCCTTCCCCTCCCTTTCCTTTCTTCAGATGTAATAAATTACTCTTCTGGAAGCTTCTAGGGCTGGACAGATATTTTCTGTACCATATCTCACCCTGTGGCAGTAATTTATGCATGAGGCAGAGTGCCTAGATGGCAGAGACTGCACCCTTGCATCATGGTACTGTTCCCAATGCCGGGCACAGAGCCAGAGCCAGAGCCAGACAAAAGTAGGTGCTCAGGCAATTATGTGTTAAATGGGCATAGAAGCGATGTCTATGTGCATGACTGGAGTTAGCTTCCTCAGTTTCCCAGAAGAGCTCAAGACATATTCATAACTTTTTAGTCTTACTAGCAAATGTGACACTAACAAGAGTAAATACAAACGAATCCAAAGACTGAAAGAGAGACAAACTCTGGGACAAAAACAAGAAGAGACAAAAGAGGGGGAAAGGAAGACTAACTGATGGACCAACAGATCACAAGTGTCCAGTCAAGAAACAGACTGACCAACAGAGAGAGTCAGAAATTGAATCTCAGAGCCAATATACCAGGTTTAAAATTTTGCAAGACTCACTGCAGGTGGTCAACATGGACTGGGGTTCACCCTGAAGTGTCACACCTGCCTGGGACTGCCCTGCTCTCATTTTTATCCCCTAAGCTAAACAACCCGTCTTGACCATCACAAAACTTCTATCATTTTGGCTGAGTTGTTCTATTCAGCAGAATTTTATTTCTGTTTTCCTTTCTCTTTATGAGAATCCCCCACTGGCATTGTAGATTGGTTATACGTTGGGTTCAAGTAAAAATAATAATAATAAAAGCAAGCTGGCAATTTCTCTCCAATAGAATATACTGCATATTTCATGAAATAGAAGCCAGAGGAGTTTTATGATTCCTGAACCAACACATTCCCATATCTGAGAGCTAAGTGGAAGAAAAATACAAAGAGCATCTCACAGAAAAAGAAACCCAATCATTTGCTCTCCAACCTAGTGTTGCAAGTGTTCAAGTCATTAACTGACACGTGTGTGTGTGTGTGTGTGTGTGTGTGTGTGTGTGTGTGTATAACATGGGTTCATATCCTGCTATGCATTTCACAGATTGAGTTCAGTGCTAGTTTTCATGGACATAAGTGTACTTTCCAGAAAAGGGGTTTTCTTTTCCTATTGGACACTTTTTTCAGTACAGAACATCTGCCTGGCTCCTGCTCATAGTCTGGCAATACCTCTCCTGGCCTCAAGGTTTATTTATAATTTAGGCTACTTCTCTATCCTGGTATAGGAGACAATCTGGTCCAGAGGAAAGAGCAGTGGACAAGAAGTCCAAGAATTCCGGGTTCCAATGGTGTCTCTCAGCTGTAAAGTTGTATGTGTCCTCCAACCTGATTTGTTTTCCAATCTGTAAATGGGGAGAGTTGACTGTTCTACTACTAGAATCCAATCAATTAAATAGTCACTTTATTTTCTTCAAAACAGTTACTGAAAAGGGCAACTTCAAGGAGATTTTAGCATTATGTGTACTTCCCCATTTCCTTCACAAAGAAGGTAAATGTTCAAGGAAGTATTTCCAATAAGCTAAAAAACAAACAAACAAACAAACAAAAAACACCAAAACCTTTCTCTGAAATCCTGAACTATATCTCTTTCTCCCTATCTCCTGGTTAGGGAAAAGATAAAAACAAAAACAGATACCATTAAGATACTTAGGCCTCAGGATATCAATGACAGAGACCTTTTCATTATCAAAGGGAAGAATGTGGCTTTCATTTGAAGGATACCATTCACAGCTAAGTAACATTACATACTCACTACTGTTCTAAGCACTTGGTGTTAATTCCTATAATCGTCACCACAATCTTAGGTGGTGGGTACTGTTGTTTTATTATAAAGGACACTAAAGTATGGAGAAGTTAGAGAGGTCTGTCAAGTCCACGCAGCTCACACGGCTGGAGGAACTGGGGTCTGAACTCAGGCAGTCTAGCACCCAAGTCCAGACTTCTAACTACCTGTTATGCCACCTTTTAATTTTACAAGTCTCCGCCTATCACAGTTGGTAACAGACAACAGCAGTAATGCAATTTCTGTATACCTACTTAATACTTTAACAGCACAGACAGATGTGAACATCTGACCAATACCTATCATAAAGTCCCAAGTGTTCAAAATGTCTACCATCAGCCCAATGCCCTGTTGATAACAGAACAACATTCATTTTGTGTTTTAGCATCTGACCTTGGAAAAAATCTACAACTTGCTCCTGCAGGAAGTCTATTCCATTATTCCCTGTTAAGTTTCACAACCACGGTTGAGAGATAGCTGGGATCGCCCCTCCACACAGAGGCAGCAGTGGTCAGGACAGACCCTGGAACCAGAAAGCTTGGATTTAAATCCTAGTTCTAGGGGTGCCTGGGTGGCTCAGTTGGTTAAGCGTCAACTCTTAATTTCGGCTCAGATCAGGATGTTAGGATTGTGAGACTGAGCCCCACGTGGGGCTCCATGCTGAGAGTGGAGCCTGCTTAAGATTCTCTCCTTCTCCCTCTCCCTCTGCCCCTCTCTGTTCATGTGCACTCTCTTTAAAAAATAAGCAAATAAATAAATAAACCCAGTTCTATATCTTTTTTTTTTTAAGATTTTTATTTATTTATTGAGAGAGAGAGAGAATGGTAGAGAGAGAGCATGAGAGGGAAGAAGGTCAGAGGGAGAGGCAGACTCCCCGCTGAGCAGGGAGCCCGATGCGGGACTCGATTCCGGGACTCCAGGATCATGACCTGAGCCGAAGGCAGTCGCTTAACCAACTGAGCCACCCAGGCACCCCCAGTTCTATATCTTATTGGCTTTGTGACCTTAGACCAGTTACCAACTCTCTGTGGGCCTGTTTCCTTATCAATCAAGTGGGAAACAGAATACAACTATCCACCTCCTATGGTTATTTAAAGATTAAATAAACTAACACATGCAAAGTGCTTAAAATGGTACCTGACTCTTAGTAAGTGCTCCAAAAAGGTAAACTATTCCTCTTTTATTAATGAAAAAGGTGAATTACCGAACATCACAAAGTCAGAAAGTACCTGGATTCGATTCTGGCCTTCTAATTCCAAATATCCTCTCTCCTTAGCAGGACTCCCTGCTATGACCAAAAGTCACCATTCCCTTGAAATCCAATTATATGTCAAAGCGCCCAATGATACAGTTTTCCCTATCAAATTGCTCAAAGGACATACAATGTAGATAATACCATCCTTGTTTTACAAATAATGAAACAGAGGTTCTGAGAGATCAGGTGATTTATCCTCAATTACGTAACTCACCCAGTGCACATTCTTTGTCACGTAAGCCCTAAATAATATTGAAAGTTCCTGACAACAGCCTTCAATGTATGCAATTTTTTAAAGTGCCATCTAAAAGACATGAACTGTGATTTTCTTGCTTTGTTAGCTTTATTAGTTTGAGAGAGGGATTAAATTCCTGCAAAAACCAAAATGTTTGACTTGAGCGAATTATCAAAATGAAATGCTGCTTCAATTAGATTCTTCATCTGCCTGCAGGGTGGCTCCAGGCATCCGAAATCCACCAAATGCAATTTTTAGGAAGCGTCCTATCAGGTACCAAGCCAAACTCCCACCTTTTTAAAGGAAATGACTTTGGAGGGCAGAAGGGAGTGAAGAAGCAGATTCCTCTCTGGCCTGGGGAAGAGAACAAGAACAATAAGTGATCGCATCTCTTCGCAGCCTCCCACAATGGTGTGTCTTGCAAATGAAACATACTGCGAAACAGCTTGTGAGATGAGCTTCATCAACAATAAGTAATTTTTATTCAGATTTTATTGTTGAATACAATGAACATGATTAAATGTTTCAGATATGCCTATTCAAACCTTAAGCAAACCACCAAGAAAAAGAAAACCTAGTAAAAATCATCCTCTAAATCTGCTTTAGGAAGAGATTTAATTGCCAACTTGATGCTTAGAACTGAATTCCCACTTGATAGCCGCACTGCTCCCAAGAAGACAGTTAGCAACACGTTTGCACTTCCCATCTCGGCCTCTGCTCTCATCCCTGCCGGTCCCCTCAGCGTCGCCAAATAGTTATAATGTCAGTCTTTCAAATCACTGCATTTTGAACTAACTCAACCTTTCTGAGGGCCTCTGTGTATGGAGAAGAACAATAGCACTTCAAAAGCTCTGTCTGCGAGTTCTTCAATACTCCATTTGAATGCGGGGTTTCAATCAAGGACATCAGCAGACAATTTCTGATTGCTTAGAAGTTGACTTTTATACAGCTTTGATTAGGTTGCCCTTCTCAATAGGAAATCAAGGAAATCTTTGATCCCTTTCAGATTCCAGAATTGTCACCAAGCCCTGTCAGGATAGGAAGTGAGAGAGATGGGGGAAGGGGCTTGTTTGGAAGTGTTCCTACTCCAGCCCAGCTCTCCTCCCCTTCTCCCCCCACCCTCCCGCACATCTATCTTCTTGCCTGTGCAATTCAGGGTTTCATCCAGAACCACTCACCGTTGAGATAAAAAAAAACAATGCGTGCTAATTCAGAGGGTGGAGATGGTTTATAATTTTATGGATTTCCTGAAGACCTATAATTGGCACATAAATGCACAAACGTGAACCGGATAATGAGGGGGTTGTGAACGTAAGCCACCTTTAATTTAAGTGATTACTTGAAAACATGTTAAGTGTTATGAAGTGTCAGCGGAACCCCCACAAGGGCTTTATTCAAAACCATCAACATTGTGAAAATGCGCGGAACCGGCCCGCAGGAGGGGAGCAGGAGGGCGGCGGACGCGATCACGGCGGTAACTCGCTGGAGCGGCGTAGTAGCATCCACCTCGGAGGACTAGCCCGCCCGCTCGCCCGACTGCCCAGCTCCGGGGCAGCAAAAGGCGCACTCGCTTCCGCAAGCTTTCCGCTCGCGGCTCTCTTAACGGATCGAAGCCCAGGCGTGCGCCGGCCTCCAAACTCACCCGCAGGCACCGACCCACGCGGGTACGCAACCACGCTCGCCGACACGCGCGCGAGCGCACGGATGCCCGCGTCGGGGCGCTCTCCGCTCCGCCAGCCGCCGCCGCGCCTCGAGCTACAGCCCGCGCTCATTTGCCGAGCGCCCCCGGCCTCCCCACCCCCATCCCATTCCTTCAGACTCTCGCAGCCCAGGCGGAAGTGCCCAGGCAGACCCCCAACAATGAGGACTTGTGTGATGCAGTTGGGGGTGGCGGGTAGTTTAGAGTGAAACATACACAGTCTGGCGGGTCCGGGAGCAAGCAACGCAGGAGCCAAGTGGCATCAGCCTCTCCAAGCAGCTTTCCCTCGTGCCGACTCGCTCTTCCCCCACCCCCGTCCGGTCACCCTCAACACCAAAGGGGTTAAAAAAAGGCGCTTTAAAAAAGTGCAGAGAAAAGACGCGCCCTCCCACCAGGGGTCACAATGATACTCCGCGAGACGGAACCAGCCGGGGAAGGAGAGTCCCGGCTGCAGCAACCCCCCTCCGTTTTGAAATTTACTTTGTACACTCATCCCACGGCCCCTTTCCGACTCGCGACACAATCTGCCCCCATCTCTGACTCCCTGCGTACAGGTTCTCTCTGCCTCCGGTTAGGGCTTCTCTATGAGCCGAACCACCGGCATTTTAAAGTTTCCCCAGTAGGAAAAACAAACAAAAACAAAACAAAAACCCTGAGCTCTGCTTCCCAGGCACAGCGTTGAGTCTGGAGCAGAAACTACGAGGGGCGGTCCAGGAAAGAGAGCTAGCGGGGCGGCGCGGAGCTTGGGGAATGGAACAGAGCGGGGAGCGCAAAGAACTGAGTCGACGGAGGACTCGGGAAAGGCTGGGGTTCGGGGAGATGCGGGGTCCAGCTCTGAGGGTGTCTGTGAAAAGGCAGGGGTGAGTGGAAGAGACCCGCTTGTTCGACAGTTCGGGGCAGAGCCATAGCTCCACCGATGAGTAGGGAAGAGGGTCCGGCCGGGGGACGCCGCTAGCGAGGCAGGGAGATGGGCTCGGGAGCAACCGGGAGGTTTTGGAGTGGAAGGGAGGGCTCAGGGGTGGATAGAGCCGGAATCGCGGCAGGGAGGAAGGAACAGGGGGTCTCGGAGAGAGACAAGTGTTTGGAGTGAGGACGTCTGGAGAGAGGACGCGCGTGGTCATAAGTAAGGAGACTGGGGGTGGTGAGCGAGAGCCAGGAGGAAGGAGGAGAGGTCGCCCCCTTACCCCCCAGCAAGAGGAGGGAGCGGGCGGAAAACTGCAGTCGCCATCCCCGCAACACCCCAGCCAAACTCCCACGACGGGCGCCCCAGGAGCCCTCCTCCGCGCCCGGGGCCCCAGCGGAGCCGTCCGGCGCCCGCCCCCGGCACCCGCCCGCGCTGAACTCGGGGGCTGCACTTGGCCCCACAACGCCTCACCTCCGCTCGCCGAAAGCATCCTCCTCCGCTGCCGCAGCCGCGCAGGAAGCGGCTCCCCATGCCCGGCGGGCGGCCGCACTCAGGCGCGCTCTCCAGCCCGGGGAAGCCCCGGCGAGCGCCGCGCTGAGTCCATCCTCCCCGAGAGCCACGGGCCCGCGTCAACGCTGGGGGAGGAGACCGCCCCGCGCGCAATCCCGCCTCCTCCCGCGGCCCCCGCCCCGTCCGCCCCCGCGCCCGCCCGGCGCTCCGCGGCGTAGCTCACCTGCCGGCTCCCCGGCGGCCGCCTCTCGGCCGCCCGACCGTGGCGCTCCCCTCGCCCCGGCCTCGCCGCTCCCGCTCCCGCTCCCGCTTCCGCCCCCGCCCGGGCGCTCTCCGCGCCGCCTGAGCGCGCTCCGAGACCTAAGCCGAGTCGCGGCGGCGACGGGGAGGAGGCAGAGGGAGCGAACGAGCGAGCGGGGGCGCCGCGGTTCGCGGTCGCGCCTCTGGGGCCCCTGCGCTCACTCCGCATCCCGGCGCGGACCGAGGCGAGCGGAGCCGAGGGCGTGGGGTCCCCGCCCCAGCCGCGTCGCGGGAGCGGGTGAGGGAGAGACGGGGTCAAAGCTCCCAGCCTCGGCTTTCACAAAGTAGCCAGTGTTTTTCGCCACCATCACCACCAGCAGCAGCGCCCTCCCGACCTCCCTCATTTTCCCCTAGGATCTACTCTTTTATCCGAGCCTCCAAACTTAACGCACTCCCAAGTACAGAGTGCCAGCGGGGAAAGCCAGAGGCGGGTGCGGCGACGGCCAGCGGCCCCCTCGCCCCTTCGCGGGAGGGGACGCTAGCGCTCAGCCGCCAACCCTGGTTCCGCAGCCCCGCGTCTCCACTGAGGCTCCCGAGGAAAAACTGGGCAAGGGGAAGGGAGAAGGCTTGCAGCGGTCTCGTTGCCGTCAGTCCTAGGAAGGGACTCACGCCTCAGAGGGTATGCGGGCCCGTCCGCTCTCCCCACTCGCGTTCTTAGAATGCTCGGGAGAAGACAATCTGCAGATTCGATTCGAACTTGCGACCTGCACGGGAGAAGGCCCCAGCCAGGACATAGTCAGTTGCTCCCTCCTTCTGGTCCTAGTTTACAAAGAGCTGCCAAGTCGCAGACAATACCGTGTGGGTCTGAAATTCTTCTACCCTGAGATTGGGTTCAACTCCAGTAAATTTCTGTTGTGGTATAACCTGTCTCCAGACGCCAGAATGCCAGGTGTGGGAGAGAAAAATCAGATCAAGTGTTGCGCATGGGGGCAGGGCCGGAAAAGGGAAGGAAGAGGCAGGCAAGAGTTCCTCAAAAAGTTGAGTTTTATTCTTTTTAGGGGCCACACTCCGGTCCTCCAGCTGTGTAATAATAAAACTAATGTGGCAGATTTGGGTGTCTTTGTGTTTTGTTTTTTTTCCTCATAGCTTCTGTCACTCACCCATGAAAATTTAATGAAGCATTTAGGGTTATTACCCCCAGAGTCAATGGGCTAAAAATATTTAGCCTAATGCACTCCTTGTGGAGCCAATACGTCCATAGCTGGTACATACAAAGTTATCGAGAGACCCTCCCTTTCTGCACAAAATTCACGACCCATTAAACTTATTCCGTAATAACAGCTTCTGTACAAATGGAAGCCTGAGCAAAGGGAGGCTGTCATGCTCCTCCTGAAAAGGTAGCAATTTACATAGAGACAAAAAAATTGGTGAGGTCATTGGCAGGATGCAATCTTGCAAGAACAGTTGATCAGAGGAAACTCCCAGCAAGGTGGGAGGGAGGTGCCACCCTTGGTACTACCGTTTCTATCCACTTCTGGATGTGACCAGCACATCTAAAGGCGAGGACCAGGGAAAGGCTCAAGTCTCTCCAACTTTTCCAAAGTTGGGAAGAGTTGCCACCAAACGCTTACGATTCATTTAGTGGGAAGTTCAGGCTCACCAGGCAACTCTATTAAGATTAATAAAACACTTCAGGATCCTCATCTATAAAGAAAGACCCCAGGGGTCTGAACTGCATAGAGAGAAAACAGGAGACATGGACAAGTCAGAGAAGACCTAGTTGAAATAGGGGAAGGCAGTATATAAAACTGTTAGGCACTACAGATATCTGGGACAAATGTCAAACCTTAAGTAATGGAACACAGGTCTAACTTTTCATTGACTCTACCAAAAACCACTGAAGTTCCTCAATGCTTTGAGGACACCCATGGGACATCAAAACCACTTACCTGCATTTTAAGACCCTGAATGTAACATTTACTGCCTCCCTCTCTCCTCTACCTCCTTCTGTTTTCCAGTGGGGTTAGGATTACAGACTTTAAAGGGAATGCAGGACACTGAGTTGGCCAAGTAATAGAAATGGAAGAGGTTCGTGTAAAACTCTCTCTATATTCAATGTTGAACAAGGTCAACCACAGAAACTGGGCAAATTCCCATTACATCTAACAGGGGCAACAAGCTGCAGCTGTTTCCAAGTCCAGGCTGGAAGAAAATGTAATATATAGATGGTAAGGTAAGTGCACACGAGCTGCTCACCAAGGACTTGGTGAAGACACTAATAGTCTTCTGGGTTAAACCAAACCAAGTCTTAAAGCACTATTTTAAGTTACTATGCTAAACAGATCAAGAAAGAACACACCTATAAGGGTATTGTTTCCTCTTCTCTTTTAATAACAATGTCTTTTCTACTAAATGTGGCATAAAGAAAAAAATCAAACAATCCTTTACCATCTACTCCGAGAAACAGCAAAGTAATAAAAACAGCAAAGATGTATGCATTGCTTATATGTTCCAGGCACTGTCCTGGGTGCTTTCCATACATTAACTCATTTAATCTTCATGACAACCCAGGGAGAGAAATATCCCTTTTAATGTGTACTGGATAGACTGCCAACTTCGGAATCTGATGGGCCTGAATCATCTTTGACAAGTGACTCACCTTTCTTTTTTTTTTTTTTTAAAGATTTTATTTATTTATTTGAGAGAGAGAGAATGAGAGATAGCACGAGAGGGAAGAGGGTCAGAGGGAGAAGCAGACTCCCTGCTGAGCAGGGAGCCTGATGTGGGACTCAATCCCGGGACTCCAGGATCATGACCTGAGCCGAAGGCAGTCGCTTAACCAACTGAGCCACCCAGGTGCCCCAAGTTACTCACCTTTCTGCACTTCAACATTCTCCATTCTACTATGGTGTTACCTGCTTCGTGAGACACCTGCTTCATGAGATTGCTGCAGTTCTTAAGAGAAATAATGTAGTGGACATGGCTAGCACCAAAGAAATCACCTAGTAAACATTGGTTTTCCTTCTAGAATAGTGCCAAAATAGTTCATTTTAAATCAACAAGCATTTATGGCATTCCTTTTATATATCGGGCTCTGTGCTAGGCAATGGAAATGACGATAAATCAGAAACAGACCCTGCCTTTTAGGAGCTGTGAGTCAACTGAATAAAAAAGCAAGGGCATGGGCAGGTGGATGGGCACAAATGGGTTTTATTGAACTTCACATAATTCATCCAATGCACCTGATTCTCAAACTATGCAGAGAGGCAGCCTGTATGAGTACTGTTTGAAACTGACCCATGAGTAAAGTAAAATCAAATGTCAGAAATCATAAATTCAATTAGCAGTAATTACTCCTCCAATGAAAGGAATGGAAAGTAGCTCATTTTGTGTATTATATATTATTTAAAACTCAGTTTATTCCTATAATTTTTTCCAATAAATAAATAGATTTGTGCCATAAGCTCTGGGGTTTCAAACACAAATTACATAGCCACTGTTCATCAAATAGTTTCTAGTGCTTGAATATGCCAGGAACATGCTAATATTTCTATACACATAAGGCTCTCAAATTAGTAAAATTTTGAATAATGTTCAGTAGGAACATTTTCACCATGTTTACTAGAGACATCATGTGTTCAAAGTATAGTAGCATATAGAATGCACAAAATTTCAAAGGTTAATACCTAAAATACAAGCCTCTCACAGGCCCTTTCACTTAAGTTCATGTTAACACTCAGATTCTATTCCTTTACTCAAAAAGTGTTTGCTGATTGTTTACTCCATACCAGGCACAATGTTCAGCATTGACAAAGAAAGAAAACAAAAAGCAAAACAAAACAAAACAAAAACAAAACTTGTTCTCAAGCAACTCATAGACATATGAAGACCATACGTCATTATGCAGCATTCCAGTACATGCTATGGTAAATTAAGTACAGCATGCTAGGGGAACATCAGATAGGGGCATTTAACACAGGGCAGGATGTTAGGAAGATTTCATGAAGGAAGTGATATCATCTCAAAAGATAACCGAATAACCAAATGAAGCAGGGAAAGGTATTTCATTCAGGCCAAGAAAAGAGAATGTGCAAATTCTTTAAGAGGGGGCGGAGGGGGTGAATATAGTTTATTATATATAGGGAAGTGACATAAACAAATTTTAAAGGGTCTTGTTTGCCATATTCAGGACTTTGGAATTTACTGTGACAGGGGTCAGATTTTTTAAAAAGCAGGAAAAAATATTTTGCAAACCATACATTAGCCACACATTTCAGATACGTTTCTTACATGCCCTGGACTCAAGTAAGATGCTCAATTGTTATTTTTCTTCTGAGGTTAAAAAAGAAAAGAAATTTCTATAAGGCTTCATCAAAATAGAAGTTCCCTTCTTTTATGATGTTGGCCTTTCTTGATCCCCGGGAAAGGTTGTGTGACAGTTATTATTACTAAACTTGACTCTGGTTTACAGTTGCTATAAATAGGCCTCCTTTTATTTTTCCAAGGAGGGGGTGGAGGAGACTAGCAACACTGCAATTGTTGTATTTATGCCACCAATCTGCTCTTTTTAGCTAAATGCACAGTAGAAACAAAGCAGAGAGCTAAAACGATCATCAAAAGGCTCTTAAGTTTTAACACAAACCCCAATTTTTTTTTCACTCACAAAATGGAGCTTAACATGATGTTAGTGCTTGAATATAGGAGGAGACTAGAAGCTATCAGAAAGACCAAGTGCTGGGGCGCCTGGGTGGCTCAGTCAGTTAAGCGGCTGCCTTTGGCCCAGGCCATGATCCCAGGTCCTGGAATCGAGACCCACGTCGGGCTCTCTGCTTAGCGGGAAGCCTGCTTCTCCCTCTCCCACTCCCCCTGCTTGTGCTCTCTCTCACTATATCTCTCTCTGTGTCAAATAAATAAAAATAAAATCTTTAAAAAAAAAAAAAAAGAAAGAAAGACCAAGTGCCTAAGGAGTATGAGAACAGGGAAGAACCAGAATGCCATAGGATATAGTGCTATGTATTTTGTGGCTACTATGTTCAAGTTATGAGAGATACTTCTTTTTTTGCCTCTCTGTACCCATTCCTCCATCATTGGCAAACACCACTCAGATTTTGTTGGGGAACCATTTCCCCCACCCAGTGATTTGGTTTCCATTTAGTTTTGGTAGAATTGACCCGACCCCCAGCTACAGGGATAGACAGGTGCAACACAGCTGTGGCCACAATTCAGGGATGATCCAATCGACCTCTGTACTTTTGCTAGAGCAACTAGGGAAAATGCTTTCTCCTTACCATTGGCCCAGAAACTGGAAAGATGGTAAGCCTGTAACTGAAATAACCCATTCCATAAGAAAAGCCTTCAGAGACCAGGGAAATACAAATCAAAACCACAATGAGATACCACCTCACACCAGTCAGAATGGCTAAAATGAACAACTCAGGAAAAAACAGGTGTTGGCGAGGATGTGGAGAAAGGGGAACCCTCCTACACTGTTGGTGGGAATGCAAGCTGGTGCAGCCACTCTGGAATACAGTATGGAGGTTCCTCAAAAAGTTAAAAATCGAACTACTCTATAACCCAGCAATTGCACTACTAGGTATTTATCCAAAGGATACTACAACCCAGCAATTGCACTACTAGGTATTTATCCAAAGGATACTACAACCCAGCAATTGCACTACTAGGTATTTATCTAAAGGATACAAACGTAGTGATTTGAAGAGGCACATGCCCCCAATGTTTATAGCAGCAATGTCTGTAAGGGCCAAAGTATGCAAAGAGCTCAGATGTCCATCAACAGATGAATAGGTAAAGAAGATGTGGTGTATATATATATCTAATGGAATATTACTCAGCCATCAAAAAGAATGATATCTTGCCTTTTGCAACAACATGGATGGAACTAGAGGATATTATACTAAGCAAAATAAGTCAGTCAGAGAAAGATAAATACCATATGACTTCACTCATATGTGGATTTTAAGAAACAAAACAGATGAACCTGGGGAAGGGAAGGAAAAATGAAAATAGAGAGGAAGGCAAACTGTAAGGGACTCCGAACTCTAGGAAACAAACTGAGGGTTGCTGGAGGGAAGGTGGGTGGGGGATGGGGTCACTGGGTGATGGGCGTTAAGGAGGGCACTTGATGTAATGAGCACTGGGTGTTATATGCAACTGTTGAGTCACTGAATTATAACCCGGTAACTGGTGATACTGTGTATGTGAACTAAATTGAATTTAAATAAAGAATTTTTAAAAAGAAAAAAAGAAGCAAATCCTTCAGAGAATAAAATGAACAGAGAACAAAACAGACTAAGAGGAGAGAAAATAGAGATGTATGAGGAAACTCTTGAAGAATGTCAGTTTAGTCATGCCTGAAGCTGACTACCATCCCACCACCCAGATTTTTCAATATGAGCCAAAATATTCCCTCTATTACTTAAGCCGGTTTGGATTAGCTTTTTTTCCACTTTTGACCAAAAGAATTCTAATATACCATGTATTGTATTATGAACTTAATACTTAAAGAACTCCAAAAAACCATTTGTATATTTTTATGCTTACCCTTGTTCTGAGAAAAACGTGAATTCACATTTTATAGGTTAAAATAAACTCAGGTTAAATATCTTACCCAAAGTAACACAGTCAGACCACTGGAAAATGAAAAATTTAAATGCTATTTATTTTTTTAAATTTTTTATTGTTATGTTAATCACCATACATTACATCAATAGTTTTGATGTAGTGTTCCATGATTCATTGTTTGTGCATAACACCCAGTGCTCCATGCAGAACGTGCCCTCCTTAATATCCATCACCAGGCTAACCCATCCTCCCACCCCCTTTCCTCTAGAACCCTCAGTTTGTTTTTCAGAGTCCATCGTCTCTCATGGTTCATCTCCCCGTCTGATCCCCCCCCTTCGTTCTTCCCCTCCTGCTATCTTCTTCTTTTTTTTTTTCTTAACATATATTGCATTATTTGTTTCAGAGGTACAGATCTGTGATTCAACAGTCTTGCACACTTCACAGCACTCACCATAGCACATACCCTCCCCAATGTCTATCACCCAGCCACCCCATCCCTCCCACCCACCCCACTCCAGCAACCCTCAGTTGGTTTCCTGAGACTAAGAATTCCTCATATCAGTGAGGTCATATGATACATGTCTTTCTCTGATTGACTTATTTTGTTCAGCATAACACCCTCCAGTTCCATCCACATCGTTGCAAATGGCAAGATCTCATTCCTTTTGATGGCTGCATAATATTCCATTGTATATATATACCACCTCTTCTTTATCCATTCATCTGTCGATGGACATCTTGGCTCTTTCCACAGTTTGGCTATTGTGGACATTGCTGCTATAAACTAAATGCTTTTTATAAGAGCATGTCACAAAGTAGGAGTAGATTGAACAAAAGTCATGCTAAGATTTCTGCCCAAAACTTACAAAATTTTGATGAAAACAGTTAAAGAAGACCCAAATAAATGGAGAACGTACCATGTTCATGGTTTGGAAAACTCAACATTGATGTCATTTGTTCCCAAACTTAATTATACATTTACTACAAACCCAATAAAAATCCCACCACATTTTTTTCAAGAAATTGACAAGCTAATTCTAAAATGTATGTGAGAAGGTAAAGGGACTTAGGATAGCCAAAACAATCCCGAGAAAGAAGGGCAAAATTAGAGAGCTTATCCTACCTGATTTCAAGATTTACTATAAAGCTACAATAATCAAGACAGTATAGTCTTAGCTTAGTCTAAGGATAAATAAAATGATCAATGGAACAGAATAGAGAATCCAGAAATAGGCCAACATATATATGTGGTCAATTGATTTTTTTTTTTTTACAAAGGTGCCAATGCAATTTCTTAAGGAAAGAAAATTCTTTAAAGTATAGTATTGGAAAAAATGGACAAACATATGGAAAAAAAATAACCTCAAACCCTTCCTTCCACCATATACAGAACAATATACAGTCACTAAAATAGTAAAGATTCTAGAAAAGAACTATAGAGAGGATCCTCACGATTTAGAGGTATGCACAGATTTCTTAGCCCAAAAAATCATTGAACATAAAAGAAAATATAATAAATTAGACTTTATCAACATTTAACACGTGATGATCATAAGACAGCATTAAGGAAATTAATGGTAAACCACAAGCCCAGAGAAAATATTCAAAATACATATCTGACAAAGGACATAAATCCAGAAAATATAAACAACTCCTATTAATTAATGATAAAAAATAAGCAACCTAATCAAAAGGGACAAAACACTTGAACAGACACTTCACCAAAATATATATATATATATATATATATATATATATGTATGTATATTGAATAGTCAATAGGGCACATTGGGTGTGTGACATCTCTGATCATAAAGAATTTGCAAATAAACTATAATGAGATATTGCTTCACACCCACTAAAACGGCTAAAATTTTGGAAGCCTGACAAAATTCAATTTTGGTGAGGATGTAGAAGTCTCATATGTTTCCAGTGAAAGTGTACAATGGTGTCACCATGTTGGAAAACTAGCTGGCACTTTCTTATCAAGTTAAGCATACATCTATTCTTTGGGCATTTATAGGTGTTCCAGTCCTAAGTATTTACCCCTGAGAAATAAAACAAGTACACACACACATGTAATACACACACGTAGACACAAACATATATACTAGAAAGTTACAAACTTATAATAGGTCAAAGTGTAAACAACACAAATGTCTTTCCACAGGAGGATGGAGAAATAAGTTGTAGAATAGTCATACAGTGGAATACTACTATGCAAGAAACAAAATAAACTACTCACGAGTACAGCAACATGGATCAATTTTTAAAAAATATTGAATGAAAGAAACTAGACACCAAAAAGAACATTATTATGATTCCTTCTATATGAAGATTGAGAACAGGCAAATTTATATCTATCATGAGAAAAATTAGAACACTGGTTGCCTCTGTGGAAGGTGATTGTCTGGAAAGGGGCACAAGGTCCTTTCTGGAATAATGGAATATATTATATCTTTAATGTATGTCAGTTATATAGGCAAATACATTTGCCCAAACTGGCCAAACTACTCTTAAGATCTATGCATTTCAATATACGTTTATTTCAGCTTACTTTTAAAAATTTTAGAAGAGCAAGTGCAGAGAAAGTGGAGCAGCCAATCAGACCCCACAGTCCTTATGGGAACCATTCCATTATCACCCAACACAGACATTTGTGCTAATGTTGCAAGTTCTAAATGAAATGTTATACTCTCAACAAAAAGAGTGCTCTGTGTTATGTAAGGCACTACCAAAGCAATGAATGTGTTTGTTTGGTTTTTTTAAAGTATCCTTTAGGGGCACCTGGGTGGCTCAATCGGTTAAGCATCTGCCTTCGGCTCAAGTCACGATCCCAGAGTCCTGGGATCGAGCCCCGCATCAGGCTCCCTGCTCAGCGGGGAGTCTGCTTCTCCCTCTCCCTCTGCCTGCCGCTCTGCCTACTCATGCTCTCTATCTCTCTGTCAAATAAATAAATAAAATCTTTTAAAAAAAAGTATTCTTTAAAGAACATTAATGCAAGAATGGTTAGGCCAAAACAGAGTACCCCCCACAAAATGAAAGTACTGTCCAGCAATGCTGGGGGTGTCACCAGAAGGTAAAGAATTTCCTGGCACAGGAGATAACCAAATATAGGTTGGATGATGGCTTAGGAGAAATGGGATATAGACAAATTCAAGCTTCAGCTTGTGGAAGTGAAGGGAGGAATGGAATCTTGAGCAATGATACCTTTAAGTTCTCCTTCAAAACCCCAATAGTTTATGATTCCTTGAAGAGTTCTTCTCAAAAAGCTCGAAACCACAGTTACACTTCAAATGGTTCTCTTCTCCCTTGTCCCAGAAAGCTGATAAGAGGCTATATAAAACTCTATACTGGGAGGTCTAGGCTGTGTGGTTGAATTTGTATGAAAACCTCACAAGGAAAAAGTCACCACTCTTTCCTGGAAATGTACTGATGCAAATCACACTTTATAAAATATTTTTTTAAAATAAAAAGAATGTAATTGCTCACTGAATTGTAATATGAATGCAAATTAACTTGCTGTAATTATACTGTGCAATTTTCTACTTTAAAAACTTAGAAAATGGAAGAGACCTGATAAGTAATTTGAACTGTAATTCTTCATTGTGTTCCTTCATTATGCAATGGTTACCATAAGCAATTTGCTCTGTTTTAATGTAAAATGTTTTTCCTTCATACCTTTACATTGGCAGGACTCAAATGAGACCATTCAGTATATACAGATACCTGTGTTCCCCCCCCCAGTACATTGTAGAAATAATCGAGATAAAATTAATACAGCACAAGATTCCTTGCGAAAGATTCTTTTTTTTAAAAGATTTTATTTATTTATTTGAAAGAGAGAGAATGAGAGATAGAGAGCACGAGAGGGAAGAGGGTCAGAGGGAGAAGTACACTCCCTGCTGAGCAGGGAGCCCGATGCGGGACTCGATCCCGGGACTCCAGGATCATGACCTGAACCGAAGGCAGTCGCTTAACCAACCGAGCCACCCAGGCGCCCCTTGCGAAAGATTCTTAATATATTTTCACTTTGGAACCTTCAGCACATTACGTGTCTCTCCATCCTATGTCCTCAATGTGTTTTAAATAGGGAATTCCTAACCAAATAGGAGTCAGATGATCAGCATTCGTGCTTTAATGGCAAGGCTTTGGTATAGAAGTAAAGAAAATGGGTTTAATCTCAGCCCTGCCACTAATTAATTGGGTGACCTTCCTCATGCTGGCCCTCATTTTGCTTGTATGTAAATCAGAAGGTTGGGCTAGGTGATTTCCAGCTTCCATCCTAGCCCTTACAATCGAAAATGGCTCTGTAGTTGTTCTTTGCTTTGCATTGTTTAAGCAACATGAGTAACAGTAAATGAATTTCTTATTTAGAATTAATGACTGTCTGAATGAACCACAAGCCCCCTGGTGCAGTCATTCATTGCTAAGGGATGTCTAACGCAAAGATCATCTGTGATGATGCAAATGTAAAAAAAAAAAAATAATTACCTATTTTCATGCTAATAATAATTCGCATGTGTAGTTCCCTCAGTGTGGTTCCTGTTATCTGCAAGGCGGAAAGACAGAGAGCTGGAGATCTCATTAAGCAGCAGCACAGTGTAGTGGAAAGAGAGCTAGGTAAAGTTTGGAATCACGAGACTTTGGTTTGGCATTTCTTTTGGCTAATAACCATACGAGGCTTCAGGAATTTCATCTCTTAGACTGGATGCCCTCAGTTACTTTCCTGGATGTTGTTAAGACTAAGCACATAATGAATGGGAAAGTCATTTGGTCACCTGTATTTGTAAATGTCTCTTTTAAACCTCTCAGCAACTTTGTGAAGTAGGTGCTCCTCTCATCTCTGTTTTTCAGCACACATACATATACACACAAACATACGCCACACACACACACACACACACACCCCACACACACACGCACACACTCACACATATACCACACACACACAACACACATACACACACACACACCCCAAAAGTAAAAGAAAGAGAAGTCAAATAACTTGTTCAGGGTCACACAGCCCATGACACTTGCCTGTCCCATCTATTCAGAAGGGATAGTAATATCCCTTCATCTCTGAATTCCCATATCCAGGTAACCTTTTTTTGTCTCAACATACATGATCTTCTTAGAGAAAGGGAACTATTTCATCTTTGTGCAACCAACAGTACTATGAATCTCTATTCCTCATCTATAAAATGGCAACAAAAGTACCTATGTTTCTCTAAAGGATACTCTTTGGTTCCTTCTTTGGCTCTTATCCCACCTACCCCCACCCCGTTTCTCTCTTCCTAAAAACCCAATTCCAATTTGGAGAAGTGTGTGGTTTCTCAGAAGCTGTCTTCACCCTCAGCTCTGGGTCAGAGCACATGACCTAAGCTAAGCCAGTCAGCAGGCTCCATCCCCCTGACCAGCATGGCTGATTCAGAGGTTGGCAGAAAACCTGTCCAATCAGACTTCTGCTGGAAAACTGAGACAAAAAAATATGTAGACCAGGACACAGCAGTGTAGGCTCCTAAAGGGAAGGGGTCTTCCCTTTAGGAAGGGATAAAGCTGGATCCAAAGAAGTCAAAGCAGAGAGACCAAAAAGAACTCATCCTGTCACATCATGGAGTCACTGTCTAAAGTCAGCATTGCATTAACAATAACATGAGCCACTATATCCTTTTGATTATCTAAGCCAGCATTGTTTGTAGTTTCTGTTACTTCTGCCCAAACCATGCCATCAGTGTAATGAAGTCATGAGTGAGAAATTGCAAAGGCCACACAATCATAAAATTTAGTAATGGTGATTACGAAAACAATGACATGAGGACCAAGTGAAGGAGAGGAATGCCTTTCAACAAACATGGCTCTGGGATTTCACGTAGATCAGCAATTTCCTTCAGTGGTTAAAAGATAAAATTAGTTCATTTTTATGTGTTTCATCTAGATTCATTTTATAATCTTCTAGGGGCATACTCTTAAATATCCCTGATCAAACCACGAAGATGATGGATCTTTTCCTGACCGTGCCTTCTACGTGCTTGCCTCCATTCCTTCACTCAGGCTATTTCCTCCTCCAGGATTACTTTTCCCCATTCCCATGTACTGAAATCCTTCCCAAGTCTATGGCCATACCACCATGAACACGCCAGATCTCATCTGAGATCCTTCCCAAAGTGTAGGACCTAGTTTAAATGAAGGCGCCCCTCATCATTTTCTTTCTGCTTCCTTTATATATCTTGCCTACTTAAAATCCTGATCCCTACCATGTGTTGGAGCCATTTTTCACATGTCTGGATCCCCCATAAGGGCTATAATCTCTTAGAGTAGATGCTAAGCTCCTTATAAACAGCAGGGAGAAAGAGATGTATGTGACACCTGTCACTACTCTAATTTCAAGGGTGATTCAGCTGATGTGGTTGTAATTCCACCATTGAACAGTCATCAATCAAAAGCATATATGGAGCACCTTATGAAGAGATGGAAAGTCTTTATAATTAGGAATGCTTAGACTTCAATCTAACTGGGAGTTATGGAAAAAGAACAGGAGAGTGCATGACAGAGGAAAGAAGGAAGGAAGGAAAGAAGGAAGGAAGGAAGGAAGGAAGGAAGGAAGGAAGGAAGGAAGGAAGGAAGGCAGGCAGGCAGGCAGGCATCCCAGTCTGGTTCCAGGTGCTATCACTTGTTCTCTCATCTGCATTATTGAATCACATTATGAATCCCTCTCTTATGGGCATCTGTTTAATGCCTGTCCCACCAACAGACTGAAAGCCACCACCGCAGCTTCCCTGTGCCTCATTTTCCTATAGCCAGCCCCTTCCCCAACCATGTCAATGTACCTCCAACATATAACTCAAATCCCTTCACTTTTATCACCTCTCCTGCTAACCCCCTGGACCCAGCCACATCCATCTCTGGCCTAGAACCGCACTTTCCTGTTTTTACTCTTGCTTCCCAGAAACACAAATATTAGCTGCAGTAACATTTAAAAAATATAATTCAGATATTCTCACTTAAAATACACCATCAGTGATTCCTCGTTGTACTTCAGTTTCCAAAACTCTTGATAAAGCTTTCAAATCCCTCCATGATCTGACCTAGCCTCAACTCACTCCACTCTCCCCCTGCTCATTATATTCCAGCTACAGTGGCCTTCACTCACTTCTACACACCCCCATATCAAGGCCTTGGCCAGTGGTGTTCTATCTGCTTGGAATGGTATCTCCCCACGTCTCCAACAGCTTCTGCCCAGGCCCCAGCTCCTGCGTATTCACTGGTGCTAGCTTAACTGTCATTTGTTTGGAGGTCTGACCTTACTCCCACCCTTAAAGAGTTTCCTTGACTAAAATCCTTCAAGGCACCTGTAATTTCCCTTCACAGACCTAATTACAACGTAAAACTATCTATGTATAACAATATGTAAAGTACAATTACATTTTATAATTATATTTTAGCTTAATGTCTATTTCCCCTCATAGACTATAAGCTCCACAAGGGCAGAGTGATTGTTGTTTTTGTGTTTGGTCACTGTAGTGGGTTGGATGGTGGCTCCCCCCAAGATATCTGTCCATGACTTAATCCCCAGAATCTATGAATATTACCTTATTTGGAAAGAATCTTTGCTGTCTGTGCATCTCAAGTTAGGATGTTGAGAAGAGAAGACAATCCAGGATGGGGGCGTCTGGGTGGCTCAGTCCATTAAGTGTCTGACTCTTGATTTCAGCTCAGGTCATGACCTCAGGGTCATGAGATCAAGCCCCGTTTGACTCTATGCTCAGCGGGGAGTCTGCTTCTTTCCTTCTCTCTGCCCCTTCCCCTGCTTGTGCTCATTTTTTTCTCTAGCTCGAATACATAAATTAATAAATCTTTTTAAAAATCAAATTAAAAATATCCTTATAAGACACACACAAGGGAGACAGAGAGAAGAGGAGGCAGTGTGACCACAGGGGCAGAGACTGGAGTGATATGGCAATAAGCCAAGGAACAGCTGAAGACAGAAGAAACTGGAAGAGGCAAGGAATGGATTCTCCCCTAAAGACCTTGTCGGGAGCCCAGCTGTATGGACACCTTGATGTTAGACTTCTGGCCCCCAGAACTACGAGAGAATAAATACCTGTTGTTCTAAGTCCCCAGATCTGTGGCAATTTGTGACAGCAGCTCTAGGACACTAATACAGTCACCTCTATATTTCTGTATTATATCGCTGAGTGTTGATCAGTGATTACATGCCGAAAGAACAAGTGAGCTTTCATAGAGCAAAAGTTATATACGCCCATCATTGTATACCAGATCTTTCCATAGTGAACAGAGCATACTAGGTGTTCAAATTGTTTATTAAATTTCATTTATTTTGAATTCATTTTATAAAAAATACAGGCACATGAAATTTTTAAAGCTTAAATATTCAAAAGAAACTTAAAGATTTAACTAGGTAACGTTCTTCTTTTATAAATGAGAACTATAGAACTGAGAAAGGTTATCTGACTTACCCGAGGTCACACAGCAGGCTCAGGTTGAGGGAAATTGCATTTATTTATATAATTCCGATACCAACATCTACTAGAGTATCTTCCCTAGGTACGATTACATTATTCTAATTAAAATCATTTGCTATATTGCTGCTCTCTTTAGTCAAAGACTCCAGCATTCATTGTCATTAAACTAGTTAGTATGTGTAGGTCTGCACTGATAACGAAATAAATATTGAACTAAATCCCAAGAATTGTAAGATAAAAATTTTATCCACTCAAACTCCAAGGAATCCAAGAGGGAATATCAACATTAGATAGACATTTACTATTACATTTTACTTGATTTAATTATGATTTCATTATTGGCATTCAAATATTTAAGCAGCTTATCAGGCATTATCTCTTCATTTAAGAATTCCCCCCAAAATATATTAAAATGCATAGCGTAAACCAACTTACTTCAGTACTAAGGTTTTTCCCACTTAATTTCTGACTTAGGGATAACTCCACTTGAGGAGTCTCTAATGATTATGGTTTAGATTTAATGCTTTCCCATATATTACCTGTGCGTAGCAGAAAAGACTACATATGTTTCCGTCAATACAAAAGGAGTCTTGAATCAATCCTTCTTTCCTTCCTCTTTCTCTATGTGGGAACAAAACAGAGCTCTGAAAGTCGGACTCGCTGTATTTATTTCACCGGTCTAATGGTATGATCTTGGGCAACTGACAAGACCTTTTCATGTATCCGTCACCCATTCACCTATCCAGCTACTGAGGCGCTAATTCCATAACTATTAATGCCATCCTACACCATCTGATTCCCAAACACATGTTCTTTTTTGTCACTGTGTCCCCATTCGTTCTATCCTCCGTGTAGACGTGCTATGAATACCTGTCTATACCTGTTAATAAAATTAACTGCACAATGATTGTAAGACTCTGGTGTGTTCTTTCCTTTGGATTTACTATATGTGACTAAATTTGGAGAATCCAGTCATAGTCGGAGGAATCCCCAAGGTCATTTCGTGAAGTTCCCAGCTGCAGACCGATTTTTAATTACACACACCTGTGTAAGTTTTAACCATTATACCTTTAAGTATCCTTGGGACTGGAGTGTGCAAAATCTCCCCTGGAATCTGAATATATGGTTATTCTCTGAATAACCATACCTGGTTCCATTTATAAAGTCCATATTTTTATTATTCATATGTTCATTTATCAAAAAAACAAAACAAAACCCGAGTATTTTCCCTGTGAATGATGCAGTCAGTGTGCCAGGTGCTGATGATAAAGAAATGAAAGACTAGTTCTATTCCAAATTAACTCACAGAATAACGGGAGAGAAAGATAAGTAAACAGGTAGTTTCTTAAAATCTTGCCCTAAGTGGGGCACCTGGCTGGCTCAGTTGGTGGAGCATGTGACTCTTGATCTCGGGGTCATGTGTTCAAGCTTTACATTGGGTGTAGATATTATGTGAATAAATAAACTTAGAAAAAATAAATAGTGCCCTAAGTACTATAATACAGTTAAGTACTGAGTGCTTTAAATGCCTCCCCACTTCCCCAGACAGAGGTATTTAGAGTGGGGAAGTGATCAGCAGCTTCAAAAGAAAGACTTGGGGTGTCTGGGTGGCTCAGTCATTAAGTGTCTGCCTTTCGCTCAGGTCATGATCCCAGGGTCCTGGGATCGAGCCCCACATCGGGCTCCCTGCTCCACTCCCCCTGCTTATATTCCCTCTCTCGCTGTGTCTCTCTGTCAAATAAATAAAATCTTAAAAAAAAAAATCACAATTGAAACTGCTGCAAGGCAGTTTCATTAAAAAAAAAAAAAAAAGACTTCATGAGTCCATTAGGACAAAGGTCATCTCATCCTTTAGCCACCCAACCCACCAGATTCTTCGCTACTCAGAGATTTTCTCCAGTGAATTCCTTTCCAGTGACACTGATCACCCTGCTGATTCTCAAAGAAGTTCCAAAGAGAGAAATCCTTGCAAAGATTTCTCTCTCTGGGCAACCACGCAGCTACTGCCCAGATGAGATATAACTATTGTACCTTTATTTGTGCTCACACTTGCACTCAGTTTGTTACTGCCTCCGTATATTTCATCAGTTTTCCGGGGAAGATTAACTCCTTCTGTGGGCTTTATTTTCAGAGAGGTCAATAAAGAACAGGCTTCCCAGAGAAAAATACTGTATGACAGTTACATAATGTGAAATCCAGGTCTGATTATACCATGCCCTTATTTGAAATCATTTGACAGCTCTCCAGTGCCTAGAGGAGAAAATCCAGTGTCTTTCATCTGGCATACGGGACCTCCACGGTGAGCACCTGGGCACCCTGCAGCATCTCTTATCAAGAGGACCCCACACATCAGAGGCCACCAGGCAGAACCTCTTTAGGTTGTGGCCAGAGGAGTCACTGAAGGGGTCGGTGGAGAAGTGGTAAGAGCTGATTTACATTTCTGGAAGTTTGTTCTACATTCCCTGAATGGAGCAAATAGTTGCAGCAAAATCCATGTATAGCTCAACTTGCTTCCTCAATACTTTTCTGGAATGAGACAGACCACCAGTTAGAAAGCAAAAAACAGGGAAAGAAAATAAGTAACAAAAAAGATATTCATATTGCACTTCATTAAAAATACAACAAAGAGGATTCCACGATATTTCCTTTTACTTCTGTAAAAATGTCAATCCGAAGGTTTGTGATCAGTCTCCTGAGTTACCCCAGTGACAATCCATTATGTATTCTCTTGACAAATCCTAAACTGGCCAATAGTTTGTAAACATAACCCTCTCTGCATCCCAGCCATTGTGCACAGGTGCACCTGGGTGAATATGTGAACTACTGTAGGTGCTTATTGTCATACTTTTCTGCACCTACTTATGAAGTGTGCCTTGAATTCAGGGATTGCTATCATTTTTTTTCTTTCTGAAAAAATAAAATACAAAACACAAAAATCTCAAACCAGTTTAAGAAATGACACAACTACTCTTCTCCATGAGGCAATAAACTAGTTATATGAAAAACACTCTCCAGCAACTTGAAGAGTTAGATTCAAAATAACCAAACCTGTAACTAATAACATGTGAGTGTTGTATGATTATATTAAAAAATAATCACTGGATTTGTCTCCTTTGATGAATTAATTAACTGAATAGATATTTATTGAGCATCTATTAGACATAAAAACAAACTGCTGTCTAAGAAATTCAGGTAGCATCCTTGTCTTCAAGGAGCAGAATATTTCCATTTATTCTGAGGTCTTGTTGCATAAAATAAAAACCAATACAGGACACAATTTGATCTGTCTTATTCCTTCATGCTGTCAAGCCAACTCCTCAGACACACACCCGCGCGCACACACACACACTACATTGAAAACACTGATTAGGAATTGGCCTCACACTGTTATTGACCCCAGTGCTAAATCACTAAGCCTCATGTACTTGATGCTCCAAACTTTGGTTATGTCCTTATTTTTCCACTTCTTTCCTTAAGGCTCATTTTTCCATAGGAACTTTTTTTTTTCTCAACCTCTGACTAGGATTTTGATTCCTCCTGAGCAACAGCAGCTCCCCTGATCTTGCATAAATATTTTGCCGTCGGATGTGGGGTCCAGAGGCTTTGGTGGGCTCAGGAGGGGAGATACAACTCTCCCCCCACCAGCAGGTTATAACAAGTCCTCATCTAACAGCCCAACATAACCCTGCATTTCAAAGGAGCAATGTGTACAGGTAAGAAATATGATCAACCATGAAGCCTAAGTCAGGATTCTACTTCTCTGTGGCAGTATAAAAACACGCAGGTACCACATTAAAATCATGAATAAGAACAAACTCTACTGGATCCCTACGGCCACCATGTCCGCTGGAGTCCCCAACCCCTTCTTTACCATTTTCATTTCTTTTGGACCTGATTGCATAAGTGGTTCCCAGGCAGAGGGTAGATTATTTAGGTGCCTTAAGAGATTCTTTTTCCAACTGACTGATGGCTGTGGAACTCTTTTCAAATATGTCATTTAGTGTCTCTCTTTTTTTTTTTACTCAGCTTATGAAAATGTGATATATTTGACATGACTTGCTGTATCTGTTAGGTTGATTTTATTGATTCTAGAATTACTTAGTATTAAATATATGACAGGCTTTGTAGCCAGCCACTGGGAATACAAAAGCCAACTAGACAGTTGTGATCCCTTCCTTTAGGAGGCTTACCAACCTGTGCTAAAAGACATTTTACATATTAGGTTCATGGATATATCCCAGGCAGTGTTTCACTAGGGGCCTCTAATAGAGGTCCCTAAACACAAACTGTTAAAGCTCCTTATGCTCCTGAAATTCTTTCAGTAAGAGAAACATGTTTGTGATTATTCAGCTGAAAGATAATGACTGAAATGCAAACAAGGGAGGAGACAACATTGGCTTAAATTCATACTAAAGTGGAAATGACTGACATTGGACATTATTTCATGAATAAAGCTCTTGATGGAGAAGAGGTGAAGAGGAAGATACAGTAGGTTTTGAATTAGGGGAATAACGGCAGAGAGAAACGTGGTGTTATAAGGGGAGAAACTGCCTAACAAATAATCTAGCTTATGGTGAATCTATACACATATATATCAATTTGGTGAAAACAATACTAAGTTGTTCTTAACCACTTCACTTTGGGCTCTGAAAAAGGCCCCTAATCTCTCTGGGATTTAAATTACTTGTTTATTAAAAGGGGATAACAAGTCTGTCCTAACACCTCACAAATTTTTGGGGAAGATAATACTGATGATAGGCTACACACATGTAAGGTGTTAATAAGGCAGGAAAACTGTTATACTGCACTGGATACCTTAAATTGCCTCCTAAAGATGAATGAAACAAGTGTTAAGCTGGGGCATTGATTTAAAAGTAATTATACATACATAAATCTTTGTTGGTCCAATAATAAAGTTCTACTCTCAGACTTCAAAACAATGAACTCTAATTTACCTGAAACCATGCGTTCAGATTATAGTAACTGATGATTACTTTATGCATTTTAAAGAAATTATTGTGTCACAGGGCTTATCTCACACTTTTGAAATAAACATATTCCAGTAGGATTGGCTGGTTTCTGTTGCCCAATTGTCCAACAGTTAACATATGAGATACATATTTCACTTAAAATACCATAATGCTTTTTAAACAGTTACGTTTTTTTACAGAGGTATTGTTTCATTTTATACTAGCCATGATTTAATTGTGGGTCACGAAACCCAATGGACTCACTGAGTTCTCAAGCCAACATTCAAGTCCCCTCCTTGCCCTTGGGTGGATCAGCTAATTCCAGACCCCAGACTCCACCAGGACTACCAACTTCCAGACATGCCTCTGCCTTCACCCCATTTTGGTAGCTCTCCCACATGTCCTCTTGCCCGCTTCCAGTCCTTGCTGAGAGGTTAATTTACTGAGGTTCAAAGAAGTTAAGCTTCTGCCCACAGACACGCTCTGTGTGCAGTAGAAAAAGCTGAACCTCTAAGATTTAAACTTAGGTTTCTAAGGCACCAAAGCCCATATGTGTTCTTCTTACCACATGCTGCTGATTTGCAGAGCATCTGATTTCTCCACAGTGAGAATCTTTTTTAGTGGGAGAGACCTGGGTTATAGTATTCTATTAAAAAAAAAAAAAAACTATGTTAAAAGATGTTTTGTGATGTGTAGGACAAAGAGGGCTATTTAAATTGAAATCATTTTCCTAGTATCCAAGATCTCTAAATCTCACGCACATTAAGTTTGAATTAACACTAACAAGGGTCTAACAGCTTTGATGCTGTGTTCTTAGATAATTAAATTCTTAGAAAATCATTCCACATTTGAGGGAGAAGCGAAGGACACAGTGAGTTCAGTCTTAATTCAAAGTCACTTACACATTGTTACCTGCTGTTTCCAGGCCTTCACAGAATCAGCAGGGAGGATTTGATATTAAAAATGAGGGCTTCTCTCTTTCTCTTTCTACACCCCCTCCTTTCTGGCCAAATTCTCAGGGTGGGGGGGAATGCTGGAATTGTCAACGGGAATTCTTCCTAAGCTGTCCCTTTACTTTGGCATTTACTGTATAGAATATTCAGGCTATTTTGCATCCCAAAGCTGAGGCCCTAGAAATATCCCTTCCTTCAAAACTGTGCCCCACTTTATGCGTATGAAGTGCTTTATAGTTTACAAAGCCCCTTTCCCATTCATTATTGCACATGACTCTCAGAGGAACCCGTAGGTGTTTAAAAGATGGCACGTTCTTCTGTGTCATCAACCAAAGAGAAAGTGGCTGGCTGCCCATAGTCCTCATGAAGTAGCATTTGTGTTGGTAACATTTTACATCCTAAGCTGACATTTGACCCTGAGACTTTGAGTCATAAAATAAATCTTGTCATACCTGAGAAGTGAGTCAGCTTGGGAATACTGACTCAACAGTAACAAACCTCACGAGAGGCTGAGGAAGACACTTTGAATTCCAGCTGAAGATTTTACAGTGGGAAACAGAACTACTAGTGGGTGATAACTATTAGAGCAGCATGAGCATGGCATTTTGTTCCGGGACAGTGAAGTTATCAGAAGGTTATTTGATTTTCAAGATGAGAAAGCTCAGAGAGATGAACTAACTTGCCGTAAGCCATCCAGGTGGTAAGCAACGAAAACAACTAGAACCCTCCATCTCCCTCCTAGGGACAGAGCCAGCATTGGGGTAGAGGGGTGGCTGGTGGCCCTTGAGCCATGCCCTGTCCCCTTCCTGGTAAATGTTTAGATGAGCACCATGGATCTTATCCTCATGTCTCTCTTTAGTGTCTTTCTGTGACTGATCCCCACCCTTGGTTTAGTAAGGTGTCATTTCAGCTTTGTTCTGGTGTAGGAGGGTGATTATTTTGCTTTAAAGATTTATTTGAGAGAGAAAGAGAGAGTGTGAAATGGGGGGGGGGGAGCAGAGGGAGAGAATCTCAAGCAGACTCCCACTGAGCGTGAAGCCCAAAAGTAGGGCTCGATCCCACAGCCCCCAGATCATGACCTGAACTGAAGCCAAGAGTCAGATGCTTAACTGACTGAGCCACCCAAGTGCCCCGTGATTCTCTTGTTTTAAAGCAACTTCGTATATTTCTACTTTGATCTCATAGGCATTGGTTTAGAGTTGGACTCTACAGTAACCTCCTCTGTAGGCCGAGGTGGCACCTACAACCAGCTCTGCATACCAGGATATAACTCTTTCCAGTAGATAAGGCAGCAATTATTATCCCCATTTTTCATACAAGGAACCGAGACTCAGAGAATTTCTGTAATTCAGTCGGGGTCAGACAGCTTATAAATAAAGGTTTCAGGTTTGAATCCACACTTTGGCTTTAGGTCCTGTGCTCCTTTTATTATATCACAATGCCTATGGGTAACAATAACCATACTATTCATCAAGCACTGTTCTAAATATCTTATTTATTTTATTTTATTTTATTTTTAGACAGAGGAAGAGAGAGTGGGAGGAGGAACAGAGGGAGAGGGAGAGAGAATCTTAAGCAGGCTCAATGCTTAGCACAGAGTCCGATGCTCCCTTTCATGACCCTGAGATCATGACCTGGTCTGAAATCAAGAGTCAGATGCTTAACTGACTGAGCCCCCCAGGTGCCCCTAAATATTTTAAATATACTAACTCATTTGATCATGACAGCAGCCCTATAAAACGCTTCTCTCACTGTTAACTCTTCTTTCCATTCTATAGATGATGCATTTACGGCACAGAGAAATCAACTGATTAGTTCAAAACTATGCAGTGAGTAAGTAACAGCCCCAGGATTTAAACCCCAGAGTCTGTGCTCTTTACCATATACTTATAAGTAGAAGAAAGAAGACTGCCCTGGGGGTTGGGGGGGAGCTCCCGGGAATGCCAGGAGGGTCTTGGTTTAGCCAACATCCTTTTCTCATCTATTGACGATGCTAAAATTCCAGCACTGGAGCCTCACTCTGATTTATAGAAGGGTGTCCTAGCTTCTAAAAATGCAAAAAGTCACGCTTGTTAATTACTCATATGTGACTGTAGTAGAACATCTGAGGATATGAAGGTTTTGTAAATGGAGACTGTACCATACCAGGACCTTGCAGAGGAAGGGACAAGAGGCTCAACTGCCAAATTTAAGGGTCCCAAACAAGGAGAAAAAGCTAGTATCTACTCTCCAGGATTCTCCCATCCATCAGTCCAGTCCTTATGGTTAACTCAGAGAATGAAATAATGTTTGAAACACAATGCCACCTGTGGAGAAATAAGATTTCAAAGTCTGGTCTATCTGGCTCTAAAACCACTTTTCCTTTTAACATAGCCCAGTTGCTCCAAGGACACGAACATTTTATTGAGGGCACAAGTCCACTCCCTCACCCCAAACTCCTGCCTCCTAAAGACATCACTGTCCTAGATGTGAAGACTTGAAATCTATAATTGAACCAGACTATCAAGTGCTAGAAGAATCCATGTTTAGCAAACAGAATGTGGGGAATAATTCAAGAAACTTTTCTGAGTGTTTGGTTTTGAAGTACCATTCCCCTGAAACCCTTAATTCAATTACTCCTGGCCATACTATCAAGCTGACTGCTCAGGAGCCAGTGCAGGCATTTACTGTCAACAGAAGAAATCCGAAGAAGTGTTTCCCTGGTTTGGAAAGATGCTGTCGACTTGCAGAAAGAAGAGAGAGAAAGTGGGTCAGGACTGAACATTTCCCAGGCCTTTATATTAGACCAAGCACATTCATAATTCCCCACAATCCTCTCAACAGCCCTACAGGGTAGGCACTACTGCCTTTTTCTAGGGAGGAGGAAACTGAAGACAAGTTAAACAACCAGCATCGAGTCACATAGCTTGTAAGTGTTGGAGCTAGGTTTTCAGACCAACACCACCTTCCTCCATGACCCCAACAGGCATACCCTCCCCTGACTTTGCTTGCTCATGTCCATGAGCATTTCGGACATGCAAAACTCCTATACATGTTAGAAAGTTTAAATCTATGTACCCACTAGATCTAGCCAGTCCTGTTTCTGCTCTTAGGCTCTTACTATCCTATGTCCCAGGCTTTATTGGGTATGATGTGATCATTTCTGTACTCTTCTGAAGAAAGTACAAAATGTACTTGTAAATAGATACCGTATCTTGTCTGTTACATGCATCAGTGTATTTTCAAGGCCTGGCCCAGAGTGAGTATTCCATAAACATGGGAGAGGGTGAGGGGGGGAAGAATGATAGAAGGAAGGAAGGAAGCAAGGAAGAAAGGAAGAGATGGAGGGAGGGAGGAAGGAAACAAATATTATAGAAGTAAAAGTAAACTGGTAGAGTTTGGGACTTGGTTGCCTGAGAAGGAGTTAGAGAGAAGGGAGAGAAGCTAAGAAGACACAGGCCTGGGCCATCAAGAGTCTTATTGTCTAGGAGATGAAATTTCTATCTATGAATATTGATCATTAGTTTACAGGGTGTGTTCTTCTAAGAAATGAGAAAGATTTCCAATTATTTTTTATTCCAGAGTTCATATTCAGTTCTACCACTTGAATTACAAGCAAGGAAAAAGTTTAACCACGTACAAAATTTCTGTATTTATATCTGAGAAAATTTGCTAAAAGGCTTTTGAATAGGACTCAAGAAAATGCTCCTGGCCAGTAAGCCATGAAAAGAAATCTATTCTGTTTCATCAATGAATCATCTGTGTGTTTGTATTTTGGAGCAACAAGAGCCTCATGTTATTTTACTGAAACCTGCCCTGCAGTATATTATCAGAAAGTATAATGTAGTTTGGTAGGCTTGCTGATCTGTAAGAAGAAGGTCCAAGAGTGGAATGAATACCTTGAACCACAACTCCAACTTTGTAATCTAATTTCCTTGAGTCTTCAGACGTGTTCCTACAAAAAACATAACCAAAAGAATAGTATAGTCACAGAAATCAATTTTCTCATTTAATCAGCTTCTTTGTTAATTCAACCATAAATTATGTGCTAGAGAAGTCTAATCACATTGTATATGAATCTTGCATAATTTGCATTAATTACAACCTAAGATGTAAGTGCATTATGTGCTATTGTATGTATTTTTAGCTTATCTCATAAAAAACAGTTATAGCTACCTATGGCAGACATGACTTATTTTTCCAAACACACCAAAGAAGAAAAACAAAATCTTGCTGATTAGTTTAGGAAGTGGTGTCTTTTGGAAGCGATCATCTTTTTTAACTCTACTAGTTCTTGAATCTTTGCTAAAGCAGCTCCTTCCAGATTTGCACAGAAGGAGTCTCTCTTGCAGCCCACAAGAGAGTACACCTAGGAACCAGTTACATCGCTTATTGCAAACCTCTTGTAAGATGCTCGTGGGCCAGGCCAGATGCTATTTTCTAGACCCTCAGATGACTGATAGCAAATGTGCCTCCTGTTCTTTCCCATTTTATAGTCACAGGACTAATTCCCAACTGTCTTGGAGGTATAGTTGTAAGGGGGAATGAGATAACTCTCATGAACCTACAGGATAATGTGCTACTGGATAGATGGGAGGAAATTTCACTTTTAAAGCTAGAGATTCAAGAATATGATATTCTGTTCATTTTTTAAAAATTTTTTAATTCTTTTCTTTTTTTTTTTTTCAATACAGGGCTTGAACTCATGACCCTGAGATCAAAACCTGAGCTGAGATCAAGAATCAGGCACTTAACCGACTGAGCCACCCAGGGCCCCCTCTCTTCATTCTTTTACTCATTTAACAAAACTTTTACTGCATGCCTATCATGCACTAAGAATGAAGTTGAGCATTGGGAATTCTAAAATGAATAAATAAAAAATTCTCTATCTTCAAAGAGGTCAGTTTGGTAGAGGAGGCAGAATATAATCAAATTATGTCAATATTGTGTTGCAGGTGCTTTAATAAAGATATATGAAAAGAACATTAACTGAAACAAAGGAGAGAGAGGACAGCATCATCTAGTAGGGGGAGGACAATTAGGGAAGAAGGAGAAGATGCAGAGCTGGGTCTTGAAAGATGAAAGGGGATCATAATCCAGAGGAAGACCCAAGGAGATTTCAGGTCAAGGGAAAAGCATGCTCCAAGATAAGGACCATTGTTTGTTATATGCAAGAAACTACAAGCAGTTTCTAGGACGTAGCAGTGATAAGATTGGACAGGAAGGGATGGGTGAGCTCATGGAGCAGCCAAATTCTACTGTATATGTATATCAGATGCTTCTGTCTATCTGTCTATCCATCTATCTACCTATGTATCTATCTACCTAGTGTGTATATATAATTTAGTTCCCATAAAACTGAGGTTATAATATTTATAATCCCAAATTTACAGATAAGGATATTGAGGCACACGTGGCTATCCAAGGCTACATAGCTGGGAATTAACAGCAACAAAATCTAAATGTATGGAATATGATTCTAGAGTCTTGTCTCTTCATCAGTACATGAGAGTCTGGACTTTATCTTTAGGCTATGGGGAAGAGTTTCAAAGAGAGGAATGGTATGGCAAGAGTAGGTTTTATAAAGGTCCTTCAAACCCCAGTGTGGAGCATGGATTAGAGAAGGATGTCTGTAAGCGCAAAACCACCTGGCAGACCAGTGTTCATCATCAAGGCAATATAATGAAGACCTGAACTACTGCAGGGAACATGGTTTCTCCAGCACAGAAAGGTGATTGACCCAAGGTGACATAGCCACATAAGCTGGAACTAAAAAGTGGGGCCTGGACTCTTCTCCGCCATCCCACACCATTTATAATCCTGTTAAATATGGCATTAAGAGAAAATATCCTCAATTCTAACATACAGCTGGGACCCAGACGCCCAGAGCTGGAAGAAATCTTAGGTTGATTCAGTATGTCTGTCTTCTCCACTTAGGAATTCCTTATAGAGCATCACTGTCAAATGATCCATTCTTTGCCTGAAGGTGTCAGGAAAAAATGTCTTTCGAGTTATTAATAATATTTACTCAATAAACATTTATTAAACACCTATTGTGGTCAAGGCATTATGTTTGATGCTGTGGATGCAATAAACAAAAGCAAACAGGGCCTTGAGGAACTTACAACCTAATATTAAAACTTGTTTCCCTATAATATCCACCTGTTGTCACTAGTTCTGTTCCCTAGAATTATAAACGTAAGCTGTTCTCTTATGCACTGCAGCATTCCAAATACTGAAAGATTTGAAAGCTCTCAAGGTTTCTTTGTTTTTTTCATTTCTAAGATAACATTTAGTTTCTTCAACAGTTTTTCATATAAGGCGCTCAAATCTGCTAATAACTACTCAGCTTGCAATGAATAAATTGCTAAGCATTACTGAACAAAATACAGCATCTCTCACTATTAGCAGAGTCCAAGACTGACATAGAAATCAAATCAGTTATAATCTGAAAGATTACAGATGTTAGTGGCTTTGAGATATCTGACTACCAGAAACAGATGATGTATTAGAATTCAAATCATAAAGTTAAAATTAAAATGCCATAATACATTTGCATGTATGCTTAATATTAAAACAAAGTTATTATATAAATTTTAATAATCAGAAGCCTCTGGTTTAAAAATAGTATTAGAAAAGTGGTTGGATAAATCTTCTCTCAAACTTCCAAATAAGATAGAAAATCCAAAAACTCATAAAAGCACATCAATAACCACTGTCAAGATAGTGACACATTATTCAAGAATTGCTCATTCACGACAAGCATTGGATGGTTTGAAAATTCGATCAATGTTCCAATCGTATCATCTGATCCTAAAAAGGATGTGATATAGCCCTTCCCAGCTATCTCTATTCTAAAAGTAAGACCTATTTCAACTTGAAAACAGGGCAGACATCCTTCTCCTAAATGGGTTCCAATTTTGAAAGAGAAAAGTTGAACCCAGAGTGCCCTTCCCAGCTTTCTATATTAGCATTCTCCTTTCATAACCACTCTAAACTGGAATTGCCAGAATTTAAAAGGCAAACAAAAAAAAGAAATCAGGAAGACAATGTTAATGGTAGTGCTGAGGAGGCATGACTTCCACAAGTAAAACCGTGAATTTCCAGAGAAAATAGAGGAAGACACAAGGAATCCCATAGCAGTGAATCCTGAACATTGTTGTTCCTATACACTTCGTCTGAGCAGAGCGTCAGGGATCTTTGACAGGAGAGCAAAGACGAAAGACCTTGTCCCAGTTCAGCATGAAACAAATGGTGGTAGACTCAAGAATGGTAGTAAGAACTCTAAGAAACGAGTTGCCATCTGCTATAGATCTGTTAAAGAAATTTGACCAGCATGTCAGTGGACAGAAATTGGGGTCAAGGGCAATCCACACACCACATTTTTTGGCAAACACTGGGTCTGAATAGATCTCTTCTGTTAAAGGATGAATAAATGGAAAACAACAAAATCAACATGGGCTCTGTAAAAAGAAACAAGTGCTTTAGAATAAGGAAAAGGGAATTGTGTACTCAGAAGACTTCTGAAAATTACTGCAGGAATTCCAGAAGAGATAATTTTGGAAATCTACTCAGCATTCCCTCAGTGCATGCAGGAAGGTGTCATTTCCAGGAAACCAGAACCAAAGCCACAAGAACAAAGAAGGATAGAAGTAAACTAAAAACGTTAATAAAATTAGAGCTTCTGCAGAAGTACTGAAGAACAGAAAGACGCTGAGAGAAAATGGGATTTATAATGAAGAGGACAGATTTGGAAAACTCTCAGAGGAGCAAAAGGACAAAAACAGATCAAAATAATTAAAAGATGGCAGAGATGGAAGACAGTAAAGAGAATTCCAATCTTATAGGATGCTCTGAGGGGCAAAGGAGAACAATTGCAACAGCAGTAATAATCAAAGACGTAACTGAGGGAAACTTTGCTGAGAGAAAAACGAAAAGCAAAGGGACAACAAATTTGAGCCCATAAATTAGAAAAGCTTGCTATGTTTTAGGTAAAATTGGTTAACAACAGAATCACACCTATGTGGAACCTGGAAAGAATGGTGGTGTGCACTGTTTCACTAATGAATTGTGGTAAATATGTTGGTGTTTGTGTGTGTATCTGTGTGTGCATTCTCCTTCCATTGAGGTATTTCATATAGAAGCTTATTTACATACATTTATATGTAGCACATATGTGTGTGGACTATCCATATCTTCGTAGCTTACATTTTCAATTAACAACGTGTCACAAATATTTTCTAGTTCCCTTAAGTGTTATAAAATATTTTTATAGTAGCCCATCATATCATGAGTTATTTAACTAATGCTTTCTTGTTGGGCACTTAAATCAGTTTAAATGTTCATGATTACAGACATAACTGTATTAGAAACTTTACTATAAGCAACCACGTTTCTGTTTATTCCTATGAGGCAAATTGATGAACTTCAATTGCTAGATCAAATGATACAGCGTATAATTTTAAATTGTAAATTTAAAACATGTAAGCGTTCCCTGATCAAGCAGAAAACTCCAATTTCCTTCAAGATCACCACCTGCAGGTTAGTCTCAGCTTCTCTTTAATACTGTAAGTCAGAGGGCAATGAAGGAAAGCCCACAGAGTTCTCAGAATAAAACGTTGCAACCCAGGATTTTTATGCTGAGCTATCTTCACATGTAAAGGCAAAAGGAAGATGTGCAAGAACTCAAATAATATGCCACTATGTACCTCAATTAAAAAAGAATTCCTTGAAGATGAATTATTGACCCTCATAGACCTCCAAGTACATGGAATATAAGGTCCAGGAATGAGAAGCTTTGGTTTAAAAGAAGAGTCCCTTATTTTCCCATTCTGGGGATTCTATCATCAGCAAAATAATCTAAAATTTGGACAGTGATTTGTAAACTATAAAGGCCATTTCAGGATTATTAAGCAAAATATTGGAAATAATCTAAATAGCTAACGGAGTTAGAAATAACTGGGGGACTAAATAATGTATTATGTGTTTGTAAACCTTTATTAATAACATGGGAAAATACAAAATAAAGTCAAATAATATCAAAAGCAAACATGATTCAGATTTATAGAGACAGATTGATCTACCTATGCAAAGGAAAACCAAAATCAATGTTTAAAAAAACTAGAAAAAGACCAAACTCTTAAAATAGGTTGCCTGTGGGATGCCTGGGTGGCTCAGTTGGTTAAGTGTCTGACTGGTTTTGGTTCAGGTCATGAACTCTGGGTCGTGAGATTGAGCCCCGCGTCAAGCTCCACACCCAGCAGACAGTCTCCTTGGGATTCTCTTCCTCACCCTCTGCTCCTCCCCAGCTTGTGTTCTCTCTCTTTCTCTCTAAGATGCATAAATAAATCTTAAAAAAAAAAAGAAGGTTGCCTCTGATGAGTGCAGTGTGAATGTTTTTCCATTTCTTTATACTTTTCTGGACTTCGATATTTTATGTAATGAGTATCAATTTTATAATCACAAGAGAAATACAGCAGTCAAAAGTTTTGATGAAGTACCTTTAACTGCCCAAAGTGATAGTGACACTTAAATATTATAAAATTAATTTTTGTAAAGTACTCATAAACCCATTACCAAAATAAATGATTTTATGTTGTATTCTCTTTCAGTCAATCAATCTGTAAACATTTTTCATGCCTGTAATATAGTTTATGTACAATTTTAAATTCTCTATTTTTCACTCAAATTTATTTCATAAAGACATATGCATGTTTCTACTTGGAGAGGTATCACACTTGGTATGTTATCATGGTCAATCATCCCATCACACATGTACTCTAAAATTTATAAAACCATTCTATTGTGGGTCATTTAGGTATTGGCTATTTGTCACAATGAGCAAATGCCACGACTTTGTGCTCAGAGCTCTTCTTTTTTATAATTTCCTTAGGATAGTCTCCAGAACTGTAATCATTGTGCATAATTATGCACATGATTATTTTTATGGCTTTGGTATGTGTTGTCAGATCACCCTCCAGAATGTATGGAGTCTCTGTGTTCTTAATATTCTCTTACAGGAAAAAAAAAAATGAACAAAAGGAAAAGGCCATTGGACTTCTTGGACATTAAACTAGAAGAGACCTTGGAGATCAGCCGTCTAGGGCAATTCTAAATTTACAGGAAGAAACGGAAATTCAGAGGCGTCACCGGCTCCAGGACTCAAAGCAAGCTTCATATAGAACATCACACTCAGATCTCTTGACTACAGAGCCCCTCCCACACCACTGTGCTGAAGTATTCCCTCTCCTTTCTCATCCCTCTTCCTGGAGGGATAGATGAAGAAAAAGAAAATGTGTTTATTTTAATTTAAGGCAGCAGAGGAATGGGAACTTGCTTTGGATCAAATCCTTGCCCTGCCGTGTGTAACTCTCACTGTGTTGCTTAATCTTTTTGGCACTCAGTCTTTTAATCCGTAAAATGGGGATCCTAACACTATGTGCATCATACAGGGTTGTTTTTGGGGTTGTAGATAGTACTTGGGGGGCTACCACTAGCTCATATGCCACCCTGAGGGTCAGAAAAAAAAATTACTCCCTCTGAAAAGCTGCACAAAGGCTCGAGTGCACCAGTCCTTGAGCAGACGGTACCTTTGGGCCAGTTAGAAAAAGCTGCTCCTTCCTCCAAGGTGTGCAGCCCACGCAGGGCACACAATGTGGGGGGGCATTATACAGCACGATGCCAGTATTCATTCACTCCTTTGTTCTGGGACCTTCGTGTTGAGGGAAAAACCTGCACACCCTTACAGTAAGGCCCAGTACATGTGGCCATCAGTTTTTCTTATTCTCATGATTATTTGGAAGGATAAGATAATTTCCTTGGGACACTCACCCCATCTGTCCTATCCCCACAAAAGTGAAGAGAGAGAGTACGTCTCAGCAAGCAAGAGCTGAACAGGGGGCTGAATCCCACTGCTGTGAAGGCCATAAAGGCCAAATGTGAGCGCCGACCTTCATTAATTCAAGCTTTGTACTTCGGCTAAGGGGCTGTAGTTTGCCTGATGCATCTGCTCTTCCTAATTTGGCCTGTTTGGGTAACAAAGCTCCCAGCGATCGTCTAAACCTCATTTGATGCACCTGTGAACAATTCGTTATATTAATATAACAGCAGGGGAGGAGCAGAGACGCTAATAAATAGACTTTAGCTGCCAGGACTCCTTGTCTCAGCCGTGCTGGTTCTTTCCGTCTCCCCCCTTACACGGCCAGCCCCCTGCCTCACTGGGAAGGTTCTTCAGGCCACAGGGACAGTGTATCTTAAGCTGTCAGTGCCCGTATCTGGCCAGAGTTCAGCGCATCCATTAATTGTCTTTTATCAAGCTCTATAGGATTTTCACCTTATCTGATTTGAAAAACTCGTTCTTAGTTAGAAATGGAGCACAAGTGCCGCTAACTAAGGTCGCTTGGAACAGTATTTGGTAACTCTCCTCATGGCTGGAACTCCATTTATCAAAGTGGATCTGTACCACGGCAACACACAGAGCGATTGGTCAATGTCTTTATTTTGTTGACTCTCAGCACTTCTGTGCTGGCCTAATGTTGGGGAGAATTTTCCCTTTTCCATCACTTCAGAAGGTACCAACATATGTTTGGTAATGCTCGATGTTAACGCTTTTTCAAAACCATGGGTTGTTTTTCTTTTTTTCTGCAAACACAACCCTCTCAACTTTAAAGTATGTAGTTCTGGAAACCAACATCAATCCCCAGGTGTTCCAACATGGCATAGGGGACTCCTCTTGCCAACCCTCCCACAGTACACCACCCCTGACTTTCTCTCCCATGCGTTTCCCCCCTCCCCCCTCCCTGTCTTGGGTTCCACGCTCTAGCAGGAAAAGGAAATGGCAGTTCCTCACGGATGTCATGCTATTTCCTACCCCTGTGTGTTTGCCCAAGCGGTGTCCTCTGCCAGGAAGGCCCCCCACCCTGCAACTGCTCAATTTGTCTTGTTATCTCTTACTCACCCTTCACATCCTGCTCAACACTGGATTAATTATTCCTCATCTGTGTTCCCTCTGCATACCTTTATCATTAAATTAATTCTCTTCTACTATAATTATCTGTTATGTTTCTCTCCCTGCCCAAGTATGAGTTCCATAAATGCCGGGACTGGTCTTAGTCATATTTATATCCTCAGTGGATGAATAAAGCCATGTAAACCTTTTGGCTGGGGGGCAGAGGAAGGAATACATAAAGATAACCAATAGTCAGGCATGGTCATGTCTGGTGTAAGTGAGAAGAAGATGGGCCCAATTACTGGCTGTGTGCAATTAGACAAGTCATTTCGCCTCTCTAGGCCTTTGTTTTTTAGTCCATAAAAAAATGTTGGGTGATCTATGGAGCTCCAGGGATTCTGGTGGAGTGAGGGGTGCCCACAAATCAGGTGGGCAAAACAGAATGCCAGGACCTTCCTTCCTCAATTCAGCTTTATATGAAGAATGGATTCGATGTCTTTAAATGTTGGCCTAAGAAAACAGCAGCTACTCAAATCTCCCAGATGCTGTACGTATATTAACTTATTGCCCCCTATGAGAGAATAGTATTTTTCCCATTTTTAAATGAGGAGTTGAAGCACAGAGAAGTTAAAGAACATGCAGATAGACACACAGCTCAGGAGTGATGGATCTGAGTTCATGATCTGAACTCAGACGAAGGGGATTCCCGGGTCTAATATTTGGTGGTTCTTTATTATTAAGCTAAAGGCCTCGCATGTAAATAAAAAGATAGCTATGTATGTAACGTAGTATTTACAAAGTCCTAAGCCAGAGATGCAAAGCTGATGGCCTAACAACAGAGTCCAGGGGGAGCTATAATCAGTTGGCTTGACATATTCAAGGAAGCTGCTGGAGGATGTAAAACTTCAATAGAACCTCCAAATAAGAGTGGGGCCCAGATAAATGGAAGAGTGAGGGAGAACCATTAAATCTAAGAGAAAGGGAATATAAAATATAAAATGGGTATCTCTACCAAGCCCAAAGGTAGCATGGGCTTCATAATCTATTTAAAGAGCTATCGTCCCCTCTTGCCCCTGTGTACACAGGACCTAGTCGGGCCTGAGTACCGGTTGCACCATTTACTGATCGCGCTACCCTGGGTAGCTCCTGTGGCTGAGATGAGCCTCAGTCTTCCCATCTTTAGCACAGGGTTAATGATGGTGGACTGTACGTGAGACAACATATAGTTTATAATAATGTGCAAAGGCACTGAGGTTTTGCTATGTTTGGGCATATTTTCAAAAATATCCTATCGTAAACATTGTGCACATATAATTCTTGAAATAATAAGAAGGATTTATATCTGGGGGCTCTTAGATGTTTACTGTCATGCACTAGAGTTTAGCTGCACAGTTTTCTCTCAAGGGAGGCATAGGGAAGAAAGGCAATGCCCGAAATTTATTCTCTGAGCCAAGAGGAAAGGTGTCTAGGGTGAGTGAGCTTTTTATTCTTCGGCTCTTCCAAACTTCTGGCAGCCTGGGGGAGCAGGTTTGTTTTTAAGTTTTTATTTAAATTCCTCTGTAGTTAACATACAGTCTAATATTAGTTTCAGGTGTACAATATAGTGACTCAACACTTCCAGCATCCCCCCGAGCTCATCACAAGTGCCCTCCTTAGTCCCCACCACCTGTTTCGGCCATCCCCACCCCCCTCCCCAGGGGTAACCATCAGTTTGTTGTCTATAGTTAAGAATCTGTTTCTTGGTTTGCCTCTATTTCTCTTTTTCTCCCTATGCTCATTTGGTTTGTTTCTTCAATTCCACATGTAAGTGAGAGCATATGGTATGTATTCGTCTCTGACTGACTTATTTCACTTAGCATAATACACTCTGGCTCCATCCACGTTGTTGCAAATGGCAAGATTTCATTCTTTTTTAGGGCTGAGTAATATTTTATATATATATATCTCACATCTTTACCATTCATCAGTTGATGGACACTTGGGCTCTTCCCATAATTTGACCATTGTAAATAATGCTGCTATAAACATCGGGGTGCATGTATCCCTTTGCATTAGTATTTTTGTATTCTTTGGGTAAGTACCCAGTCGTGCAATTGCTAGATCATAGGGTAGCTCTGTTTTTAACTTTTTGAAGAACCTCCATACCGTTTTCCAAGAATGGCTGCACCAGTTTCCATTCCCGCCAAGAGTGCAAGAGGGTTCTGCTTTCTCCACATCCTCACCAACACCTGCTGTTTCTTGTGTTTTTGGTTTTAGCCATTCTGACAGGTGTGAGGTGGTATCTCACTGTGGTTTTATTTCCGTGATGAGGTGATGCTGAGCATCTTTTCATGTGTCTGTTGGCCATTTGGATGTCTTCTTTGCAGAAATGTCCGTTCATGTCTTCCTGGGGCAGCCGTGTTCTAACAGCCCTTAAAAAGTAAATATCTTAGAGACTAAATTCAAGAGGTACTCTTTGAATTTCCTGCAGCATTTAGCTTAGCACCAAGACCTAATAGGATTCTAGTCTACTCTATTGCTTCTATCTTCTTCTATTTATTCATTCATCCATGAAACATTTATTGAGAAACTATTTTGTGCCAGGCACTACATTATGTGTGTGGATACAGAAATAAATAAGACATAGCACTTGTCTGCAAAGAATGATAATTTTGAGTCAAATACAGACATATAAACAACAAATGTTTGCTACATCTATACATTGGAGAGCTTCATATGTACAACACAGGCCACACTCTAGCTGTAAAGGAAGTCTGGCATACAAGATTGGGAGAAAACTCCAGGAAGCCCAGCCATCCTGATCTTGAATTTTTCTTAGTTCCTCAATCAATGAATAAACACTAGCTTACAGTCCATGAGGACTTATTAAGAGACACTGAATACATGTCCATGATTTCCATGGACCATCCAGTTAATCCTCACAACACCGTTATATGGGTTTTACCATTTTCCCCATTTTATTTTATTTATTTATTTTTCATTACCCCCATTTCAGAGATGAGGACACTGGGCCCTAGAGAAGTTTAGCAGCTTGTCCAAAGCTATTTGCCATGCCCTCCTTCACCTCTGAACTCCCTTTTCACATGCTGTCCTCCCTGCCTGGAAAATGTCGCCTCCCTAATTTTCACTGCTTCTCTCTCACTCACTGCCTCTCCCCCCACCCCCCGCCCATCCCAATGCCTGGATCCCTTCTAACTCCCACCTCTCCTTCAGTTTTAGCTTAAAAATCACTTCCTCAATAGCTGTCTTTGATCTTCGACTATATCAACTTCTCGTAGCACAGGTACTCTGCAATCTTGTCTTATCACCATGTACTGGGATTGCTTGCAGAATTCTCCTCTCCTCCACCCCACGTAATCTCCATGAAGGCCATTCTGCCTCAGGTTTGTTTTCATTCATTAGTATCTTCTGAGAGGCCAGAAAAGGGCTTGGCACGTAGAAGGTTTCAATAAATATTTCTCAAATGAAAGCAAGGCGGAGAAAAGGTATATGAAACACTCCAAGCAGCCATCACACCCAAAAGATCTCCAAGCGCTTAATGAGAAATTCTTCCTGGGGTCTTATCACACTGGCTCCCCAGATGGGGAAAAGGACAGGCGATTGGTGAGCTGCACCAGCTATCTTAGGCAAGTTGACATTTGTTGTATGGCAGGGAATTGCTCTTAGCACAATATTTCCTGGGAGGAGCAGGTAAATATTGAGACAAGATACACATCAAGTTTTTTCTGCGAACCACTGTACAATAATCAATTCCGGAGATAACAAAGGCGTTTGTTAACAGTCCCATCTCCTTTTTCAAAGCTCAGCTCTCAGGCTGGCAACGTTACAAAGCTCAAGAAAAGAAGTGTTGTTAGCAGATGCCAACCACTTGTCAGAGGAAAAATCCAAAAGGCACTATGCAATACCTCAGCTTTTTTACATACAGATAGGCTTTCTGTCACTCCAGTTCATCAAAATTCCTGATGGAGTGGCTGCAGAAATGGAAAGTGAGGGTTTTACAAGCAGATTAAATAAGAAAAAAAAAAAACCTGAGCCCGGCAGAAAAACCTACTTGCACAGTCCCCTGGTTTTCAGGTTATACTTCCCCAAACAAGAGTTTATGGCTGGCCACGTAGGTTTCCCTCCATCAGAGTACTTTGCATGCGAAATGTGTTATTATTAATATTTTTTTGGTTGCCTAGGCTAGATTTTGAAGGCAAACCTTTGTTTTATTCACCTTTGTACTTTTGCCTCCCTGGGTAGCGCATAGGAGCCGCCCAGTATATATTCCTTGAGCCAATGAATGGCTGATATGAATAAACATTCGGGGAGTGAAGCCAGTGCAGCCCCGATTTGGAAGAGCTACATAAATTATTCTTGGATGGATTTCTGTAGAATTTCTATTACACACTTTTGGAACTTGCCTATGCAAGCAGATTAATATAGTTAAAGACTCTTTTCAAAAGATAGGATTGGAATTGGGGATAGATTTTTATTTTTACTCTTTCTGCAGAGAAGATGCTTTTTGTTTTGTACTAAAACTGGTCTGATGAAGCCCAGTTGCTTCTGAATTGCACTGAGCACACCAGCAGGAGCTTAATATATGTGTGTGGGCAGAACGGATGAATGAATGAATAGATGGGTAGATCTTCCCCTTGTCTTGGCTTCCCTTAGTCAGTGTCTGAGAGAGCAGAGAAGAAACCTCAATGGAAAGACCGGGTCGTCACACATCACACTTCATACCTTTGGCAGAAGTGACTACTACTGATTCAAATAGCCAGAGGACAGAGCTTCCTTGAGTCTCAGGGTTTTATATTCCAGTTGACATCACTATGCACAAAGTTCTGTTCTGGGAAGCTGATGAAACACTGTGGAGAACTTACCTAAATATTCTCTTTATCTCCAGTGAGCCAGGGGGATGTAAGACCCTGGTTAAGGACCAAGCCCAGACATTTATTCTGGGCCCCCTGACATACTGATTGCATTGCCAGCCTTCAGAGCCGCTGTCAGGAGAATCCGACTGTACAGTCATCTATCCAGGAATTGTGGCTACACCAAGCCTGAAAGAATATCCCAAGCCTCCCTTATGTGTTCGAACCATTCAACTATCTTATATAGAGAACAGATTGGAGTTTGCAATTTTCGTGGGCACATTAAAGAAATAGGACTCATTTTTTCAATGTCTACTGAACTGAAGTCTTTCTTCTTCAGCTTCATCCAGTCTCCCTATTTCCTATATGCTTGATCTTTTTCCTTTTTGTTTTTGAGAATTAGGGAACTTTGAAGTTGGAAAAAAATATATACATATATGTATTTTCCAAATTATGGTTCTGCCATTAGGTGTGAGACTGTGGAAAAAGAACCTCAGTCATCTGACTCTACTTGGTCATCCATAAAGTGGAAATAATAACACTTATGCATCGGAGCTCATGGGAGGATCCTATTACTTAATGCAGTCACTACCAAACCTAAATGGTTATGCATGAGTTTTCCTCTGCCGCATAACAAATTACCACATATTTACCAGCTTAAAACAGCACCCATTTATTCTCTCCTATTTCTGCAGGTGAGAAGCTGGCAAGAGTACTTAGGTTCTCTACTTTGGCTCACAAGGCTAATGTCAGTGTGTCAAAGGTCAGATGGGCTCTTATCTGGAGGTTCTGGAAAAATCAGCCTCCAGGCTCATTCAGGTTGTTGGCCAGGTTTAGTTCCATGTGGTTGTAGGACCGAAGTCCCCGTTTCCTTGCTGGCTGTCAGCAGGGCACTACTCTCAGTCCTTAAGGCTCTCAGCATTCCTTCTCCTATGACCCCCTCCCCCTGCTACTCAGCGACATGGCGCACTGACTTCTCACATTTGAAATCTCTTCAGCATCTTTTGTCATAAGCCAGGGAAAATGCTGCTTTTAAAGAGCTTGTGTAGTTAGATTAGACTCACCAGGTAATCCACCTTTTGCCATATAATGTGACATAACCATGGGAGTCCTAGCTTACCATATTCGTGGGGTCCACCCACACTCAGAGGGGAGGAAATTACATAAAGACAAGGGTCACTGGAAGTCATTCTTAGAAGTCTGAATATGACAGTGCATCAGAATCACCTTGGAGCTTTTTTTAAAATACTGATTTCTTTGTTTCTACCAGAGGCCCTCTGGGTCAGAATCTCTAGAAGTGGGTCCTGAGAATTTGTATGTTTTAAAACTTCCTGTAACCAATCTATCAATATAATGTGAACACCATAGAGTTAAGGCATCCAAAGAGCCTTGTACAGTGCCTGATATATAACATGAACTCAATAGGTGTTATTTTCTGTCCCTCCTTCCTCTAACATCTTGCTACTTGAGGTGTGGTCCCATGGGCCAGCAGTATTTTCACCTCTTAGGAGCATCTCAGAAATAGAGAATCTCAGGTACCATCCCATAGACTCAGAATCCATGTTATAACAAGATCTCCAGGTCATTTGTAACAGTGCCTTAGGAAGCTCTCCTAGAATGAACGTATATCATCAACCCTAAAATACTATTCAAACTTATCCTTCCAAATGGATGTGTATATAGAAATGTTTCAATTCTGCTAGAATCAATTCAACTGAATCCTTGACCATTTTTCCACATTTATTGTATATCGAGCACAGTGCTAGATGGTATATGAAAAAAATTATGTTATAAATTATAATCTGAATTTACTAATGCTTTCATTGTTATTGGATGCATGAATTACAGAGCAGTTCAAGGCAGCAAGTTAGATAGAATGTTCTGAGAATGACAAGAGCATTTTATTTCAGAGTAGGCAGGGAGAAGACTTGAGCTGGTTCTTGAAAGATAAAGGTAGACCTAGTTTGAGTGTTACTTCATTTATTCATTCAACAAATATTTGTTGAGCTCCCACAATGCACCGGGCGCTTGGAATAGACACTGTTCCTGAACTCCTGGGGCTGTGATTCCCTGGCTCTCTCCCTTGGCCTCATGCCTTTATTGTAGCAGTCAGCACACTGTGCTGTGAATTCTTGCTCAGTGTGTCAGGTTTCTGCGAAAGATTTTGCACTTCTCAGAGACCAAGTTAAATTTTTCTTGGTATCTGCTTCAGTATGACAGTGTCTGGCATACAACAAGAGCTCAGTGAACAAGTGAATAAATGAGACAACGCAAGGAAGAAAAAAGGCCTTGTATGGGGAGCATGCATGGATAAAGGTATAGAGGAAAGCATGACCATAGCATCTTTGAGAGAAAGTTCTAGCCCGGCCTGATAGAAGGGTTCATTCTGGAAGAGTTGACGGAGTAAGTTTCGATGGAGTGAGAGTATGGAAAAATTGGAATTTGAGGATGGAAAGTAGACTTTTCAGTTAAATTCACCAGATACGTATTAAGCTAATGGGCAACAGGGAGCTAGTATAGGATTCTGAAGGGAATGGAAGAGGTTTGGCATAGTGTGTGGTAGTCTGTGGTATGTTATATTTTTACAGATTTGGTGGCTCTGAACAGAAAGGATTAGTACCACAGAGATGGAGGCAGAGGGGCAATGGATGGGTGCGTGCACCCACCTGTGTGTGTTTAGTGTGTGTATTTGGGGGTTGTAAGGAGAGAGGTATCATAGCTATCCAAGAAAAAGTCATGAACAGATGCTCAACATGGAAAAATTCCCATTTCGAAAAAGCCAGAACGTTTAAAAATAGATTGATAGGCCTACTCTGTCCCAACAGAGCTCTGAGAAAAACGTCGTCAGAATGCTGATTTACACTTCACTCACTCATGCATTCATTCTTGTATTCACTCAACAAATACGAACTCAGTGCTGGGCACTGTGCTAAGGTCTGGGATTGCAGAGGTGAAGAAAATAAGATTTCCCGTTCCTGCAGAGGGGGAAAAAAGCCCTACAAATTAAACTTACTCACTCTGTTGGAGGATTAATCGTGTTAGCAATAAGATGAAATTGCTTGAAATTGAAGATGAAAAACTCCTTCTGCAAGTTCTTTAAGCTTTCATTGAAAGTCTGATATTTTCTGGCTCAGCAATGTGGTAAAAATGGAAGGCAGACAGATGAACCTGGGGCCGAATCCTTTTCTTACTACCTACGTGAGTTATGTCTGTTTCCTCATTTGCAAATGGTCATGATTCCGGGGTTATAGGATTCTCATGAAATTTAAGGAAATGATCAATATATGCAAAGTGTCCATAAGTGCATGGCACACCTCTGGGTTTGAGAGGCTGAACCTAGAAACTAGCAACAACAAATGTAGCCACGCCAGGCTACATTGGTGGCTGGTTTCCAGTTATGTTTGATCAATAGGAGGCACAACAGATCAGAGGGGAAAAAGACAAAGCAGTTGGGATATTTCTTCCCATTTCCTCCCTCCTGCCTCCTTCCCCCATCACTCTGGCCCTGAGAAAAGCCACATCCCTCTGAGAGGCTAGCTCCCACTATCAGCCCCAGCTCCATTCTGGAGCATACCCTAACTGGTCTGCCCCTGCTTCCTCAGTGCAGTGGGCATGCTTACCCCTGCCTGGGGGCTTCACTATCCTTTTTTGGTTTCCTTAACTCTGCCTGAATCTCTGGATGTAGCCCCTTTGTGAGCTTCACCATTTGAACCATCTTGGTTGAATTATAACTCTTATCAGTACCTTGACTGGTACAAAAACATTAAATTTTATGGGTGAGGCCAAAACCTCTCAAAGTGTCTTCTATGAGTTGTTCTGTGAAAAAGAGATGTCTATGGTCAAATAAGTTTGGGAAAGCTGTATATTTGATTTTTGTCTTTGAGAGTCACAATGTATATTAACATATTAAAGGTTCAGAGAAGCCTGAAATGAAGAAATGTGTTTAATTTTATTTAACAGCATTTTCTATACTCATTTGACCATGAAACTATTATTTCATGTAACACCTATTAACTTCCCACACTTGAGGAAATGCTGAACTAGGCTAAACTAATAAGATAATTTGTCACATTTAGAGCAGTTTGAGGGTGAAAGAACAGTGGACTTGGAATCAAGATTTGCTACTTCTTGTCCTGAATCTGCCACTAACTCACCGGAGACCTTGAGCAGACACCTCACTCTGGCGGAACTCCGTCTCCACACAGGAGCTGGAGAAATGATCTGTTTTCCCTCTTGCAAATCTGACTCCAATGCACACTCATAGTATTTTCATCAACATGAGCAATCTTGGCAGTTTGGGTAGAAGTATTCAGGAATGTTTTGCTTTGTTTCTTTTGCAACTGCAGCTTTTCACCCCCAGAATTTTACTTCTTCACAGTTTTTATTTCAGCCGAGACTCCAGAATTTCAAAAGCACTTGTGTTGAACTGCACAGAAATGTTTGTAAAGCAAAATCCCGTCATCTTCAATGTTCTTTCCACGATGCCACACTCTGGTTTGCTTCTGCGGTGGTAAAGTGACAGTAGTGAAGGTATCTCCAGATCTAAGGTTTTGTGATGGGCTGCGTGAGTTACTTTTTATCTGGTTATTTGTGCATCATGGAGGGGACAGCCCCAAAGAGAGTCAGTAAACACCAGTCTTATAATGTAGAGGGTCAGAATCCTCTATTCTCAGAAGGTCTACTCCAGAAAGGTCAAGTCTGAACATGTTTAGACTCTTATGATTCCTCGAGTGGGGTAAAAATAGTCATGGCTATTACGTAGCCATTGAATATTGTCCTAAACCAGAGAAAAATCAGCAAAAAAGAGCTATGTCTATAGCCATCATAGCAACATCGCAGACATTTAATTCTGCTTGACTGATATTACTTCATACATAAAGCACAGTCCAGATATTTCTCCCAACAAGGCAAATTGTAGCGCACAGGAAGTGGAATTGAATACAGATTTCAGTTCTCAGAGTTTTAGATAAAAATGTAAATGAGGAGCAAGACAATAATTAAACAAATCATTTGCAGGAATTTTTATAGCCTACTTAAAAACCATCAGCACAATTCAAGACATAGCAAGAAATTCTGAGTCCTCAAAATAATTGATCTGCAACAAGGCAAACACTCATTTAATCACCACCCTGGAGTTGAACCAAGGGAGCAGAGAGTTGGCATCCAGTTCCCACTTTCTCACACTTTACTTTTTCCCCCAGATATTTGAGGAGAAGGTAAAGAATCACATCCTAAAGAATGATCAACAAGATGCTCTTAATATCACCTGGTATTACGATCTATCACCCAACATCAAAGCGATCTGAGACAGTAATGATTAGAATTACTTGTAAAATAAACCCACCCTTTCCCAATGGGGACAAGGAGAGGGAGGCACTCTGTGAAATGACTGTGTAATTTATAAATAAGTGCCCTAACCAAAGATGAAGTCAAAATTTCTATAATGTAGATATCAAAATGTCTGCCGCACTTCAGAATTGTTGGATCATGTTGGGAAGTAGAATTGTGATGTATATGTTAGGTTGCCTCCCAAACTGTCACATTTCTATATTACACACCACTTTGGACAGAGTCAAAACCATTTTAGATGAGTTTAATGTAAATGGAGATGTTTGTCAAGGTCATGTGTGAGAAGCATAACAATGGCGTAACAAGCATAACAAAGGTTGGGAAGGACCTAGAGTGTAGGTTGGGGGAATGGAGTCCCACGGAAGAGAAAATCTGGGATTGCAGAGAGGAAGAAAGAATGATAGCCATTGAAACCACAGAAAGCAGGAGATTAGGGCAAATCTTGTTTCCTTTCTATAAGTGAGACAATGAAGCCCAGAGATAAATGTTGTCTAAGTCCCCTGGTGAGGAAGTAGCAGAGCCAGGATGACAAGTAAGAAGGGACTCCAAGGCTGGTCCTCCTCTCTGCACATTTTTTTGGTCCCCTAACCAGGCTCTTGGCCTGGGCAGTTTTAGGACAGATCAGCTACAGGGCCAATGGCATTTGCCAAGTTTCTCCTTCAGAAACTTCTAAGACCCATGGAGGGTCATTCCAGGGGAAGAGATGCAAGGCTGTTACCAGTTTGATTTAGTTAGGGGTATATTTTTACTTAGAAACAATATCTACTCCTCCCATTTGCTTAGCATGCTCATACCTTTATATTTATGGCACACAAAGGAATTGGATTCTGCAGCAAAAAATACACTAAAATCCTTCTCCTCGTCTTTGTGACTTTGGGTTTTCCTATATAACGCACAGAGCAGGGAGCGTTTGCTTTCTTTCTCCACACAGCCCCAAACTCTTTACCTCTGTGGAAAGTTCATCACCTTCTCTGTGCTACTTCTGGACTCTGTACATGACTTAGACTAGAAGTCATCACCCTGACTGCCTTTACAGTGGAGGAAGACGGGTAAAGAGCTTGCAGTCAGACAAACCGGGGTTGAAATCCCGATCTCCTAAAAGTGACTCTGGGCAAATCAAACGCCTTGTGCTTTGGTTTTCTTGTTTAAAAAATGGGAACAGTAGCCACCCCAAAGAGTGTGTGGTGGATGCTGTTGGTGCCCAAGCTGGGCACCACCCCACCTCCCCCCGCACCCCCACTGCCCTGAGTGTTGACTGGACCCTTCTCTGGAGAAACACCCTCCTCTTCTAGGAAGCGCCTCACCCTTGAAGATCCCCCTGCAGCCACTGACTCAAAACAAGGCAAACTCTGTGCACCAGCTGCAGACGCTATATCCTTGCTGAGTCCTTTCCCCCTGCGCTGGCCTGCTCCTTCACCCTCCTTTCCTAAGAGACAAGACCCAATCAATCACTTGCTTAAGAGTCCTCTTTTTAATGACTCTGATTCCTGGGAACTTAAGGCAGAATTACAAAGATTAAATGATAAATCAGTTGCATATTGCCCAGCATGGGTGAAGGACTCCCCAAAAGTAGCGATTATCACATTACTAGGCACATATGTGGAACCTTTAGCACAATTCCTGCCATGTTGAGGTGCTCAATAGGTTACACAAAGTGAGGCTACACAAAATCACGTCCTGTCTTCTGTGCGTCGGATCCGAATACCTTGAGTATAATATCCATGGAGGTGTCTGCACTGCTCCGGTTCTTGACCATCTCCATAAACACTCCCACCTGTATCCTTTTCTATATATTTTCTCTTAAGCACAATAGCCATAAAAATGTCTATTGTATTCCTAAAGATGAGAGGCCCACAGTAGAGAGGAAAACACCATTTCTGTTCTCAAGAAGTATAAGTGTATTCTTAGATTTGCTATCAACATAAAATAAAAGAACAATGCGTATCATTAGATTGCAGGAAGTATTTAGGGGAAAACCATTAAACTGTTTATAGGTTTTATAGTTTTATAAGTAACCACATTAATGGGATATTGATATATTTAAAGTAGCTACTTGCTTTTTCTCCTCTTGCAAACACTGGAGTAATGATAATACTGAGTATATGATCTGAGGAATTCAAAGAGCTGAACTTGTACTTTTTAAATTTATAATTCCCCAGTGAAGCAGGCAGCAGGCTATTGCAAATATGTAATGAAATTAAACAAGATCCTGACACTGGATGATTCAGACGTCATGACTCGTGGGATACTTTCTGGGTTGATTCCATTTTCACAGCCATGAAAAGTCCATTTCTGCTCATTCTACTGTCCCTCCCATCAATGTCTGTGAAATACATGAAACCTTAGTGAATCCAAAAAATAGAAAAACACAATGCACTCATCTGATGCATATGGGTTCCCTTTTTGCTTCCATTAGGAAGCATAAACTTACATTTCCCATTGTTGTTCCAGATAGCACTACAAGCTCAGGCCAGCAGTGTTAGGGGGAAGTGGTTCAGCTTCATGGTTCTGTAGTATTTCGCCAGAAAGAAATATCCTATTATGAGAGATATATGTGTTCATATTTATGAAGAAATTCAACAGTTGGACAAAAGAAGGGTACTTTTAATAAAAAAAAGGACACATTCCTATAAAATCCTATAGAAGTTTCTCCTTCAGAAACTTTAGAGCTTGAGGTATATAAAAACACAGAAGCTCTAAGGGTGTACTTGGGAATGTCAGCCAAGAGGTATTATGACATAGAAATATCCATAAATATGTATCATAACGATGCTAGATGCTCTGAAAAAATAGTAAGTAGGAATATGGAAGGGCTGGGGTACTAAGAGGGGAGATACTGGGTCTAGGAGAGGACAGACGGTGGCTTGTACTCAATAGGGAAGTGAAAGAGAAGTAAGGAGGATATTGACCTGGACCCCAACCCAGGAAGCAAACTGGCATCACAAGATGGTAGAGCCTTCCTCTCTTTTCATGGAGGATGGCTAATAAATAGTAGTCAGAATTCAGATTCATAAGCCTATATATTTTTTTAAGATTTATTTATTTATTTTAGTGACAGAGCATGCACATGTGTGAGCTGGGTGGGGCGGGGAGGGGGAGTGCAGCAGAAGGAGAGCGAGAGAGAGAGAGGGAGAGAGAGAGAGAATCCCAAGCAGACTCTCTATCAAGCACAGAGCCCGATATGGGGCTGGATCCTCCGAAATCATGACCTGAGCCTAAAAGACAAGTTGGATGCCTAACTGACTGAGCCACTCAGGCGCCCCAGATTCATAGGCCTATACTTTGGATAAAAAATCAAGGCAGAGAGAAGAATGTCAAATAAGCCTGTCAGAGGTCACACATACAAAAGTATTATTTTGGTCATCAGCCTGCAATTTCTACTTCTAGAGCACCCTGTGTTTTATGCACATTACCCGAGAGCAGCCCTATGAGATGAGAAAACTGAAGGTCCCAGAATCTACTTGAAGTCCTCAGGTGTTACAAGTCCTTAGTGGTGGAGCCCAGCCTTGAGCCCAGGACCAAGCAGCTCCTAAGTTCTGGCCCTTCACTGCAAGGTGATACTGGCCAATGCCATATTATAATCACCTATTTCTTTGCTCAACTCCATCATAGATTGTTAGCACCTTTCGGGGAGGAACTGCATGTCATTATCCATATATTCCAAGACAAACCACATGGCTTGACTCAAAAATATTTGCTGGATGAATGAATGAATGAATGAATGAATGAATGAACCAGAGAAAATGGCACCTAGGAGAAACCTGATTCTTAGGCATGCCTATAAACAGCATGGTCATGAATGGAAAATAATAATAATAAAAAAAACCCAAACTGTGTGTTTTATATTATGTGTAACATTTCCTGTAGTGCCTTCATCTATCTATAAAATTTCTCATAGCTCTGTGAAGATTTCCCTAGCCTTCATCCAAAGCAATCACTCCTTCTAAACTTTGTTAATAGGTGTACTATAACAGGAAGAGGCCAGAAAGAACAGTAGGCCTAGCTTCCTCTTAGATAAGTATCAGCTTCTTCATCTGTGAAATGGTGATAATTCCTCACATTGGCACTTATTATTTAATATTTATCAAGTGATTTCTATATGACACACATGTATGTACATGGTCCTAAAGCACAAGAAAGAAATTGGACACGGTTCATGTTCTCGTGGATTTTCTTAGTGTGTGTGTTGGGGGGGGGGCAGACATGTAAACAAATAAATACAGCATAGTGTAGAAAATGCCACCCTGAAGACTCTAACCATGTGCCAGGGAGGCGGAGAAGGAAATGGCTGGGCTCAGCCCAGGGGTGTTCAGAAGAAGCTCTTCAGTGTACTGGCTAAGAGCAAGGACTCTGGATCCAAAGGCTTGGGTTCAAACCCTACCTTGACCATGCATGCTTTGCCTCTGTGACCTTGGGTAATTTACTTAATGCATATGTCACTTCCCACGTCCTTGTCTATAAAATGGGAATATTATTAGTTCTAACTTTGTAAGTTTGTTCTGAGCATAAAAATGGCATATAACATCTAAAGTATTGAGCTCTGTGCCCAACACATAGTAAATGCCTGATGAAGGCTTCACAGAAGAAGCAGCGTCTTGGACAATAAGTTGGAATTTGCTGGAGAGAGAGTGGTACTGCATGGAAAGGCCTTCCAGGTAGAACAAACTGCATGCCAAATGGTTGAGCGGTGTGAGCTTTTCAGTATTTTGATTTTATGATCTGCTGTAAAAAATACACTTTACATTACAAATTGGTACACACACACACACACACGCCCACCCACCCATCACTAAAACCAAAGTTTACCAAAACAATACTTACTGTGTGTAATGTACTTTGATTCATTCCATTCCGTCCTAATTTTTTAAAATGGTAATTGAAGTCCGTTAAATTGATTTTGTGACCTCTTAGTGGGTTAAGACCCACAGGTTGGAAAATGCTTTAGAATAGGCTAAGTATTGCAGTTTTACAAAGCAGAAGTGCTGGGAACAAAATCTGATTATGCTACACCTTGTGCTTGGTCCTGGGCATTAATATAAACGAGAGTGTTTAGGGAGGAGGCTGAAAAGAAAGTCAGGGTCCTTATCCTGGAGACCTGCATTAACCATGTTACAGAGGCCCAGCTTGATCCTCAGGTGCAGAGGAACCGCTGGGGAATTGTGCCCTGCTAGGTGTGGAGGGTCTGTGTGATCCCTCTGGGGGTGGTGTGCAGGATGGCTCTGCAGAGGCAGGACTGGAGTGACATCACCAGTTTATGCTTTGATGAAAGCTCTGAGTAACCGGTAGATTCTATGATGATACACTTACAGTACATTCCGCACCTCATCCTAAAATTCAACGCCGGCCCCAGGACGTCAGACTCTCTATCCTACTGATAGTTGTACAAAGATGTGGCTGAAGCTAGAGAAGGTGGAGGGTCACAGGGCTGCTTTAGCAGATTTACTTTCCAAGAGTAAGTGCATTCAGGAGGTACTCTATTGGAGAAGCTAGTCATGATGCATTCTCTTCTCAGCAAGTGATTTGAAAATATTAGGCACCCAATCTGAACTCAAACCCATGGGAAATGATTTTTCATAAATAGAAATATAATGCATTTTCTGAAATAGTATGAAATTTGCATGGCTATCACGGGCTACATTTTAAAAATTCTTTTTTTGGTATTTGGTGTCAGAGATGATTTGCAAGCAGAGTTTTTGGCAAATTAAGACTTAATGGTTAGAGAAACTAACATTTAATGAGTGCTCACAGCATGTGAGTGCTTTTATACATGTTATGATAGAAACTCTCATAAGCAACCTTGATTTAAACAAATTCTTAGATTAATGGGGTTCTCATTCTTTCGATGAATCTATTGACTAGTATCTATAACTTTAAAGAACATGAGTGGCTAGTAGACTTTTCTTTAGAAAACTTGTATATTTCTGTTCCCATGAGCAGAACTATATGCTCACCATATATTTATTTATTCAAATTGTACTTGTTAATTTTATCCTGCACTCTACTAAGTAACATGCACATGGATGCAATATATTCACAAGAAAGAAAGATTTCTTTTTATGAAATCTAAGTTGAATGCTTTGGAAAGACTTGATAAAATAGGGCGCCTGGGTGGCTCAGTTGGTTAAACGAGTGCCTTCGGCTCAGGTCATGATCCCGGAGTCCCGCGATCGAGTCCCACATCGGGCTCCCTGCTCAGTGGGGAGCCTGCTTTTCCCTCTGACTCTCTCCCCTCTCATGCTGTTTCTCTCTCGCTCGCTCTCTAATAAATAAATAAAATCTTAAAAAAAAAGACTTGATAAAATAAATGAACTACATAATAAAACATTGAATTAAGTTAGAATAGGATAACTATAAAGGACAGAAGAAAGTGGTTAAAAAATTTTTAAGTGCTTTTACACATTCATTTTACTTTAAAGAAACTGACACTGAAAATCATTTTTAAAAAAACACTTTATGTGTATGTTTAATGCCAAGGTTCTGGCCAGTGGGCCTTATTCTCCCAGAAGAGACCATGGCTCGACATCAGAAGGTTGCTAAATAAAAGAATTGTTGTATTTAATTCGAAATAAGCTATTTAACGTCTGTATAGATTGTTTTTATTACTCCCTGCTATTCCAGTTATCTAAGGCAGCATAGCAAAACACTCAAAAGTTAGTGGCTTAAAGTAGCAATAATATTTATTTTGCTCATGAGGGGCGCCTGGGTGGCTCAGTCGTTAAGCGTCTGCCTTCGGCTCAGGTCATGATCCCAGGGTCCTGGGATCGAGCCCCACATCAATCTCCCCGCTCCACGGGAAGCCTGCTTCTCCCTCTCCCACTCCCCCTACTTGTGTTCCTGCTCTCACTATCTCTCTCTCTGTCAAATAAATAAATAAAATCTTTAAAAAAATGTATTTATTTTGCTCACGAATCTGCATTTTGGGCAGTGCCAGGTGGGGCAGCTGCACTCCCTGACAGCTGGGGCAGCTCAAAGGTCAAGGGCTGGATCAAGGGCCGGTGAATTCACCTATCTGGCAAGTGATGCTGGGAAGACTCGGACAGCAACAGGCTGGCAAAACAGAGACTCTTGGGGCATCTCTTCCTATCTCTATGTGGCTGTTCCACCTGGTCTCTCCAACATGGTGGCTTTAGGGGAGCCAGACTTTTTACAAATTAGTTTTGAGCTCCCAAGATGCATGTTTCAAGAGAGTGATCCAGGTGGGAGCTGTATTGCTTTTTATGATCCAACCTCCTGAGTCACACAGTGTCCTTTCCATTATAACCTACTGATCAGGGCATTTACAAATGTGCACCCAGATTCGAGAAGAAGGAATATGGGCCCTGCCTCCGATGGGAAAACGTCAATGTTACACTACCAGAAGATCATATGGGGTGGGACACATATTGGCCAGCTTTGGAAAATACTATCTTCTTTACCTGCTTTAACTTACTATTATTTTTTTTCAAATAACTAACGATTCCGCTGCCATTGGATAAAAAGAATTTCATTGTAATTAATGTAATTCTTTTTTTTTTAAAGATTTTATTTATTTATTTGATAGAGAGTGAGAGAGCACAAGCAGAGGGAGCAGTAGAGGGAGAGGGAGAAGCAGGGAGCCTGATGCGGGGCTCGATCCCAGGACCCCGGGATCATGACCTGAGCCGAAGGCAGACGCTCAACCATCTGAGCCACCCAGGCGCCCCAATTAATGTAATTCTTACAACCACATGCCTACTGGATAGGCATCATAATAGCCATTCTGGGACCTGGAAGCTGAGGCTCAGGGTAGCTAAGTGATTAAAGCCTGCCTTCTTTCCACTAAAACTTGTTGCCTTTCTTCTTCTGATAGGGATTTGGGACTCATGTTTTCTATTTATGTCCATCCTAAGACCTAAAAACCAGTACATCCCATTGGAACATCGAGACCCGGTGATGGACCACACGAGGTGGGAGTTATTTTAGTTTCATTACATGCAATAGTCCAGCTATCACCAAGGCTAGTGGCTCCCAAACTTCGTTGCACATTAGCTTTCTTAAAAAAAATCCTGATACCCAGGTTGGATCCCATACCAATTAAACCACAGCGCCTTGAGGTGGAAGCCAGGCAGCAGTAATTTTTAAAGAATCCCAGATGAACCCAACATGAAGCAAAGCAAAGCTATGACCGCTCTCCTTCCCAAATGAATCCTCCCGTTCAGGTTTCTTCTAGGTCTTGCTTCTCTGTCTCTGTCTCTATCTCTGTCTCTCTCTCATTCCTGCTATTGTCCTTGACACCTCTAATTCTTCTCCAAACTGCTTAGCCCAGGGATTTGCTCTGAGTCTTGGTTTTCTCATCCACAATCTAGGGATGCTGCTCCTGAAGGTGATGATGATGATAATCTTACACAGCCATGTTATCATAAGAATTAAAAGAGATAATGTAGGAGGTAACCAATAAGCTTGTTAAAATATTTGTTGAATGAATGAAAGAATCTGAATCATTTCATAGATTTCTTTTACGACCAAAGAAATTAAGTCAACATGAATCTGGTTTCAGGTATTAAACTCAGATTAAATATTCATTTTTAGGACACATTTGTTTTAAATTTAACACATGGGTTCATGAATAACACTATAAAGAACCCATTCCTTAAAATATTAATATAAATATCTATGCACAAGGGGAAAATAATTGGGGAATTTTATCTCCTCTGACAAAGGGGAAAAAAGGCCATTTAAAAATATTACTCTCTCCCCCTTAGACAGAGAGGGGAGGTGAGCCACAAGAAATCCAAGTTCACATGAAAGAGCTATGATAAAAAATGCAGGTGGTGTGAAACATTTATAAGGGCCGAGTGTTAGGCGGTATGTAGGCTTGAATTTGAAATGACATTTTGGCATAAAACAGATCTCCCACAGGCAGATTTGAAACTTCCAGAGAAGTCTTAAAATGACATCTTTCAAAATGAACAATCATCAAATATGCCCAAGTCATTACCTCAAAGTACTTTGCTAATGAGACAGGCTGAAGAAATGGCTAAAAATAATTGACCCCAGTTGTACAGCTGAAAGTTGTAAAAAAAAAAGAAAAGAAATCCAAAAAAATAAAAAAATAAAATAAAGCTATTGCAGGGTACGAACCTAGAATTAGGCACTGGCAACTGTTTAGCATACTAAATACAAACATTAGGACATGTCTCACTCAGCACAGAACAATTGCCAATAGCTTTTTATGCACACATTTAAAATTGCTCCACAAATTACTTGGTGTCATATTTTCTCCTCTACTTTTATTCAACTTGTACAGTGCTAGTTTAAAAAGAGATATTCACACCAGTATCTAATGAGGGGTTTGCCCCATTCCTTCGTTAGATCCTTGCACAATGCTGTAAATTAGGCAAGGTAGGTTTTATTGTTCCCATTTTGTAGATAAGGACATTGAGGTCCAAAGAGGCTAATAACTTGCTCATGTTTACATAGTCTTTTAAAGACACTGCAACGTCTTAGTTAAATGCAAACCACAGTGCACAGTGGGTACTCATCTAAGAGTTTTTCAGGAAGGAAATGAAAATAGGAAGAAAAAAATTATGTCTGTTAAGCATGTATTATGTGAAATATTGGACAAAATGTGGAGAATTGCATAAAAAGTTGATATAAATTGGGTGCACCTTATAATCTCCACTTTAAAATATGCATAGGAAGAAGATGGGGATAAAACATACCAAAATGTCTACTTCTTTCTTTTATGCCTTTATTTCCTAATTTTCTGTCATAAACATGTATTATTCTTAGAAATGGAAAGAATAATTAATTCATTATTTCAACTTTCTAGCGATTATCCGCTATATACCAGGCATTGTTCTAGACACTGTGTTTTGGCCATGGAGAAGACGGAGGACATCCCAGCCTTTAAGAAGCATATATTCTAGAAGTAAAATGGGAAAATCAATCAAAAATATTTCACATGGTGATAGGTGCTATGGTGACCTTAAGAATAAGATGGCCCAGCTTTTGCATCCACACGGATGGGACTGGAGGAGATTATGCTAAGTGAAGTAAGTCAAGCAGAGAAAGTCAGTTATCATATGGTTTCACTTATTTGTGGAACATAAAGAACAGAATGGAGGCCATTAGGAGAAGGAAGGGAAAAATGAAGGGGGGAAATCGGAGGGGGAGATGAACCATGAGAGACTATAGACTCTGAGAAACAAACTGAGGTTTCTAGAGGGAAGGGGGGTGGGGGGATGGGTTAGCCTGGTGATGGGTATTAAGGAGGGCACGTTCTGCGTGGAGCCCTGGGTGTTATACGCAAACAATGGATCGTGGATCACTACATCAAAAACTAATGATGTACTGCATGGTGACTAACATAACATAATAAAATTAAACAAAAAGAATAAGATGGCATAAAGGCACAAGGTGGCAGGAGGGGTGCGGTGGGCCAATCTGAGCGTAAACCAGAAGGGCATGGAGGAGCACACTATTGCAAGACCTCAGGAAGAAATGTTTCTGGGCAGGAAACGCTAGGATAAAAGCCTGAAGTAGGAATAAGCTTCAAGTGTTGGAAGAACAGCCTAAAGGTCAGTGACACGGAGCAGAGCAGGAGAAAAGGTGTGCAGGGGAAATCAATAATCTGGGGCCGGATCCTGCTGGGACGTGGGAGTTGTGTCAGTGGTCCGGACCTTATTTAAGTGTAGTGAGTACCATCGGAGTCTTCTGAATATGTGTTCTGGGGCAGGGAATCATGAATGATCTGATCTGCATGTTGTAAATATCCCTCTGGCTGCCATGGAGGAAACAGCTTATGGGGAGCAGGAGAGGAATCAAGGAGGCCAGCAGCAGCTGATGGCAATTGTCCAAATTGTCCAGTCCAAACAAGACAAGACAATGGCTGGCTTAGCGTCGGACGCCTAGAGATGGTGAGAAATAGTTTGAGTCAAGACTGTTTTGTTTGGCTTGAGTTCAAATGCGGCTGCCATTTGCTAGCATGGGGAGACTAGGGAAAGAGGATGCTTGGGAGAGCGTTGAAGAGTTCTATTTAGGACACTTTAAACTACCTCGTGGAGACATGGAGGAGGCAGTCTGGGGCCCAGGGGGGAGGTCAAAGTGGGAGACATCTATTTGGGAGTCATGGTTCTACACATGGCATTTCAAGCCAAGTGGCCGACTAAGAGTAGCAAGGGAGAGAGCCGCTAGAGAAGAGGGTTCAGAACTGAGCCCCAAACTTCCCCAGCATTTAAAGAGCTGGAAAAGGAAGAGCCAACAGCCAGCAGAGGAGACGGCACACAGACAGGCATGACACAGGAGGGAGCAGGAAACTGAGAGTTTATTCCAAGTTTTCTTGGAGGATGAGAGAGAAAGAGAGAATTGGCTGTCGGGGTTAGTGCCCCGTATGTAAATGTCTGTGTGATGCTAGGAAACAAACGGTCTCAAACACTTCTCTGACATTTTCTGGACAATCACAGGAGTGTAAGAAAGGGGGCATTGATTGCTGAGGCTGAGAGACTGAACTTGGTTATAAAGTCCTGACACAGCCTCTTACAACTTCTGTCAACTTGGACACATCCAAGACCGCAGGGAACTTGGTCTTCTCGTCTGTAAAACAGCGATAACAGCAGCTAACCTCGAAACCTGCAGGCTCAGCAGAGCACCCCCGCCCTGGGCTCCTCTCAGCCCTGGGACTCTTGTCCCCACCCGCACTGGACTGAAACGGGCTCCTTCCAGGTCTGACTCGACTCCTAGGTGACCAGTTCTCTGAAGGCAAGAACACCGTCTCTTAGATGCTGGCTTCCAGATGTGCAGGGCAAGGGCTGATGCATGGGATGGAGGGGTGAAGGTCTTGAACCTTGCAGTCACACCTAGGGAGGGTGGGACCTCTACATTTTTACTGGCAGTGTGAGACTGATGTATTACTTGCTCTCTCTGATCCTCAAGTTTCCTGATGGTTAAGTGGGAATTGACACCAGTGTCAGAATGTTCCTGGGATGAATGAAGAAGATCCTCTCTGGAAAGTGCTCTGCAGAATGCTTGGCATTGGCTAGTAGGGAATACATTATTGCTATTAGTGTGGTGCAATTGTCTCGAACGCACTGTCCCTTTCCCCGCCCTGCTCTGAGCCTTGGGAGGAGGCTATGATGAGAACCACAGAGTCAAGTAAACCTGAATTCAGACCTTCGCATCTCTGCGTATCTGCTGACTTCCATAAAACACGTAAGACTGTCAACAGCAGTGTAAGCCCTAGTTTCCTCCTCTGTACAAAGGGGATAGTGACACCAGACCCAATGGGCTATTGGTGGGAGAGCTGTAAAAGTGGGTTTAAGCACTCACACTGGTGTACTGTGTGTGCACTCAGCAAATCCTCACCACTGTCATCATCACTGTGGTGTGCCAGGAAGCCCTCTGTAAGCTGTTAAGGGCCATACATCCACAAGAGATGTTTCCATTGTTATTCACAGGAAGGTTTGTTGCTGCTGGGATCTAAGGCTGCCCTTCACTGAAGCCGGCTGCATTTCTCCTTTCATTCCTTTACAGGAGCTGTGATCATTGTCCCTCTAAGATTTGGCCCTTGATCACCCCCTCCAGGAAGCCTTCCCTAATTAATTGCACTTTGTCCACTCTTTTACTCTCCAAACACTTGACCTTTAAGAGTAAATTCAGATTTACAAAACAGATGAATTAGGGTTAATTAGTTGTAGCACCAGAGGATTCCTCAGGATAGCTTTAAATTAGGCAATCCCAAAGCACAGGTGAACCACAAGCAATTTACAAACATTTGATTAACAGTTAGGGGTGCTGGGATGTTGTTATTGCCCAAACTGAGGTCCAGATTTGGTCTGGGCTATTTAGTGCATGTATGCTAAACATTGCTTTGCCAGTCTTCAGAGTTGGCTTCGCCTATTCTAAGATTTAGTGTTCCAATTCCCAATGGAGGGATGCTGACTTTAATTTCCATTACCTTCAGGAAGGAAATACCCCAAAGGGCTGTCATAGGTGGGACTCAGGGGCAAGTAGACTGCCACCCTGATTTTTGACCAGCAAAATCATTCATAACCTGTTGTAACTGTCTTAAGTGCCTCATTGTGATGGAAAGTGTGAAATTTCTGGAATGGTAATAAACTGCATACCAAAAGTGGGGGCCTGAGGGGAATTTACTCACAGAGGTAAGGGATTGGGGAACTAAAGACCAAGGTAATAGTTTCAGATTTTTTTTCTTAATTTATTTCGTTGTTACTCTCCTGATCAATTATGATAAAACCGTTAACGGTGAGCCAGTGGGCCCGCTTCAGATATAACAATGAAGGAGGATGCAGACAAGTTCCCACTGCTCAGGAGGCTTGGAAGAGGAAGAGCTCGGCGGACAGAGAAGGTACCCTTTCCTGCCACAGTATGGAAGAGAAGATGTAGGCTAGGCTGAGTGTCAGGCACTTCTGAGAAGGAAGGAGAAAGAATGCCTCTGTACTCCAGGGCTCCACGCATGTCAGGGACAGGTCCTGAGGAGCGGTGCAGAGGGCTGAACAGCCAGAAGGCTCCAAGAACTCAAACCCAGATTCCATCAGGAGGCGCACAGAGGAGCATATGGGACTGCAGCCCAGCACCCCAACAGGCTCAAGTCCAGACACTTCAGGGGTGCTGAGGAGGGCCCAGACTGGAGGTGGAAAGACCCAAGGTGGAGTGCAGATGCCAGTTCCTCGTCACTTCTCCCTGGCTGGGGGTACCCCGCAAGGTTCAATGTGAACCCTCATTACCAGTCTCCATCTTCAGCTGTGGGCTGCCAGCAGGGCCATGGCAAGCGCTCCAGACCCGCTCACAGCTTCTGGTCCTGGCTCTGCAGGACTCCCATCTCGCTCCAGACCTTGCTTCTTTCTGCCTCGGGAGGAACATCTGCTCTAGTTCTGGCACTTGACTTTTATATTTGGTGTCTCTGGTTCTCAACCCCTGGTTATTCACCAAAGCAGTCAGGTTTGGCTGTGTTCTCTCCCATCCATCCCATGCAAACAATGGTAACAGTCTGCTATGAATAGTCTCCTTCCACTTCATCTATCCTCATTTAAACTTTTATATATGTATATATATATTTTATATAAACACATTGTTTTTACAAAATAAGAGATGACAACATATTCCTTGCTCGGCAATTTGGGTTTTTTTTTTGCCATTTTAATAGTCTATCATGAACATTTCTCTAGATTAGTATACGTCTAGAATCAATACATCCTTTTAACAGCTGAATAATATTCCATTATATAAATTGCCATAATATACTTAGCCACTGCTATATTGAAGAACATTGAGGCTGTGTCATTTTTTTACCACTATAAATAATATTGTAATAAGCATCCTTATACACGTGTACTCACAAACCACATCTTTTATTTCTATGTAGATTTCGAGCTATTCTAATGGTCAGTGGGTGCCTGAGTATAAGTAGGCTGACTCAATGGAATTGCTGTAACTGGTATGCACATTTGAAAATTTGATAGGTGCTGCCCTGCCAGATGTTATAAGAGAGTAAAATTTATAGCTCGACTCTCTTGCTACTCACTAGCTGTTGATTTGGGGCAAATTATTTAGGCTTCCAAAGTTTAATTTCCTCATTTACAAAATGGAAATAGTACATTTTTTGAAACATCAAGGTAATAAATACATGCCACCTGGCACAAACTAGAAACTCACTCAGTTACAACCCTTCTATTATTTTTTTTTACTGTTGTTAAAAGGCACATCTTTAACTTAGAGTTAGCAGAAAAACGAAACCACAGGCCCATGGCTGGGAGACTCACAGGCTAGTCCTGGCTCTCCTGCTATCTGGTGTCAGCCTGGGCAAACTGTCTGAATCTTCTAGGTCTCCAAATTATCAATTTTTAAAAGTGGGGGGTCAGAGTAAAGTTGCCGCTAGGCTCTTCTGTAGTTCCATGAGTGCTGCAATTGGTTATTTCATTTCCAGGGCATTACTAGGAAAGGGCTATTGGCCTTTCAGATCTATACAGATTATTTGTGCATAGGCAGATACAAAGTTGCAAAACAGAAACAAACAAACATTCCAACCTGGCCTTTAAGTACATGGTGAAGCAACACAGGTGGCTTCTGAAGAAAGCATGTCCCTCTCTCAGATCTCAGGTGTGTTCAGATCTCAGATGCTGCACAGTAGCTACTAGGTTGTCAGCCTTTGTTATTGCAAAGAGGGACATTAAACCGTATCTGGAGCAACTGGGTTAGAAAATAGGTTGGTTGGTCTCTAAAGCACTTTTCAAAAGAGCTGGTCGTAATTCCCCAATCCTCCAGGCGGGCTCCACCTTCCCCCAGCAGGCTCCCAAGGTCTCCATTGCCCATGACCCCACAGTTTGGTCTGTGGTCCCATTATGTGTGTGTCTGAACTCCTTAATCAGCCTTATGTCTTGACTGCTATGGTCTGGGAGTGGTGGCCCAGGGCCTTTCTTTTGCCTTGCAGAGGACCAAGAAACTTTTGCTGAGTGGGAACAGAATTGTGCGATTGTTTTCTTTATATAGTTAAACTAATTAAATACTCTATTTTAAGATACAAGCCTTCTTCCTTACTCAGACTAGAAAAAAAAAATTTTTTTGTAAATGCAACTAAATTGAAACTATGACTCATAGACCATTAGCGTGGGAGAAATTTTAGGGAGTATCTCTCTCAAAGCCTTCATTTATTAATTTACCCCTTTACTCAACCAATGTCGGTGTGTTCCAGGAGAGGAAACTGAGGTCCAAGTAAGTGACAATTTCAGGAATGTACAGTCGCTAGTGAAAGAGCTGAGGCCAGGACTTGGGCTTTCTGGCCCCTGATTTAGTGCTCACTCTGTCTGCCATGTTGCAGTAATAATCATCACTTGAGGGACCATAATTCCAAGTCCTACAGTTTTCCGTGATAACATCTGCAATATGTAGAAAGGCTGGAGCTTTTTGCTTAAACTTTTCAGTTCTCTAGGATTTTTATGAAATAAAAAAAATCACACCCCATAAGTTTCCCTGTGATTGTTTTTTCCAAAACAGTCATGTTAGTCAGTAGAAAATTTGTTTTGGTTTCATCTTATAAACTAGAGACTCCACTAATAATACCTGGAGAATCCATGAGGTTTCTAATAGAAAATATAATTCCTTTAACAAAAAGTCAAGATCCATAGCTACTGTTATTTGAATGGTGTCTAAACGATAAGTTATGGAGTTTCAGACCAAGGCAAGGGCTTTAAACTGTGCACTTCTCCCACCTCCTATATTAGAAGTCTGATACCATATCCAAGGTGGAGAGTTGATATCATTGGAACTTGCAGAATTTGGGAGAAATGGTTGTAATCGATTCTTATTTAGTGTGTGCTGAATATAACATACAGGCAGAGGTTATTCAGATAGGAAGGGCACCAAGTCCACATACTCAGTCATATCTTGAAGTGTCTAGCCACCTCCAGGGAAGGTTTCTCCTGCCACAAGAAAAGAGGCACAGGCTTTGGAGCCAGATGGATCCGGGTTCAAATTCTGACTCTATCACTTCACATCTGTGAGTTAGGAACTCATCTATCCTCACTGAAACTCACTTACCCCTTGGGTAAAATAGAAATAACGATACCTTTCCCATAGGATTGTTGGAAGATAGCAAAGGGAAAAAAATGTAAATGCACCTGGTACAACGGTAGGCACATAGCAAGTGAAGCCACAGTCAAGCAAATGTGGATGAAATGAACTCAACAAGTAACAACAGCAGAGCTGAGAAAGCTACCAAAGGGGATCCATGCTGGAACCAATGGTTCACCAAGACGAGAAATACTGTCTCTGTAAGGTCCTACATGGGCAATGCCACACTCGTTCACCAGCAGAAAGAGAAGAAAGAGTGGCGTCTTGCAAAAGCAGAGAAATAATTTCCCATGAAGTAACACATGAGATGCCTTCTGGCAAGAGAGGAACAAGACATCTTTGTAGCCCAGATTGACATGGGTCAAAGAAGATTTTCCAGAGTAGGCGAGTCATGAACTGGAACTTGAGGGTGAAATGAGATCCCGGTAGGCAGAAAGAAGAGCATCAGGGACACCAAAAGCTCAGAGGCTGGAACATAACTCATAGATTCTGCACCTGGAGCTGAGAAAGAGTACCAGAAAAGAGGAAAAGGAAGAGGAGAAACTGCAAAGTGTATTTATCCCAATTTGAGGAAGACCTTGGTTGTCAAAATAAGGGATCTGTGTTTTCTCCAGGTGCCAAAGAAAAGCCACGTGCATGATCTGCTGTAAAGTAGTCCTTTAAGAAGAATAATCTCAAGATTGAGCAGGAGCAAAGATGAGGCTGAAGACAGTGGGAGGCTATGGATTAATGCAGAGCGGACTGAAGCTGGGCTCATGGGGCTTGGGATTTGTGGTCCAGCATTACTGCCCGATAGTTGTGAAATCACAGGTGATGTACACCAGCTTCTCTAGGCTGCAGTATCCTTTTTTACACAATGAGAATACCAGAATTTTATGTGATGTTCAAATACACAGATAAATTACTAGGCAGGGATTTACTTTGTAAACTCTCCAGTAGGACTGTTCCATAGAACATTCTGTGATGATGGAAATGGTTTCTGTTGTACTGTCCATATTAGTAGTCACTAAAAATACTTGAAATGTCACTAGGCATACTTGAAATGGGGCTGAATTATTACTTTTAATAAGTTAGATAGTAGTGGGAGGAGAATGGACTTTTGAAATAGAAAGACCCAAACATGTCTTTAACCCAATGGGCAAGTCACTTTAACTCTCTGGGAGGAAGAACAACAGTGTATTGTCACAGTGGGTAAACGTCCTTGAACTGTGGACTCTAGCCACCAAGGACTTCCTGCAGCTCCTTGACCACACTATGCTTTCTTGAGCCTCTATGGTTTTCTGCACTCACAGCTCTCTCTGCATGGAATGAGCATCCTGCTTTGTCCCTCAACTTTGCGTGGAGAAAGGAGAATTTCTTTCAGACTTAATTCAGGCATCTGCCACACACCCTTCACAGAGTCCTTCCTAGCCTCCATGTTGATTCTTCAGCTGTGTTATGAACTCTCCTCTATGTCCTCAGGCTGCCCTGTGATTCCCACTGTCACTGTGCATGTCACACTGCAGCCTGTCTCCCACAGGAGGCTGTTAAGGCAGAGGGGGCAAACACTGCAGGGCAGGGAGCGAATTTTTTAAAAAGATTTATTTATTTATTTTTGAGAGAGAGAGAGAGAGAGGAGGGGCAGAGGGAGAGGGAGAGACTCTCAAGCAGACTCCCTTGCTGAGCACAGAGCCCGACGGGAGGCTCGATCTCACAACCCAGAGAGCATGACCTGAGCCGAAATCAAGAGTAGGAGGCTTAACCAACTGAGCCACTCGGGCACCCTGGGATCGAATTTTTTAAAGGTAAAATATGCACGGCATAAAATTTACTATTTTAACCATCTTTAAGTGTATGGTTCAGTGGTATTAAGTATATTCACATTGTTGTACAACCATCACCGCCGTCCATCTGCAGAACATTTTCACCTTCCTCAAACTCAAACTCTGTTCCCCATCCCCCACTCCTCCTAGCCCTCCTTTCCATCTCTGATTTTGACTTGGCTAGGTATTTGTTCTTTTTTGACTGGCCCACCTCACCTAGCATAATATCCTCAAGGTTCTTCCATGTTGGAGCACGTGTCAGAATTTCCTTCCTGTTTAAGGCTAATATTCCATTGTATGTATATACCACATCTGTTTATCTATTCATCCACTGATGGACACTTGGGTTGCTTTCACCTTTTGGTGGAATGATTATTGTGAATGATGCTGCTATGGGCATGCGTGTATGAGATCACATTTTGTACTGTATTTTTCTGTGTCTCCAACTCAAACTGGTGGACCAACAAAGGGTGCAAAATGATAACAGATATTTTATTCATCACAGGATGTGAATGGAATTGCCGCACCAATGACTGTTCCTGGAAAGACAGGAGCTATCCAGTAAAAGTACAGAGTAGAACAAAGTGAGAGAGGGCAGATGAAGGAAAGAAAGAAGAGAGGGAAGGAACAAGGCAGGTGGATTTGTTCACAGCTTGGACATACATACCATTTGACTTAGCTTTCCCACTGAGGAAAGTCCATCACACCGGATGAACCCATCCCAAACTTCACCTTAAAGGCTTTCCTTTCCTTCCCTCCATCTTTCCTTTCCTCCTTCCTTTCCTTCTTTCTCCCTCCCTCTTCCTTCCTTCCTCCTTCCCTCCCCCTTCTTCTTCCCTTCCCCTTCCTTCCTTTCTTCCTTTCCTTCCTTCCCTTTCTCTTTCTCTCTCTCTCTCTTTCTCTTTCTTTTCTCTTTCTCTTTCTCTTTCTCTTTCTCTTCTCTTTTCTTTCTTCTTTCCCTGGTCTTGGAATCAGAAGCTTTATGGGTATTTGTGCCATTTGACTTAGTCACCAACCCTGAACCTCAGCTTCATCTTTAAAATAAGTCAAGCTTACTCTTCCCAGATGTGTGTGTGTGTGTGTGTGTGTGTGTGTGTGTGTGTGTGTGGTGTGAGGATTAAATATCAGTATACTCTGTGAACCCTAAAGAACTATATGAACTATGGAAATTTCAGTTTTTCCCTACAACTTTTCTTTCATCTGTATTTTAATTATAATAAGTCAATTAAAACCCATAATGGAAAAAGAGACTAGAGACTTAAGTAGAGTTTCCTTCTAAATTCCATTTCTAAACCTAGAGGCAAAGAGTGTCAAATTGTTAAAATTTTTACATTCTAATCACTTTTTGATTCTATTGAACTTTCGGGCATTCTATTTGGGCTTGACACAGTCAGTGAAAATATTAAGCCTTTAAAACACCAAAAAGTGCTAACACACAACTACAGTAATACTTCAGCCACGGGCAACATTTAAAGAATCCCCGGCTACATAATCACATTAACATTTAATGTGCTCAAGTTGAGCTAAAATATGTTTCTTCTCTTCTGCATCTCCTTCCTGAAGCAAAAAATGCCAATGGAACTCAAGAATTCCATGTGTGTCCTGTGACGAGTCTCCCCCCGAAAAACGTCCTCCAGACCCCTTTTCCACACAGACTGCTCCTCGAGGTAAACACAGCTTGTACATGTGGGCAAACATCTTTTATCATTTTATACACTTTATAGGTCAGCCAGTTTGAGTTGGAGACACAGGAGAGTTCCCAGAGAAATTCATTACTGCCACTCATTCTAGTTTTCCATCTCAATATAATTAAGCTTGGCTAATTGTCTATCATGATTAAAATCATGCCAATAACAACCTTGTCTCGAGTTTGGCTCTGCTCCAAACTTGTTAATCGCTCTTGTTTTCCAGGAGGTCATTCTGTACCTCATTTCAGCTGTGAAATTCCTTATAAATAACGTGCTTAGATAATAAGATCATCCTTGGGTGACCAGGAACCATCAACATGGATGACACAAGCTGTGGCTAATATAGGGGATGGCTGAATCACAACCAGAGTCATTCTCAACAGCCTGGAACACTGGGCTGACTTTAACAGGGCCATTTCACTAGGAAAAAACGTAAAGTCCTGAATGTAGGTTCGAAGAATTAATTCCATAGGGATAGGATGGCAGGAATTCATGGAACAGATTGGATTATATAAAGTGAGCCCAAAGCTGGATGTGAGTCAATATGGCTTCTAAAAATATAAGATTTGCCTGGATTAACTGAAATTCAGCAACTCACCTAACCTAGGAAGTATCAATTATAAGGTACAGTATTATTTTATGTACCACTAGGAAAAAAAGATGCTGCCAATTAAAAGTTATGACAATACCTTCCTGTCATTTAGAATTTGTATTTTACACTTAGTGAGAAATCTCTTGGAAGCCTTTATATCCTATATTGTGCTACTCTGGTGCCCTGCTTTCCTGAGTACAAATAACTTTTCATTTCAAGGCTGAATCATACTATAATCTTTTTCAAGATCCTTTAACTGTCAACCCAACTGAGCACATGTAGCAACGGCAATGTGCATAACTCAGCGGAAGCAATGCTGGTATGAGCCCTGACCGAGTGTGTGAGCAGAGGTAATGGAAGACCGCCTGGTGGCCAGCAGTGATTATAAGATGCAGTAATCTAGGGTGCCGTCTCATTGCCCAGATACTAAAATGTGGAATAAATATGTATGTTAGGGCTTACGCAATATGGGATAGGGTCCCAAGCAAGAGAGATGATAATCCTGCTCTCCCTAGCGCTGGTGAGTTTCATATCTTCGGTTAGAATGTGAGCTCTCAGCAACATTTCTTGTGCAGGTCGCTTCCTGATCTATGCTCAACGTCCCCTAGTTCTCATCGAACAGTGCCTATGGCACCACTTACACCAACTGCCGCGGGGCAATGGCATCCCCCCACCCCCATTCACTTTAGAAACTGTATGGTCCTTGACATAAGGGAGCCTTCCTTCTTCAGTTCTGTCCCAGTAGCGACTGCAGTGGGACCCGACACATAGTAGGTACTCTACACACAAGTGAAAAAAATGTAAAAAGGAATGACTATTATACCAGGATGGATGCTGGGTCACATAACGGTTTTCTCTATTTAATAGGAATTTGGAAAATATTATGATGATGTAGATGCTTTTCAGGCAGTCTTATTTACTGAAATACAAATATGGCATCATTTAAATTTCTTTTACATCAACAGTGCTGGATTGATTTCCAACAGCCCCTCCTCTCCCCACCCCACCCCTGCACTCACATGTATTACACCATGTGTTCTAATGAGGCGCCCTGAAGCCTTGATGCCAAGGGGGTCTGGGGGCAAAACGAACTCCGCCATTTCCCTGCCTGAGGGCATTTGAGATTTTTACTCTTTCTTGGTCGCCCTTGAATAGATCTATCTGCTGAGATGGCTGTGAGGATAAAATAACACATACACAGTATCTACAACAGTGCCTGCTATATCATAAATTCTCAAGAATTTTTCCCTACAGGTTTATACAGCGTGTGACAACTTGAAAGAACTTTCACATCCCTCATGTCTTTTGATTGGCATGCCAATCCCAAGAGGAGGCTCTTCTAGTCCTATTTTTTAAACACCAAAATACACTCAGAAAGAAAAAGTAGCTTGCACAAAATCACAGTGGCAGACTTGACCTTTAACCCAGTTCTTCTTATCAAATGATGTTCATTAAAAAAGAAAAGAATTTTTGATCTGGAGAGAACATGAGAGATAAGCTGGTCCCAAACCCCACATTTGTCACATAAGGAAACTGAGGAACAGAGAGAGAATGTGATTTGCTTTCAGTACCACTGGCTGCTAGTGACAGAACTAGGGTTGGAGCCTAGAGATCTGGCCTCTGAAAACATTCACATTTCAGGATTTTTCACGCAACCCTGTGTCCAACTCTGAGGGGGGAATCCTCAAAGGGGAGTACTTTCTGGTATCATGTGATCTGCCCCGCCCCTTCTCTCCAGCCTCACTTCCTGCTGACAGGATTCTCCACTTTCCTTCCACATGGACTTTCTAGTCATCCCTCAAACACACTCATTCCCTGGTGGACTTGCTTTCCCTCTGTCCAGAAAGCTATTCTCCTGATCCTTTCTGTTTTCTCAATTCAAGCCTCTGCTCAAATGTCCTCCTAAAAGAGGACTTCTCTATCAAAATTAGCCTTTTTAGACTCTATGTAAAAGAGCCTAATCCACCACCACCTAACATTCTCAATTTCCTTACTCTATTTTCTTTATAGCACTTAGATTTCTTCATCGCACTCGTATTATGTATTTATTTACTTATTTAATATTATGTCTCTTCCACTATGATGCAGGTCTCACTGGGGAGAATGACTGTATTGGTTGTGTTCATCATTGTGTTACCAGTGCAGTGGTGTCTGGCACATGGTATGTGCTCAATGAAAACATTTGTTGAATGTCTACTACATTCCAAGCACTAAAGATAGGTGCTGGGAAAAAAACAACTGTGAGTCAATAAGACATTCCTTTCTGCCAAAGTACAGTTTTTTTGTCTAGTGATGGACACAGACATTGAATAAGTAATTGCAGAAATTTATGGTGAGAGCATATTATCCGCAGAGGTGAGCTAGTCTTAAGAGTCTGGGAAGATTTCCCCGAAGAGGTAACTTTCTGTGTACACATCAGATGGGTAAGAAGTTTAAACTAAGTGAAGAGGGTAGAGGAGGAGTGTTCCAGTAGAGGAAACACTAAGCATACATTCTTGTGGCAAGAAAGGGTAATGGTGGAGGGTAGGTATCAGAGAGATGGGGAAGGGAGTGGGTAGAAGTCAGCTGGATGAGAACTCTTTAGACATATTAAAGATTTTGGCCTCTATTCTCTGGGCCACAGGAAAGCCATTGAAGGATTTTAATCACAGAGGTGATACACTGAGTTCTGTATTCTTAAATTCTTAGTTTGGTGGTGGTTTGAAGAATGAAGTGGAAGAAGGTAAGGGAGGAATTGGAATGACTGGTCAGGAGGCCACAGCAGTAGACCCAGAGGGGATGTGGCTGATACGAGGGTGGAGGCAGTGGAAGTGGAAAGAACGGATGGAACAAGACCTTAGAATGGACTTTACAGAACTGGCCAGGGATCAGGACTGAGGAAGAGGATGTATCAAGGATACCTCTCAGTACTTTCTTTTTTCACTTGTGAAACGGATGAAAGGTAGTGGCAGAGAGATGGAGAACCCTGGAAGAGGGCAAGGTCATGAATGCTATTTTGGATATGCCAAATCTGAGATGCTTTTGAAGCATCTAAGCGCAGATATAAAATAACAAGAAACACAAGTCTGGAGCTCAGAAAAGCTCTGCACTGGAGATATAACTGGGTAGTTTTAGATGGTCCACAAGGCTCCAGGGATATAAGGGGTGGAAGATTGTCTCAGAGAAGCCTACAGTGTGCTTTAAGAAACTCCATCCTTTAATGGCCAGGTAGGAAAGGGTGGACCTTAAAGAGCAAGGAGGAGTGGCTAGAAAGGAGTGAGAAAACCAGAATTGTGTCCCACTGTGGCTGAGGGAGGAGGGCATTACATGAAGAAAGGAGTGATTGGCAATGCCAAACATGGCAGAGAGGTGAAGGAAGATGTGTATTGAGGAGGGCCTTTGCAGTTGACGACAGTGAAGCCACTTGTTGATGTCAGTGAAGGCCATTCAAGTGGAATGATGCAAAAAGCAACCAGATTAGAAGAGGCCAAAGGTAGGGTAATGAGATTTGTGATAGAGATGGTAACAAAAGACAGATCTTTTGAGGAGAAGAGCTGTGAGGTTAGGGGAGAGAAAGAAAATGTTATAGTTAGTGGGGGTCTCTGGAAGGTTATTTATTGACGGATTAAAGACTGAAAGGACTCAGACATGTTTAAATGATGATGGGAAGAAATGTCATTTCAAAGGACATATTTCAAAGCCAATGCAAAGAAACTGGCCTTGGCAAAGGAACTAGGACCACTCTTCTCTGTTGTAACAGGAGGGAAAGAGGGCAGAAGGGTGCGGATGTAGGTGGGTTTGTATGTTCAGTGGGAGGAAGGTAAGGGGTTTCTCATTTTCTGGATTTACTTTGCATGTGAAGTAGGAGGTGGTCATTTGCTGAGTGTCATAGGTGATGGAGGGAGGTTGAGAAAGAGTTGGGGGTTTGAGGAGGGTGGAGAAAGTTGGAAATACTTGTTGTAGCATGTGATATTATGATTTATATGAAATATATATTTTGCCATTCAGATGACCAAAATGTATTTCTCATATATATTTGGTCGTTGTCCACAGTGCCAGGCTCACAGTTCCCCAAAACCCTCAGAATTTCCTAAGTGTCTTTGGTCGTATTAACGAGGTGACTTTTGGAAAGCACCTAAGGATAGGGGCTGGTTGCCAATGGTGCCAAGTGATTAGACAGTTGGAACTTCCAATCCCCCACCTCCCACTTCTGGGAAGTTGAAACAATGGTCAATGATTTAATCAATTATGCCTACATAATGAAACCTCAGAGAGCTCCCTGGGTTGGTGAGCATGTGGAAATATGGGGAGAATGATGAGCCTAGAGAAGGCAGGGCAGCTCTGCCTCTTTCCCACATAACTTGCCCTCTGTATCTTTCCCATCGCTCCTGCATTATATCCTTTTATAATAAACTAATATTCTAGTATGTAAAATGTTTCTCTGAGTTCTGTGAGCTGTTCTAGCAAGTTAATCGATCCTGAGGAGGAAGTCATGGGAACCTCTCATTTATAGCAGTGGGTCAGAAGTACAGGTACCAACCCGGGCTTGCAAGTAGCATCTGAAGTGGGGGATGGAGGGAGGCTTGTAGGACAGAGTCCTTAACCTGTGATATCTGATGTTCTTTCCAGGTAGATCGTGTCAGAATTGCGTTGACTCCTCAGACACCCCGACAGAACCTAACAGATACAATAAGTTAAACAGACTGTGTGCGACGTAGGTCCTTTTGAGGTTAGCAGTCATGCTAGTCTGTGGTGCAGGCATGTAAGCCAAGTAAAATGTTGGTTGGGTTTCGGTTACCACATTAGGGTTTTTCCAGATGCATGTGATGAAAACCTAGAAAGGCAAGGTGAAGGTGGTTGAAGATTGTGGCAAATATGTTAGGATGTGTGAATAAAGAATGCATTCCTCATTATGTTTATTCATTGAATAGAAGACATTTTTCTCATTCATTCTTATTTTGAGTACTTTCTTGGGTGAGATTTTAGGCTTACCCAGGTCATTTTGGTTCATGCCCACTATTTGACTGTGAGCTGCTTTGAAGGAAGGGGCCATAACCAATTCATATCTACATTGCCAATGCCTAGCTTGGTATTTTTCACATTGCTGATGCCTGATGAATGGTAAATAAATACACTGTGTAAGTGGAAGCATGTGAAGGACATTTAGACAGGGCAATTACCAGCAAGATATTTATCCATTCTCTAAGAATAAAAACAATCATCGCCACCATCCTTGATATGGATTGATAGTTTGCTTCTCAAAATAGAACAGAGTGAGCTGAAAACCAGACTAAGTTCTGAATGAGAGATGTGGTCATTATTTTTTTAGTTCTCTTTGCTAAGGAGATGTTATTTCTCCCCCTTCCAGAGAAATGAGAAAAAGAGGAATGAACGAGGCTAGATCACTTTAAAATTCTTCATTAGCATCCACACTGAATACGTTTCAACGGCAGGAGCCTTAACACGGCTTTCACTGTATCTGATGCACAGAAAACCAAGTCTGCCAATCTTGCAACATGTGTCAAGATGAAGAAGGTCAACATATCAGAAAATAAAATCAGTAGCATAGATTTCAAAGAAATTCATCCCAAGAGTTCTTCTCAATGAATGCAGTGCAAGATTGAAGAATTCAATTACATGAAAAAGAGGCCTTTTTTTAATACCGTGCCCAGCTATTAGTTTTTTTGTCATTGCTAACATGAAGGCATATTGTTAGCCATAGGAAATCTCAACAAATTCATGCATTCAAATCACTAGGGGTTTGTTTGGTAGATGGATCTGAAATCTGGTCTGCCTCCAACTCCTCACCCAAGATTTCATTTATGCCAAGAAGAACGTTATTCTTAATCAGACATAGAAAAATCCAGCTCGTTGCCACTGAGCTGCTTTATTCCTTTAGAAAAGAATCCTGCCTTTAATTCTGATGGAACATTATAATTAACTTTTTTTTTATTTGGGATTGACCAATTCAATAAATTTCCTCTGTCTTAGAAAGCAGAGATGGTGAGCATCATCTAAATACCTTCTGGAAAGCAAGAGTGTTTGTATCAAAAGCCTTAAAAATGTATCTTCTCCTTTCTCCTGGTAAATCAAATTCTAGGGGTTGATTCCAAGGAAATAATCTTTTAGACCCCAAAACATAAAGCTTAATGAACATAAAAGTGTTTATTGTAGCATGTTGTTCAGAATCCCTTGTGGTAGACTAACAGCCACAAATCCCTTACATCCTAGCATGCATGCCCCCTCATAAGGAGACTTTGATGCTCCTGTCATTCAGAGGTAGAGTTTATTTTTCCATCCCTTGATTTTGGACCAGTCTTGTGACTTGTCTCAATCAAAAGAATATGGCCTGGTGATGGGTATTAAAGAGGGCACATTCTGCATGGAGCACTGGGTGTTATGAACAAACAATGAATCATGGAACACTACACCAAAACAAATGATGTAATACATGGTGATTAACATAACAATAAAAAAATAAAAATTCGAAAAAAAAAGAATATGGCGGAAGTTGAGTTTTACTTGTTTCAGAGCCTAGACCTCAAGAGAGCTTGGATTGTTCTTGACCCTCTTGGCATGCCACCCTGAAACCTCCATGTAAGAAAGCCAGTCTAGCTTCTGGAGGATGAACGGTGTTGAGGAGAATGGGAGCACCTCAGTGTTTAGCTGACACCAATGGCCAGACATGTGAATGTGGCCATCTTGGACCTTCAGACTCGGCTGACCTTCCCCTTAAGCTGAAAGCCTCTGCTTAGGTGAGGCCAGAAGGAGTCAGTGGAACCCGCCCAGCAACCCAGTTAGACACATGAAAAATAATAAATAAAGGTTTTAGACCATTTAAGTTTTAGGATGATACACCCCAAAGATTAGGTACTTACAGAGCAATAGATAGCTGATATACCAAAAGATTGGAAACAATCTGAATTTGAAACAAGAACAGAATGGTAAAATAAATTATGTTATGTTCACACAATGGAATATAATGCAGATATTACAAGTTATGTTTGCAGGGAGCTTTTTTTAGCACAGGAATGTGCTTGTGTTACAATACTTAGTGAAAAGCAGGATGAAAAATTTTATATATAATGAGCTCTCATGAAGTGACAGAGAAAACAGCTGGAGAAATGACACCAAAACATTTCAAAGGTTATTCATGGTGAAATCAGTCACATCTTTTAACTTGTGTGTGTGTGTGTGTGTGTGTGTGTGTGTGTGGTTTTTTTAACGTACATTGTTCTTTATAATTGTATTTTGGCCTCCTCCCTTTATCTAAGCCAATGACCATACATGCTTTTTATAACACTGGGTCCCAAACTGAAGCAGAACTGCTGCTAGTGTTTTTAGGAATGATGGTCGCTTATACTGATTTGCCTGACTTCCTCCTGTCAAAGCTCTTCTCTCTCTGCACAACAAGGGGACAACACAGGTCTTAAAATGAAAGAAGCCCAGTGGGGTAAGGCTGTAACTTGTGGAAAATTTAATCTGGGCAAAATAGTTGAAGTAGAGTCAATAAAAAGTATGTTTCAGGTTAGACATATGCCAGTTTAATGTTTTTTTCATAGCACATATTAAAAATCTTTTTTTTTAAATTTTATTTATTTATTCATGAGAGACAGAGAGAGGGGGAGAGAGAGAGAGAAAGAGAGGCAGAGGGAGAGGCAGGCTCCCAAGGAGCAGGGAGCCCGATGCGGGACTCGATCCCAGGACTCTGGGACCATGACCTGAGCCGAAGGCAGACGCTTAACCATCTGAGCCACCCAGGCACCCTTCATAGCACATATTAATCTTTGGTGCTTTATAGCTCATGTTTTATCCTTTGTTTATTTATATATCTCTTCAAGTCCATGAGGCGGGCGTTTATTTATCTGGTTCTTGCTATATCCTGATCACATAACAGGGTTTGCCAGAGAAGAGCACTTTAAGCAAATATTTGTTAAAAGAATAAACAAGGTAATTGAGCAAAGCCTAGCTTTCTGTTTCACAACTCTCTGTCAGGTAGAGAATCCTGGTCTTGCAGTCCAGAAATCTGCTCTAGAAGCTCTTTAATTTTGGAGAAACCCTTTCACTTTGTGCCTAAATTTCTTGTTGTGAGGAAAGAATGGTAAACTTTACCTTCAAAAGGTAGCTGAAGGATTAAGTGAACTTTATGAGAAAGCAAAAAATAAATCTTAAACAATTTTATGTTGAGAATAGGTGGCCCTTATCCATGTTTCAAGAGCATGGGACACATTAACTCGCCTTTATTACAACCTCAAGATGTAGGTATGACCGTGTTTCCCACTTTACCAATGAGGAAACTAAGGCTTATGGAGACTTAGGCAAGATAGGCCAGTTCAGTAGAGGAGGTAGAATTCAACTTTAATAGAATTTCTTGGGTGGCTCCAAATCACATATTTATTCTGATACACTAATAATTGCATTTGATAACTATTGCCTATGAATGCTGCTACAGGGATAGAAGAACTTTAAAATTCTTCTATTTTTGCAAATCAAAACCTCAATGAGATATCACCTCACACCTGTCAAATGGCTAAAATTAACAAGTCAGGAAACAACAAATGTTGGTGAGGATGCAGAGAAAGGGGGAACCCTCCTACACTGTTGGTGGGAATGCAAGCTGATGCAGCCTCTCTGGAAAACAGTATGGAGGTTCCTCAAAAAGTTGAAAGTAGAGCTACCCTACGACCCAGGATTGCACTACTGGGTATTTACCCCAAAGATACAAATGTAGTGATCCGAAGGGGCACCTGCACCCCAGTGTTTATAGCAGCAATGTCCACAATAGCCAAACTATGGAAAGAGCCCAGATGTCCAAAGGGTTTCTCTAAAATTAAAGAGCTTCTAGAGCAGATTTCTGGACTGCAAGACCAGGATTCTCTACCTGACAGAGAGTTGTGAAACAGATGAATGGATAAAGAAGAGGTGATGTGTGTATATATATATATATATATATATATATATATATATATATAAAATGGAATACCACTCAGCCATCAAAAAGATGAAATCTTGCCATTTGCAATGATGTGGATAGAACTGGAGAGTATTATACTAAGCAGAAAAAGACAATTATCATATGATTTCACTCATATGTGGAATTTAAGAAACAAAACAGAGGAAAATAGGGGAAGGGAGGGAAAAAAATAAAACAAGAGGAAATCAGAGAGGCAGACAAACCATAAGAGACTCTTAGAGGAAACAAACCGAGGGCTGCTGCAGGGGAGAGAGGTGGGGGGGGATGGGGTAACTGGGTGACGGACATTAAGGAGGGCACGGGATGTAATGAGCACTGGGTATTATATAAGACTGATGAATCACTGAACTCTACCTCTGAAACTAATAATATGCTATATGCTAATTATTTGAATTTAAATAAAAAAAAGATTCTTCTAATTTTGCCCCCATTTTGGCAAACTTGGGTTCCCAAGATTGATAACATAGGACGCTCTAGTCGTATTCATGAACTTCTCCTCAGAACATTCTCCTTGAACCTTTTTCATTTTATTCCTCTGGAACTCAGACTGAACACATTCTGGAAAGAAAAGAAATGCAGGAGCCACATTGTTTCTCAATCTCCAGGTCCTACCAATTTAATATATACTAATTTCTCTGGTTTGAACTGCCACTGCCCTGGTTTAGGCCCCGGATACCTTCTCCCTGGACTCCTGCTCTTTACTCCTAACTAGTCTATTTGCTTGTACCTCCCACCTGTCCTCTGCACTGCGTTAAAACAATCTGTTGATAACTCACATTTTATCATCTCACTCCCTTTTTTCCTGTTATTTACAAGGTAGTCCAAGCTACCTAGCAGAACATACATAACATGCAGAGGCCAAGTCCCTTGTCTTCCTTGTCCACCCCACACTACTCATTCCCTGCCTGGCAGTCACTGCCTGCTAACCGTTCCTGTGTGGGCTATTTTACCTCCTGGTGTGTTTACTCTAGACCTTTCTTCTTCCTGGAATGCTACCCCATGAATTCTACCCCAAATTTCTTTTCATCCACCTGGACTCAGTGCAGGTGTCACTAGTCCAGAAAGTTCTCCCTAAGCCCACAGCTGAACTGGGTGTCTCTCTTTCCTGTTCTTAGTACCAGCCTCTGTCTATTTTGTCTACCAGAAGTTGAGCCCTGGGGTGGCCAAGGATTCCTGTCATCGCTGTCGGAAGAATGAGAATGATGATAGGACCTACACCTCACTGGACTGTTAGAAGTGTCAAGTGACAACACACGTCAAGTGTTTACAAGAGTGTATACAGTGGCAGTGCTCATAGGAAACACTCAGTAAGCATTTCATATCATTTCAGTATCTTTAGAAACCTGTAACATATCTTACACATAGGAGGCACTAAAGTAAATCTTTGCTTACTTTGAGACACTAACTTGTCCATACTGTCAATGTTGTCTAACAAGTTCATAATGAATTCTTAGCGTCTTCATTGGGTGTCCTTACAGTAAGGAAAAAAGTGACATTAAAAAAATTATCCCCTCCAATAAAAGGGACCAGGACTCCTTGCACTTGATCTTAGCCAAAAGGCCAAGAAGTGATGGGACCAGGACTCCTTGGAGGAATAGCTAATTCTAGGTCTTGGGGAGGTGATATACAAGATGAGCCCAAGGCACCTTATAGCACCAGAAAGTAAGGAAGTGATAAAACAAAACAAAACAAAAACACCCAAAACAATGGGTATGTCAAGGGGACATAAAAGCCAATGGAAAGAGCTTCTATCAGTCAAAACCACAACAATTTGAGCAAAAAAATAAATAAAATTCTATTAGATTTTTACACCAAGTATTAAAGTATGGACTCATAGGTCCACATGGATATATATATGTAATTGTGTATATAAATAAATGAGCGAGAATAGAGAAATTTCTGGTACAGAAGAATTTCAAATAATTTCTGTAAGCATTTTGCCTCCGAAGAGGTGGAACAAAACTCCACACTCCTTAAGTATAGGCTGGGACTGGTAATTTCCTTCCCAAGAGTATAGTATGGAAATGGAGTGAGCAAGAATGGCTTTGGAGTGGAGAATCCTGACCAACACCATCTTGGCCAGTGACCAAGGTCAACATCGACAGTGATACGTCCTGGTAATAAGTACCTTTGATATAATGTGATGAAATGGTACTTTCTCTTTGTGGTCGTCCTCCCCAAAACCTATAACCTGAGCCTAATCATGAGAAAAACCTCAGACAAATCCTAGTTGAAGTATTGAGCGACATTCTGTAAAATCCCTCCCTGACCAGTATGCTCAAAACTGCTAAGGCCATCAAAACCATGGGAAGTCTGAGACACTGTCACAGCTGAGAGGAGCCTATGGAGACCTGAAGAGTAAATGTTGTATAGTATCCTAGACAGGATCCTGGAACAGAAAAGGGACATGAGGTAGAAACGAAGGAAATTTGAGTAAAGTATGAACTTTGGTTAATAATAATGTATTAGTATTAGTCACTGGTTGTGACAAATATGCCATACCAACATAAGATGTTAATAATAGAAGAAACCAGGTGTGGGTTACATGGGAACTCTCTGTAAAATCTTCGCAAGTTTTCTGTAAATATAAAACTATTCTAAAATAAAAATTTTATTAAAAAAATAAACAAAGTAAAAAGTTTATTTTAAAAAAGTGTCTATTACATGCAAGGCTCTCTGCAGGGTGCTTTTCTTTTCTTTCTCTCTCTCTTTTTTAAAGAATTTATTTATTTATTTGAGAGACAGAGTGAGAGAGAGAGAGAGAGAGAGAGAGAGAGTGAGCACAGGGGGAGAGGCAGGAGCAGAGGGAGAAGCAGACTCCCCTCCAAGCAGGGAGCCCAACCCGGGGCTCGATCCCAGGACTCCAGGATCATGACCTGAGCCGAAGGCAAACACTTAACCGACTGAACCATCCAGCTACCCCATGAAGGATGCTTTTCACCCATTAGCTAACTTAATTCTCATAGCAAAAGATGAGAATATTGAGTCTCAAAGAAACTAAGAGATTTGCCTAAAGTCAGGCAGCTAATAAATCTCAGAACCAGGATTCAAACCTGGGAGTACCTGCCTCCAAACCTTGTGATCATTTGATGACACCTTATTGTGATTCTCGGGCAAAAAGCACTCCCCTTGAGCAGTTTAAGTGGCCAGAGAAGGGAGTGGATGTCATGACGTAAGATGGGGATGGGTGGTATAAGCACTAGCTTATCACAGGTATGCAAATATTTTGTATTTCCTTCCATAATTCTTACACTTCTAGGTTTCTTGGTTAACTAATATTATGGTTTCAATGCTATTGCTTTAGAAGTGACTATGTAATTTCTTAAATAACTTCCTCATCTACTCCAAGAACCAAGTTTTGCAGTCAAATGCTCTACCACTGAGCTATACCCCCTCTAAGAAACAAGTTTTGGAACAGTATTGCATTTTCCACTCTGCTTTTACTTAAGAGAAGGCTTTCACTGTGTTTTTGCCTTGGTAACTTTTGCTTAGGGGAAGCATTTCTTGATGTGCCAGAGTCCTACTGAGCCCAGCAGGGCTGTTAAAATTGTTTGATTTTACACGGCATTGTTAAAAAATAAAGGAAGGAAAAACAGAAGAAAAAAGGGGGGGCTATTTACATCAATATCCAACTTCATTTATACTCTTTCCATTGAAGCATCAATCAGGTTTTTTTTTAAGTATTTAAAAATGAAACTTTGGAAAAGAAACCAGTTTCTAATCAGTTTTGATTATTCTTCCCTGGTGGATTCATACTGTTTTATCATCAGTTTTTTCCCCCTCTTACATTTTCTGGGCTTTTGGTGTGAGTTTTACCACATGCAGTGAAATGAACAAAACTAATATCCATACGTATATGCAACCCAAGATTTTCCTCCCAGTGTATATTTATTGAATCAATACATGACTGTGTGTGTGTGTGGGTGGGTGGGTGGGTGTGGGTGTATGTAGAAAGAAAGAATAGCAACATCCAATTTACCATGTTGAGACCAATCAATGGCCCAATGTTTGGCCACAAGGGGCGGGCGCTCCTGTGGATGCCCATCTCACCACTACTGACCTCGCTCCAGAGTCCCTGGCATTCTAACTACCTACCCACTGGCCCTCTTGCATTTCAAATCAACAGGCTTCACACTCTCCCCGCTCATCCATCCCCGTTCTCTCTGTTCCTGTAATTGCACAGTGTCTCCATGGTTACCCAGGTGGGAATCTTTAGGATGGTCTTGGACTTCTTGGCACATTCCATTTCTCTATTCCATTGCCAACTCCTGCTGATTCTATCTATGAGTTTTCTCAAAGTCCTCTTTTCTCTCTCCATTCCTACAGCTTCTACCACATCCAGGTGCTCATTACTTCTCACCTGGGCCTTTCCAGTGATCTCCTAATTGGTTTCCTCACTTCCAGTCTCTCACGTCCATATTGTGTCCTCCATTCTTCCACTGGTTTAATTTCCCTAAAGCGCACCTCTAATCCTATAACCTCACTGCTAAAAAAGTTAAATGGCTCCCCACTGCCTCCGGGATAAACGCCAAAATCCTTAGCTTGGCATTCAAGGCCCTTCCCCATCTGGCCCTAGACAACCTTTGCAGACTTATCTCCAATTACTGCTCTACGTGAATTTCCTATTCCAGCCAAATTGATCCACTCATTACTGCATGCATGTGCTGTCTCTGCTTATGGGCCGCTCTCAAGCTCAAGCAAATTCTGCTGTTTGGATGGACTTATTCATTCCTCTCTGCTTGCCATGAAAGGCTATGTCCCACCTAACCCACCAGGTTATTCTTGGCCACCCAGCCCTTACTAATGGCCTGTACTGTTAACTTAGCCTTTTATTTTTACCATTTTGGTATGTATTCTATGTGTCCACCTCAACTATGGACCTCTCAAGGACATTAATGGTGATTGGGGCATACACTTTTAAAGAGTTGGCTCTATATTAACCTTTATTGAAAAGAAAGGTATGAGGGCCTGAGCTATGAGGCAAATCTGGCAGCTGTCCTCGCAATGCACTCAGCACCATCCTTTCCCCCTGATGAGTGGGGGTCTGCATTGACCAAGTCCTCTCTCATTACACCTGAGCTCTCTTCCAGGAAGCTCTGTACTCTTTTGTAAATGGACCTCCCATTTACAAGTGACGTCACCCATCCAAGTTTTCCAGATGTGCCCAAAGAAGCCTGAATTCCAGTGGGTGGACTCTAAGTTGTCTTAAATTGGGGGCGGGGGAGGGGGTCCTTGCTCTCTTTCCTACCTCTTTCCCTCTGCTGACACCCCACTACAACACACACACACTCCTGAATCTGACTCCAATGAACTCCTACCACCATGATTCAAAAATATAGTGAGCCTAAAAATAACTGAAGAACTCTTAAGTATGTAGATACCTGTGTCCTACCCCCAGAGGTTAGGATTCTTTAGGTCTGAACTGTGTGCCAAGAACACATATGTTTAGCAAACTCTCTGGGTAATTCCAATGATAAGTCTGAGGACCACACTTTGAAAATCACTAATTTACAGTATGGTCCTTCATTCCTGAAGGACCTTACATCCTTTGCATCAATAAGGACTACTTCCCGTTTCTGAAACTTCCCCTGATTATGCCAAGCATGTGCCTTTGCTACGGTACTGCTATAGCAGCAATGATTTTCCTTCGAACCCCATCTCACCAAATCTTTCCAGTCCCTAAGAACATGGGCCTCATGAGGGCAGGGACTTTTATTTATGTTGCTCACTGTTGTATCTTCAGCACCTAGAATAGTGCCTGCCACATCGGAGATGCTAAAAAATCTTTGAGGAATGAAGGCATGAATCTTTGAAGAGGGAACTCAAATGTCACTGCCTTCTCAAAGCAGTCTCTGATCACGACCAAAAGAAAGTTGCAGCTTCTCAACCTTAGCCCCTTTTCCCTTGAACTTTGGCCCATGGATCAGCAAAATTTTTTCTATAAAGGGCCAGATAAATATTTCAGTCTTTACAGACACTGCAGACATACAGATACTGTTGTAGGACATACAGACACAGTTGCAACTACTCAGCTCTGCTGTTGTAGTGCAAAAGCAGCCCAATTTGTAAATAAATGGGAACGGTTATATTTCAATAAAACATTATTTCAAAAAATAGGCAGGTGGTGGGCTGGATTTGGCCCATAGGCTGTACCTTGCTGACCCCTGCTCTACTCATTTATGTACCAAAATTCTCCCTTTGGCTAGATTCCTAAATTATAAATTCTCTGAGACAGGGACAGAATGTTATTAGAAAATAAATGCATGTGTGTGCATGTGCATGTCTGTGTGCATGAATGTTCATATATATATATGTGCATTTACATATGTAGACATATATGCAACCCACACACATACACACACGTACATGCACACACTGAGTGACTGTGGATGTATTATTCAGCTTCTCTGATCCTCAGTTTTGTCATCACTAAAACCTCCTGCTAAGATATTGTAGATAAAGCACCTGACATCATGCCTGCCTTGTAACCCATGCTCAATAAGTCTTCCTTTCCTTCCTCTCTGTCTTGAAAACAGCACTGCTCCCCTACACAAGGCACTCAGCACACATCTGTTGTGGGCCTCCAATGTCAAAGGACCATGCCGGGGATTCAGCGAAGATTGGAGGTGAAGAAGAAACCACTCTGGATAAGGAGTCATCAATATATGATGCAGTCCTGCCCCTACTCACCTCTCTTCCCCGACCCGTTACCTTCCTCCTTCTTGGAGACAGACATTTCATACACTTTTCATTCTCTTCACACCTCCCAGATTCGCTGCTTGCACTCTCACCCTCTGGGCTGCTGACGTCAGCTCATACTTCACTGCAGGTAGAAGCCACCTTGGCATTCTGTCACCTTCCCCCATCCATGCTACAAGACTGTCCTCCACTCTGGGTACCTGTGCTCCTTGTCTTTCCTCCTGCTTCCCCAGGTGGTGTCCCCACACCTCTCAGAGGCAGACTCCACCACTCACCAAAGACTTCAGTCTTTTACACATAAATTCTTCCTTTTGTGTCATTGGTCACCAAATGTGCTCTCATATCTCCCATTTAAAGGCAAAACCAACCAAAACCTCTCCTGACTCCCTTAACTACCTCCCATTCATCGCTTCGTGTCTCTTCAACTTTTACAGCCAGATTTCCTCAACAAATTGTCTAGTGTTGTTTCCATAGTCTCATTCCATTGCTCTTCCTGTTTCTCAGAAAATAAAATCAGTAAGAACAGAAAAGTAAAAAGACAAAGAAATTCATATACATAGCTTCATAATTCACAAACGATATTTTTTTAACTTCAGGTTTAAACTTGGAACAAAAGCCCTATACTCACAAGTGATGTTCCCTTTCCCGTTCATGTTTTTAGCTCATTCCAAGTTAGCTTCCATCCTCACCATTGCCAAGACCACCTGTGCCCTCCGTTTTGCCAAATCCAGTGGAGACCTCTCTGTCCTCATTTTACCTGGCAGTGGAATTCCAGACCTGACCGCTGCCTCCTCCTTGAATTGCTCTCCTCCCTTGGCTTATACGGTTTCATTCCTCTTGGTTTCCTTCTTGCTCTCTGGTCTCTCCTTCTCAGTCTCCTGGACGGGCCCCTCCTTTTCCTCTCCTGAGCCTTGGGCTCTTGACTCTTCTGTCTCTACACGTTCTCTCCTAGTGAGCTCACCATGGCTTTAAATACCACCTCAATGCTAATGATTCCCCGGTTTATATTTCCAGCACAGACCAATATCCTGAGCTCTAGACATTATCTAGGGCTTTCGACTAGGGATCTCAAATTTAGTATGTCTTTGGTGAAGCTCTTCATAGCTGCCCAAGCCAGTTCCTCTCTCACTCCACCTCAAGTCAGTAAATGGCACCTTCTTGCTTAAGCAAAACCCCTTGGAGTCATCCTCAATTTCTCCCTTTTTCCACATTCTCTGTGCCTCAGTCTAATCTATTATCAAATTCTATTGGCTGAAATTCCCAAATCTATCTCCACTCCAACTCGAATACCCAGCCTGGTCCCATTCATTGTAAGAAACTTCAGACATAATCTCTTTCTCTTGCATCATTAGTCTCCCACTACTCCTAGGTCATGATGATTGCCCAACAAACATGCTCTTGTCTTCCCTCTTAAAAGCAAAACAAAAACCATCTCTTGCTGGGATGATTACAACAGTTCCTAACTGGTTTTCTGCTTATACTTTACCCTCCTACAACCTGGGTTCCACATGACAGCCACAACGTCCACCGAATAAATATAAATCTGTATCCTTCCATGCTAGAAACCCTTCCCATTGCTCACCATTGGTAAATGGAAACAAAAGCCAAAACGAAATGAAAACAAGCTTCTGCCCACCTCCCTGGCACCCAAGAAATGACACTCTTCTCACTCATGATGTTGCATCCACAAGGATCTTTCTTGCCATTGATTAAACCCAGCAAACTATTTCCTACCTCTGGGCCTTTGTGTTTGAGGTTTCCTCTGCCTGAAATGCTCTTCATCGGCTCTTTCCATGGCTTCCTCATTCTATCCTGTAGGTCTCAACTTAATCATCCCTTCTTCAGAGAGATCTCCTATGACCACCTCAGCTAAAATAATATTATCAGTGCTCAATTGTTTTATTTGGTATCACTCTGTTTATATCCTTCATAGACATTATCACAACAAGCTGTTCTTTGTTCATTAATTACCTTTCTTTTTCTAGTTTATGATCTGTCTTCCACTGAGGAATATAAGTCCCATGAAGGTAAAACCTTGTCATGTTCACTGCATATTCCTGAAACTTAATCCAATGCCCAGCACATGGTAGCAGCTCAGTAAATATTTGTTAAATGAACATATTTACATGAACAATACATTTTCACTTGCACATCTCCACCCAAGTGTTAGGACTGCCTGCCCTCTCTTCCTCCACTTGACAAAGCTATCTGTATCATCCAAAATCCAGTTTAAACAGCACCTCCATGTTGCCATTCCCCTGGGATTGGTCACTCCTTCCTCTGTGCCTTCATGCTTTGTTCCTACCTCTACTAGAGCACTAGTAATAATTACAATTGCTGCTGTTTATTGAGCATCTACTCTATGCCAGGTGTAGGGCCAAGTGTTTTAAAAATTTTGTCTAACTCAATCCATCCAAGCACGCTAGGGGATAAGAATTATGTCCACTCTTGTAGAGATGATGAAACTAAGTCTCAGGGAATTTATGCAACTTGCCTAAGATCACAAAATAAGGAGGAACCAGAGATTCAAACCCAAGTCTGTGTAATTCTAAAGGTCACCCTCTTTAGCACTGAGCCCTGTCTTGCATCTTATCGCACTCTAATGTCTTATATATCTGTCTCTCCTAAGCTCCCTGAGGGCAGGGAATTTTGTATAGCTCTCAACATCTCCAGGACCTAGCACTCCACTAGGCACAGAATTGGTGCTTAAGAAATATTTGTGGAAAAAACAAATCTGTCACTCACAGGTTTATCTGGACACTTTCTGAAACTATTAGTAAGTATTGACAGTCAGAAAGAAAAAGAGCAAGAGAAACAAATCCGGCCAGATGGCTCCAAGAAGTAGGTAACACACTAGGCTAAGTGTGTGGCGTCCCGGAGTTGATGTTTTTCACACCAAAGACAATACCAAGGTCACTGCCAAAGAAGACAGACATTATGTAACTAGAGAAGGCAGTGCCAGCGATTACTCCAGAAGCTATTTCAAACTGAAACATGCCGGTGTTTGCTCATGTCCCGGTTCACACAAACAAAAGGCCTACATCTTGGAAACTGTTTTGCTTTGTTTGAAACGGCTCAAGTCACTCTTCATTTGGCAACCAGTGGCGCAATCATGTTGGAAACATTGCCCGGACCCCAGTTTTTCCTGGGGACTATCAAAAGCCAATGAGAAGGTGAATGAGGGGCCCGGTTTATGTCTGGGGTTTACGGGGTGGGGCTGAGTCATGAGACAATGGAGCCTTCGGGGTCCTGCCTCCTGGGGCATGACCTGTTTCCGTGGATGGTGGAAATGGGGGCTGTCTGTGCGGACTGCCTGGAAACACCTGCAAAGACGGGACAGACCGGGGATGCATCTTCCATTTCTGTGCCAGGCTCGTGATGCTTTCTCATGTGTTTCTGACAGCAAACTGGTATTTCCATTTTGCAGAAGAGGAAATGAGAACTCAAAGGCATATATAACTTGTTAAAACGATCCCACCAGTGGCTGAGCTCAAATATAAACACTAGCGTGTCTGGCTATAAACACTATGCTCATCTTTCCATCATGATATTAACTAAGCTCTCACTTTTCTCCTGCCACATGGGGGCCCTTGCATTCTCCAAACGTCCCACAGCCCCTGCCCTAAACACTCACACTTGCTTTTACTCCTTCTTGACTAGCTCTTCCCTCAGATTCTGCATGTCCTGCCCATTGCCACCTTCCCGTTGAGGCATAAATATCACCTTCTCAGTGAGGGCCTTCCCAACCCCCGCTATCACTCCCTATCTTCTTTCTTCCTTGGTTTTTCTCCATCAAACTTATTCTACCTGACCTAATAGAGATCTGAATTTGCTTTTGTTGCTGTTGCTTTTGCTTTTTGTCTTTTTCCCCAAACGAGAATGCAAACTCCATGGAATCTGTGAATGTATCTTATGTTCTCTGCTGTGTATGTAGAGCTAAAAACAGTGTCTGACACATAGCTGATGTCCAATAAAGAAGCACTGAGTAAAGTAATGATTTTAACTTGCAAACACTTTAAACATAAGCCGACCAAGTACATTCACCATGAAGTTAATGTGTCTGGGGAGGGGAAGTTATTGGAACAAAAAGAAAGTCAGATCAAAGAGCTGTCCGTAATTCATAGTGTAGAGAAGGGGTATGGGAGAGCCGGATTGTCGGGGCTCACATGCCAACCTGATCCCCACTGGTTCTGCTCCCCCTGAACGAGGAACCTTATCTCCCTGTTCTTCAGTTTGTTCATTTATAAAACAGGTGTGATAACAGTATCTTTTGCAAAGGGCTATTTAAGGGTTAATGAGTTATTATGTATAAGGTATTTGAAACAGGGCCTGGCACATTGTAAGTGACATAGAATTATTTGCTTTTATTGTCATTATCTAGTTAACTATCACTTCCCTTGAAGCATACTCCTGTAAAATTTTCCCATGAAGGGATGTACATTAAGGTAGATCTCTCTTCAGGCACCTAGAAACCCGCTCAACCATGCTGAGATTATTCTGAGAAAGAAAGAAAAACACAAAACAAAATAAAGCAAAAACCATCCAAAACCAAAAAACCAAACCAAAATCTTCGTTATTTATCAGTCCTGTGTTCAAAATCAAGCCCTGTAGTAATACGTTCAGACAGTTTGGCCTTGATTTTAAGAGGCAATTTAGGCTTTCCCTGAGATATTGAAAGTAAGAAGTTATAGGGCAATGATGCTGGAATAATTTGACTTATTTAGGGAGGGAGGCGAGCGTTAGTAGCTTATTTCCATCATGACTATCTCCTTCATTTCCTCAGAACCAAGGCTAGAGCTGCTGCCCAAACCTCAGTGCAACATATATTTGAAGCAAAGTGCTGGTACCCTCTGGATCCTAAAGGTCAATAATCCTCTTCCTCTTGAAGGCAAGAACTGGATAATTAATGAAATTGCTCCTGGGAAGTCGCTGCCCTATGGGCTACAGTGCCTGATGCATATACTGGAATAGAGTTACCTTTTACCTTTCATTCATTCCTTTGCTCTTCAACAAATATTCACAGATCACCTTCATTGTGCCAGGCCCTGAGCTAAGTACTGGGGATGCAAAGCTGATGAGAAGGACGAGGTCCCTGTCCTCATAAATACTTACATTCTAACAGATTTCATGTTGACTAAAATGATGGGCTGGGTTTTTGGGGGTTTTTGTTTTGTTTTGTTTTTTGTTTTTTTGTGCTTGGTTCTCTACCAGCGATGTAATTCTCTTCCTCTCTTTCCTTCCACCTCTACCTTTTATCTAGTCACCCATCTCCCACCGAAGATTTGCTGAGCATGACATGCCAGGCACTGGGGATAAGAGTTGGATACACAAGTTATTTCACTGGTAGGGAGTCTGTCTTGCTCCACCAGAATGTGAGATGGGGATGGAGCACCTGGGTGGCTCAGTCAGTTATGCAGTTAAGCGTCTGACTCTTGATTTCAGCTCAGGTCAGGATCTCAGGGTTGCGAGATCGAGCCCCACTTCGGGCTCTGCACTTAATGCAGTCTGCTTGTCCCTCTCCCTGCCCTTGCTTGCACTCTCTCTCTCTAAAATAAATAAATAAAATCTAAAAAAAAAAAAAAAAAAGAATGTGAGATGGGGAGAATCCACACAAATTAATAAATGCATTCAAGTGCTGCTACATTCTACACAGGCGTGGGGCTTTGGAGTGGGACACACAGAAGACAACTGTTTTAAGTGAAGGGGAGGCTTCAGGAAAACACTGGAGACAGAATACTGGGGTCAGTGAGGAAAACTTCCATGGCATGAAGTGAGATTTCCCCAGAAGACAACTGAGGATGCACATATTAGCACCTAAGAGTCCAAAATATTTGGAAGCTAATTTGGACTCTTAGATGCTAATATGTATATGGCATGATGTTCAGTAAAGGAGAGAAAAAAAAAGATTATGCCAATGATATTACAAGACATAACACAAGAGACTTTCTTGAAGCTCCAAACTCACAAATACAGAAATGAATATTCACACCACTCAAGTTAAATGCCGTTTCAACTTTCTTAAACAACTTGATCTCTCACTAGTTGGCCCTCGAATCACTAATGACGGCTACTGCTTATACACTGGCAAGTAGAGAACGATAAGGCTATTATTACATTGATCTTGTCATCTGCTTGCGTATAAACTTCTAACGGCTGCCAATCTTCTACAGAATGAAGTTCAGACTCCTCGCTATAATTCCCCAAGTCCCTCAAGAAGGCTCCAGCCTTCTCTTTACTTTCTCCCCCACTGCTCCTTTCATGTCGCTCAAAAAGCACCACATTGGACTGTTTGGGGTGGCTGGAAACGCTAAGTTCTGTTTCCGCCCATCGGATCCTTGCTCACGGAGTTTTTATCAGAATGCTTTCCTCATCACCTTGCCCTGTTGAGCTACTACCCCCAGTCGAAGTCCATCTCAAATGCTACTCATTGATTCATCCATCCGCTCAAGAGTTATTGATTGAGAATCCCACTAAGTGTCAGTCCTGGCTAATAGCGAGATGAATGAGAAATGTTTTCTCCTTTGAGGAATTTGCAGCCTTAGTCAAAGACGGAGGAGGAAGCAGTTTGATGAACTAGTTCTCTGATTTCTCTAGGTGATCAAAATAAATCTCCTTTGTTTGCCAAGTGCCTAGCAGGGCAGGGCAGGGGCAGGGGGGGAGGGGCAAATATACAGTAGGGGCCAGATACTTACTTGCTTGTTCACTTATTTTGTTATTTGTACCTCTATTATCACACTTACAGTTTTGCATTCATAAACCATTGCTGTTGTTTTGCGGCACACCCGTTTCCTCTCCCAGAGAGCCAAGGTCTTGGTTCAACTGTTTCTGGGTACTTCTATTCATAGTGCCTTCCACACAGGACATATCCTAAATGTTTGCCGAATGTAACTGAATTGAAACAAGGAAAAGAAAAGGCAAAAGGTGGAGGAAAGAAGAGCTTGGAGGCCAAAGTTGTCCATTAATTGCAGTTTGAGTGTTTTAGGCTCTACTGTTTCCTCTAGGTTACTAAAGCAAATTTATCTGAGCAAATAAGCTTCCATATTTACATTCCTTTGAACCCTAATTTGACATGCATATAAGCCACTAACTAGAGCTGGGCTTCTTCAATCAGCCGTGTTTAAACAGAAATCCCCATAGCTCTTCTTAGAAAGAAGCCAGCATTAGCCAGCGTGGGCGACAATGACAGCCACTGCTGCAAAGGGCACGCATCTCCATGTTCTTCTCTGAAGCTCCCTATGCACCTGTTCCAAGAGCCTCTTCCCCTGAGATTAGACTCTGAGGGCTGAGAGCATCCTCAAATCCTTAAAAGCCACATGGTCCAGCTCTCCCAGCCCCTCAGCTGACATCCCCTCTGTTAGTGGCATTCGGCTTCTCTTGGCACCCCACCAGTGACAGGGAGCTCATTACCTGATAAAGGTGCTCTCACAAAGCCTTTCTTCTGTTGAGCACGAGAAATTTGACTCCTTGCAACTTCACTGTTGCTGGAGGCCAGTAGAACGAGATTGCTCTCTTCCATAAAACAGCACTTCAGACATCTGAATACCGCAATCTGAGTCTTCTTGCTCAGCCTCATTAGTACTCATTATCATCCTCCTCGTCATCTTTACCCTGCGTTGATTCTCAACTATCTCCTACCATCCTCTCAGTGCTGCCGGCTCTTTGGCTTGAATCTGCTGAGTTGGCTTTTCCCTCAATGGCTTTTGCATGCCTCTCCCTTCTGAATGACTAGCTTTTGACCTTATCATTCAGATCTCAACTCAAATGCCCCCTCTTCAGCGATGCCTCATCTTGACAATCCCAGCTGAAAGAGAACCACTCTCACACTACCTCCCCCTACATATGCCCGACATCCTTCACCACATTAACCTATATTTAAAAACCAGAACTCGCAGCTATCTGAAATTGGCTAGTGCAATCAGGAGTCTGGTTCCGGTTTTTCATGTTTGGTCACTGACAGCTTGTAAAGCTCACCTCTCCCTTTTCTGCTGCACACCTGGGCAAGCTGATAAGAAAGCCTTTAGTGTTGGCAAGAGGTTTGAACCACATAAGCCTCCACTCATGTGTGGGATCCCTCATGCCATCCCTAGCCGCCTCACCACGAGAAAATCTCCAAACCAGTTTCATTTCCTGACTTTCTCAAGCCATTTCACACCAGTTTGGGAAGCCTGCCCTGGCCTTCCCTGAGAGTCTATTACATGAGTAATAAACTTTTTCATATCTTATTGGTGTATGTACATCCTCAGCTCCAGTATCTGAAGCAGCTCTGGGGTGGGTATCCATTCCGTTTCTCAAGAGTTGCTACCACATCTGGTTTATTTATTTGTTAGTTGTTCATCTCTTTGGTATCTTTCTCTCACACTGGAATGGAAGCTCTGCTTTTCTACTATCTCTGTGGGATGCAGAAAGGTGACTATCTGAAGTTAGGGCTCAGCCAAATAAAGAAATATGATTCTGAAGTTTTTAGAATAGTTTCTGTTATAACAGCCCCCAAATAAGAACTCCCATTGCTATGACTTGTAGTACCAGCAAACTTGGGGCCAGGCACTGTTCTTAGGGCTTCATTTGTATTAACTCCTTTACTCCTCACATCAACCCTACAAACGCTTATCTCCATTGTACAAATGAAGCTGAGACACAGGGAAATTAAGCCATTTACTCAAGAGCCTATGCCAAGTGACAGAGTCAGGATTAGCACGTGGGGAATGGGGCCCCAGACATGCTTCAAAGCACCTTACCAGACTGTCTGCCACGATGGCTCTGCTGTCACCATGTGGAGTCCCTGCCATGTAGCAGGGCACATCATCACCTCCTAAAGTCCTCCCACAGGCTTCAAGGTGAGTATCCTAACCTCTATTTGCAGTTGAGGAAACTGTAGCTCAGAGGGTTGGAAGACTCTCCTGGACATGGCAGGTGGGCCCCAGGTCCCTGGTTACTCCACATCAAAGAACCCAGAGGGCTTTGAGGGCATGAAATTGGGAGCACAGGAGAACAGACACCCGTGCTGAGAAAGAGGTTAGCTAGAGGCTTGTTTGAGAACTGATAGCAAGGATTTGGGGTAATTGCTCCAGTCCTATCTCCTACTGCACATTAAAGCAAAAAGAAGGAGCCTTATAGTGAACACTTAGCTATTCAAAGGAGTATAATTTCCCAGCACTTCTATTGGTCCAAGGGAATTGTTTTTTTATTTTACATAAAAATGTAATTTTTTATTGTAAAAGTAATATATGCTTGCTGTAGAAAACTGAGAAAATAGAGAAAAATATGAGATTATGAATGATTCATATTCCTATCATCCAGTTATAACTACTCATTGCAGATAAGTGTTTTTGTTTAAAGGTGTAAAGTTGGAAAGGTCAATTTTTAAAGACATGACATGGTGTTTGGTTAAATTCTGACTTTGCTTCTAACTAGCTGTGTGACTTTAAGAAGTTATTTTATCTCTTTGAATCTTGGTTTCTTTGCAGGAAATACCTACATTAATCCACCTGTCAAGATGATTTCCTTTTTTGGTTTTTAAGATTTTCTTTATTTATTTGAGACACAGAGAGAGTGTGAGAGAGAGAGATAGCATGAGTGGTAGGGGGGGTCAGAGGGAGAGGCAGAAGCAGACTCCCGCTGAGCAGGGAGCCTGATGCAGGGCTCGATCCCAGGACCCCGAGATCATGACCTGAGCCGAAGGCAGATGCTTAACTGACTGAGCCACCCAGGCGCCCCATGATGATTTCTCAGAGTTCAAAAAGCAAGCATATATGGAAACAGCATGGCAAATGGAGCATAAGAGGGCCCCAATGAGTGTTAATTTTCCTTTTTTTCCCCCCATTCCTTTGTAACTCTGAGCCCCACACTGCTTTCAATGAGTGAAGACAATGGATATTTCCTTTCTCTTGTTCTATCAATGTCACTACTAATCTATTTCTATTCTGATACAGTTCCTGAACTGGTAGAGAATTAATTTCCCTGACCAGAGGGTTAAGATGTTTATGTCAGTACTTTATTCTAGAAAGATCTGAGGGTGTTTTTAATATCTGTTATTCTTAAGTTTTATTACAATGTTAGAAAAAAATTAGTTAAAATTGCACCAAAATCAGTTTTTAAATTCTTTTCTTTTTGAGGGGGGGGCAGAAGGAGAGGGAGAGAGAGAGACAATCTTAAGCAGGCTCCATGCCCAGTGTGAAGCCCCGTCTCCCACAATCCTGAGACCATGACCTGAGCTGAAATTGAAAGTCAGATGCTTAACTGACTGAGTAAGCCACCTAGGCACCCCCAAAATCAGTTTTTAGAGTTATGCTCACATAGGAAAGAATAATCAGAATAAGGATATTATCTGGAAAGTATATTAGATATTGTTATACTGAATCAGTTGAAAGCAGGCTGTATATTCCCTTAATGAACTTAGTTTTTCTTTTCTGTTATTTGCATATACTGAGGAAATAAGCTCAAAGTAACTATAGCTCCTCTTATTAGAAACCCACAGTCAAGAGAGAAGAGCAAATTAATAATTATGGCAAATCTTGGTAATGAATGCTAGGATAGAAAGATACTCAGAAAAAGATGCCTACACAGATTGGATATCCAAGAAAAGCTTCCTAAACAGGCCCTGGAACTGTATGCATCAAGAATTACATAGGAGAGGGGCGCCTGGGTGGCTCAGTCAGTCAAGCATCTGCCTTAGGCTCAGGTCATAACCTCAGGGTCCTGGGATTGAGCCCCACATCAGGCTCTCCACTCAGCAGGGAGTCTGCTTCTCCCTCTGTGCTCTCTCTCTCTCTCTCTCTCTCGCTATCTCTTTCTCAAATAAATAAACAAATCTTAAAAAAAAAAAAAGAATTCCGTAGTAGAAAAAAAGGGGAGAAGGGCATTCAGGCAGAAAAGACTTGAGGAAGATATATGGTCATGAAATCCTGCTTTCCAGAAACTAGAAGAAATCGCAACCATTGGAAAGATGGGAATGAATCCTGGTAGCTAACACATATTGAGTATTAACTATGAGCTATACACTTCAAAACAAGAAATTTATTATAGTGACACTCGGAGACCCAAGAACCAAAGGGCAGGAGTAGAGATAGGACTCAGAAATGAGCTAGATCTGGAGAACTAAGACTCCCATTAGGAATGTCTTTCCCTTCATCTCTCCAGACAAGCTTTCTCCACTTCCCAGCTCCAAAAAAAAAAAAAAAAAAAAAATACACAGCATAGCTACCACAGCCCCCTGAGTTATGCAGTTTCTCAAAATGTCTAGGGAATGGATTAACTGACCCAGCTTGACTCAGTCAGCAGGGGAACAAGGTCAGACCAGGGGAACAAGGTCAATTTTAGGAAAAACACAGATCTCCTGCAACCATGCTGTTGGCTATTGACAGAGGAGCAATTCCACAAAAGAGGGTGGAGGGCAGACAATCCCACTGGCCTCATCTATGCAGGCACTTGGTGATAAATTTGGACAGGCAGGCAGGCAGGCACCTAATCATGAAGTTTTTTTTTTTTTTTTTTTTTTTGTCTGCTAAGCTAAACCATATTAATCTCATGCTGAAAGTTATGAGCAGACTTTGCAGGATGTGGAGTATGGGAATGACATGAGGGTCAAATCTTCATTTTAAAAATCACTCTGGTAGAGGTTTTCAGGTAAACCTAATGAACCAAATATGGGTACATTTATCTCTATTCTCTTCCAAACATGAGCCCAATATGACAGCCAAGGTAGATATAAAGAAACAAACACATACACAAAGAACAAAAAGGAGGAAGAAGCCGGTACAGGGCATATCATCAAATTCGGGGGAGATGGATTAGAAACGAACTAACAGGACAGAAAGTGAACACTGAGTACCTACAGCAGGGGTATCAAGGTAAAGACAGGCCATTAGTCCGACACCTTCCTAGAAAGGCTGGGATTTGGAGGTCCTGGGTCCCAAGAAAGAAAGGATGAAGCTCTAGGCTGAAAATGATCTGGCTAAAACTGTATACAGGACAGTCAGACAACCAGAGCACCTTCCCTACCCTGTGTAGTCAGGAGACTACTACTCTCTCACCCTTCTAGGACATAAAGGTCTACTTAGCAAAGCAGTTTAGAGAAAATGATTTTCAACCCAAAGTCTACACATAGCCAAATCATCAATGAAATATAAAGGTAGAATAAAAAAAATTCCAAATATCCAATGACTCAGAAATTTGACCTTCTGTATACACGGCCTTAGAAAGATACAGGAGTATGTGCTCCTCCAAAATGAGGACAATAAACCAAAAACATGGGAATATATAGAATCAAGAAAACAGAAAATTCAGCAAAGAAGAGCAGTAATGGGGAATTCCAGAACAACATCCACACAACAGGCATGGCAATTAATTGGTCCATATAGGAGCGGGAGAATGGAAGTTTGTAGGAGTGAGATCAAAGGAACTGAAGGGGAGTTTGGAACTGTATGTAATAACTCGGAAAAATTATTGGTAAGTACTTGAGAAATTGGTCAAAGCATCTGGAAAAAAAATGATATAGGCACATAAATAAAGAAATAATGCAAATGGGAAAAGGAGGTGGATGTTAAGTGTAGGAAAAACAAAAATGTATAAGAGAAAGAAAATGTAACCATGATACACAAATTGGCTCTAAGATAAGCAACAGTTGCAATATAGTCATAATAATGTAAAACTGTTTATAGAACTAAAATTGGGAAATAAATTTATTGAGAGGATAGGAGAGAAAAAGCATTGTAATGGAAAAAAAAAACCTAAATCTTCAATACCAAAACAAGATGTAAATGGATTATTTCAGAAATGTCAAACCAAGAAAAAATAGTATAAGCAGGATATTTGGGCACATGAAAATATATACCAAAAATAAAAAAAGCTTAAAGTAAAAATTTGTTGCATTGGAGGAATAAATCTTGGTGGTGGGGGAGGGTAGAAGGGGAAGGGACTACAACATTCCATTAAAAGACTGTTTTGTATGCCTGATATTTTAAAATGATGATCATGGAAATATATTGATTTAAAATGTTCAAGTGATATTTTTTGAAAAGAGATGATCACTCTAGCCATACCTAATGTAGATAGGGACTTTTTAATATCTAAAAAACTTAGAGAGGCTACCTAGGAAATTTGTTTATTTTGTAAGATTTTGGAAAATGTACAAAATCAAAGCCTGGAATATTTGAGAGGGCTGTGCTAAAGGATGCTGTACGATTGGATTTTTCAGCAGAAAATCAGATTTTGAGATCTCCAAGATCTATCCAATAAAGTCTATGGTTCTTCAAAATTATTTTGATTTAACTTTGCACCAAATTAAGCATCAAGCTTGTACCAGGAGAACCTGGTGAAACTTCCAAAGCACCATAATTCTGAGGAAAAACCAAATAGGTAGAAACTATGTTACTGACGTGATTAATTTATTGCTTGGAAAATGTTTGCTGACCATCTACTATTGTAGAATGAGTGGCAAATAGGAAAGATAAACTTCCTGCCCTCACAAAGCTTGACTTCTAATTTCTGTGAGAGAGAGAATGGGATAGAAAAGAATCATTAGCTGAAACATTTTCCAAGTTCGATTTTTCAAAAGGCAAACCATTGGTCAAAGCAGCTCAGTGAATCTTTTTTTTTTTTTTTTTTTAAGCTCAGTGAATCTTGAGTAGAATAAATACAAAGAAAACTATACCTAGTCATATCTTAGCTAAATTCTTGGAAGCCAGATAAAGAGAAAATCTTAAAAACAGCAGATGGGGAAAAAAAAGAATAAAACGTATTACATATAAGGGAAATATAGTAAGATTAACAGCATATCTCACAGGGAACCATGGGAGATCAGAAGGCAATGGAACACTTTAAACCACTCACTGACAAAAATATACTGTCAACCTAAAATTCTACATTCAGTAAAAATATTTTTCAAAAAACAAAGCAAAATAAATACATTTTACAATAAGTATAAGCAGAGACACTTTTTCTCCCCCCAGCAGAATCACACTACAAGAAATGTTAAGAGGAGTACTGCAGGCTGAAGGGAACTGCTACTAAAGAGACAACATTTAAAACTATGCTCACACCTACCTTTTTAAAGGACTGATAACATCTTAAATAAAAAGTAATGATAGCATGTTGTAGGGTCTGTAACATATATAGAAATAAAATATATAATGACAGAACACAAAGCATAACGGGGGGAGGAGGAAATAGGATCACAGTTGGCTCTTGAACAACACAGGGGTTTGGGGCACAATGCCTAGCATTGTTGGAAATATGCATACAACTTTTGAGTCCTCAAAACCTTTCTAAAAGCCTACTGTTGACCAGAAGCCTTACTGATAATGTAAACAGTCAATTAACACTATTTTGTATATTGTATGTATTATATTCTGTATTCTTACAATAAAGTAAGCTAGAGGAAAGAATGTTATTAAGAAAATCGCAAGGAAGAGAAAATGTATTTATAGTATCATACTATATTTATAAAAAAAAGTCTGCATATAAATGGATGACTGCAGTTCAAACCCATGTTGTTCAAGGGCCAACTGTACACAGTTGTAAGTTCTTATATTATATATATATATATAATAATATTCTTATATTATTCACAGAGTATCATCTATATCTATATCTCTCTCTCTATATATAAATATTATTTGAAAATAGAACGTGATAAATCACAGTGTACAGGTAATTTCTATAGCAAGCTATAAAAATTAACACAAAAAAGTATACCCAGAGCCAAAAGAGGAGGTAAAATGAAATACTAAAAGAGTAATTGGCTAACCCAAAGGAAATAAGTCTAGGAGAAATAGAGGAACACATAGAACATTTGAAAACAAATACCAAGATGATGGATTCAAATCGAACCCTTCCTTTTTTTTCCCCCCAAAGATTTTATTTATTTATTTGACAGAGAGAGAGAGAGAGATAGTGAGAGCAGGAACACACGCAAGGGGAGTGGGAGAGGGAGAAGCAGGCTTCCTGTCGAGCGGGGAGCCTGATGTGGGGTTTGATTCCAGGACCCTGGGATCATGACCCGAGCTGAAGGCAGATGCTTAACGACTGAGCCACCCAGGTGCCCCCAAATCCAACTCTTCCTTAATTATATTAAATATAATTAGACTAAACACCGTGAAAAAAAAACAAAGATTGTCTGACTAGATAATGAGGCAAGATCTAACTATGTCATTTACCAAAAACATGCACTTTACATATCATGACACAGACAAGTAAAGAGGGAAAGAATGGAAAAAAGATATACAATGCAATCACTAAACATAAACAACTCAGCATGACTATATTAATATCTGTTACAGTAGACTTTAAGACAAACAGTATTATCAGAGACCAACATCTCATAATAATAATAGAATATGGTCAATGCATCAGGAAGATATAACAATCTTATACATGCATGTGCTTAATAGCAAACCCAGACAGACTGACTCTGGAGTCTATCCTGCTCTCTTGTAAGATCCAACTACCAAATAAAGAATCATAAGCTGCATTTGTGATTGTAAATCTCACTGTTCTTTGTTGTTCATTCACTGAGAGATAAAAATATTTCCAAAGATCAATGTTTGGTCATCTCTAGCTCCATTTCTCCATGTGTCCTTCTGAGAAACAGATACACAAGTATCTACTCATTCAATATACACTCATTAAGTGCCTATTGGACATATGAGTGTATAGAGCATCTATTTTATGCCATACTCTATGTCAAATGCTAGAAAAGCAGTAAGTAATTAACACAGCCCCTTATCATTAAAACATTCATAGACTAGAAGAGAAACCAGAATAAATCTAAGATATTATACCCTTATGAGGTGTACACAATAATATTTTGGTGCAAATCTCTAGGAAAGCAACACTGTATTGAGTCCCACAAAGCTAACAGTAATACTATTAAAATTTACTTTCAAAGAAAATCACTGTGCAACATTCGGCATGTCAGCCTCACTGGGTCTCAGCTTTCTTATAAACTAAAGGAAGAGACTGGGAATCTGTGTTCCTTTTTTCCTACCCTCCCTATGTTATGATATGTAAATTGTGACATATAGAAGACCATTTCCCTCTAGTCTCCATGCTGCATGTCATCATGTAGGGCAGGTGAACCATATGGATTTTGTGGACAGAACGTATGCCATCTGCACGTGTAGGGGAAAGGATTTGTGGAAATTTAGCTTATGATGGAACCCAGTAGGATCTTGCAATCTTTAATACATGACACAATGTAATGCAAAGAAATTAAATATGATATTTGGGGAGTTAACCTCTTCTAATGCTTGGGAAAATAGTCTACACATGACTAGAGGAAGAGACAGAAATATTACTTGTGGAAACACCAGTTGTATTGTGAAGAGCATGAGAAAAATATGTATTTTTATTTCTTCATTCAACCTCCCTATTTCTATCCAATGAATGACTTTCTTGGCAAACAATGACATACAGAGTGTTCATTAAGAGAGAGGCTGGCAGCTTGTGCTTGAATTCTTTTCAAATGTTTAGTGTGCTGTAATCCAATTAAATAATTCAAGGAAGGCATTAAAAAGCACTAACAAGTGCCAAAGTAAGTGCCTTGGTGACAGAAAATGGCATAGGAAGGGACCTGGGGCCAGGGTCAAGTCTAGAATCCTACTGTTTCTTGGTGACCAGGGGACCTCTTCTTGATCTGTATCGCTGCACACCCAACACCATTAAAGCAGTCAGCCAATACGGTCAATCAATCCCTCAAAACCTAGTAAGTTAGGTGACAGGAGACTTTTTTTTATTCAAAGGACGTTCATAAATTGGCAAAGCAAGTATCGGGGCCAGGCAGAATATGTTCTAGGCCAAAAGAAGTTCTACATGAGGGAAGAAGGGAGGCTATGGAGCAGGGAAACAAGAAAGTTGAAATCTGAAAGTGTAGACCAACCAGGGAGCTGAAGAGGCATGGTGTGAACAAATTAAAGGAGAGAGAAATGAAGTGGGTGTTAAGTGAAGTGGAGGGACAGGGTGGGAAACTTCAGGGAAGAAAAGGTAGGGTGATGGCCAGTGATGCATGGGTAAATGCTTAACAACCAGCTCTGTGAGAAAAAATGAAGCCCTGATTTGTAGCATTTGCTTATTTCTGTGGTGTAAATAATCCCATCATGGCTGATTCCATTCTGGCAACATGATATCACTAAATGTGGAGTTGGGAAGGGATAGAGTGGCACTATTAGACAATATTCCCAACCGATGCATACAATAGAGGTAAATAACCTCAAGTGCATAGATACTAGCAAAATGTAGTAAAGTAACAAGGAAGTGATGGATTCAAAAGTTAATTACCTTTGTTCTTAATGTAATTTATTTAAATGTAGTTTTCTAGAATTTATTTTTTACTAATGGCTGTTTAAAAACAGGCTTGCAAAATTCCTAATAATGGAAGAGTTGGGCTCTTATAAGCCATCTAGGTTTAACCTGAGTTGTCAGTGGGGGTCCAGGTAATATTTTCCCTTAAACAGTTAGGTGTGCTTCTCTGGGCTAGGGATGGGGTAAGGACTGGGGGGGAGTGATAGTGGTATAGGGGTGGAGATTCTTAAAGGGGCAGAATCATTGTAGTCTTACTACAAAACACAATTTCTCTAATGAAGGGCTGGTTGGAGAGTGGAAAGTACTCTGGACACTAATAGCCATCCTTTCAGATTCCAACTCCAGTAGGTTGGATTGGATGCCCTTTCTCTTTGTTCTTTATATCATTGTCTATACCTTGGTCTGGCATTTTCCACACGGTTCTCTATTTTGGTATATTTATCTTTCCCATTAGTCTAGAAGTCTCCTGAGGGCAGAGCCCTCCAGAAGGCTTATCTTTGTTTGCCAAACAACTGGCCCAAAGTAGAGCACTCACAGATAATTTCTGAGTAAATGAATCACTACAATTTTCTTCTATCTAGTTTGTGACCTGCTTCAGGAAGAGGTTTTCTATTTATGCCATCTTGTTGGCTGTGTTGGGGAGAGTAGAGGGGAAGCAGTATGGCTTTTAGAGTCCAACAGCTCTGTGCTGGACTCCATGCTTCCTGACTCTGGCACCTGGGCGACTCATGTAACTTCCCTGAGCCTCATTTTCACAGGGGAATAAAAATGTCACCTTCACGCAGGTGAGAGGGAAAACTGAGGTAATGTATATGCTGCCTAGTAAGAAAATAATAACAATAGCAATAGCAGTACACATTTATTGAATGTTTACTGTGCACCACTCATTGCTGTTACCACTGTTTGTGTGTTAATTCATTTAATCCTCATAATAATACCACCAAACAATATCTGCCATTATCCCCATTTGACAGATAAGGAAACTGAGACCCTAAGATGTCCAATAACTTGCCATAAATTCATACACAGTTTATAAGGGATGGAGCTCAGGTTCTAACTCAAGCTGACTGGCTCCAGAGATCAAATTTTCTTTTATGATATTAAAATGCTTTCATCTCAGGCAATAGTGAATATCCCCAGGGTCCCTAATAGAATGACGCTTATCACCCTACTGCCTCCACTCCTGACATGTTTATAACTTGTCAGCATGGTGTCTCCATCCTCTGTCTGGTATACACAGCAGTCCCCTTGCCCCAAGTCATATTTCAGAAGTCAGATTTCCCTCCTTGCATTGAAACCTCAACATTCACTATGCTTCTCACTTAGGATCTGTGGATTCCTATATACAACTGATTCTTATATGACACCTGGCATAATGTTTTCTGAACAAAGGCAGGTTTATTTATTAATTACTTACATCCTATTGCTTTCCAAAAAATCTTTTTTTCTTTGACTTAAAAATTTATAGTAAAATAATGATAAAACAGAATGATGGTAAAAATTGAGATCAGGAATGGAAAACAAATAGAAAATTCAGTATAGGTTAAAAAAATACGTATGCTTCAGGGGCTTCTGGGTGGCTCAGTTGGTTAAGTGACTGCCTTTGGCTCAGGTCATGATCCTGGAGTCCCGGGATCGAGTCCCACATTGGGCTCCCTGCTCAGCAGGGAGTCTCCTTTCTCCCTCTGACCCTCTTCCCTCTCATGCTCTCTGTCTCTCATTCTCTCTCTCAAATAAATAAAATCTTAAAAATAAATAAATAAAAAATAAAAAATAAAAAAATATGTATGCTTACAAATACAGACAATAAGGGTCCTATGATTATTATGATTGAGCTTCAAAAATATATCTCTCTATATCTATCTACCTACATACCTACTTTACCTATTTTTTTTCAGCTTCCTGGTAGCCAAAGTGAAAAAGAACGCATGGACTACAACAACAACAAAAAAACCATTACCAGTTCAAAAGGTGAGAGTATAGGAATCCCAGTAGATCCTTTGGTGACTGGTATTTTATATATGGTATGGAGCAAGGACAGAAGAAATGGTCACTGTCTTCTACAATAGTGCTAGATCAAATGCAGCTGCGCTGATTCTAATGCTTCACATGACCCCTTTGAGAAATGTCAGAGGATCTGAGGAATACCCACAGAAAGTCAGAAAAGCCAATTCTGTTGTAAATATTGAGGACACTGGCCAGCCCACCTTTGCTTCAAAGTAGAAACATAAAAAAAATGCCTTTGTCTTTATTTCCTTTTCTCCTGGGCACCTCTCCCTTGTTACTTCACTCCTGTTGATATATTATTTTGAGATGGAGAAGAAGATCGAATGCTCTCATTGTCCTCATGGTTCAACCATTCATTCTGCAATAATGCCCAGATTTGGATAATATAATCATCCAGGAGTGCTCTGAAATGAAATTATAGGACTGGCCTGGATTGGAGTTTCTCAGAAGAAGTGGGTCTGTACTGAAAATTACTTGCTGCCCTTTGCAAAGGTGGCAGTTAAATAACTCAACAAGAGGTCCCTCGGAGAAAATCAATACACACCAAATTGTAAAAATGTGGATGCAATTTGTGGGGAAAGTGGATTTGATGGGAGTCTGTGTTGGCTGCCAGCATGGAGTCATTCTCAAGGTGGAGAAAAGCATGTTACAATACTCCATTCCAAACACTGGGCTGGTCTGCTCCTTGCCCTGCAGACCCTATCTTCCCAGGGCCTCAGAAAACTTGACCTGTCAGCTCAACCCCACTCTAGGCTATGGGACCAATTCTGCCTTGAAGTACAAGCCTAACATGTCTTCAGCCATATTTGACCACGGGCATCAGGAGTCCTGGCTCGTAATAGAGAGCTCACCCCGTGTACCAGTCCAGGTAGTGGGATTTTTCCTTGTGCCTCACCTTCACCTGGGGTCTTTGTTCTAGAACGGGAATGCTGTTGTGTGCCTCATTTCCAGAGTCTCTGGCTCGGTAACCTGCCTACCAGTCTCTAGGAAAAGGCTCTGTTTGCCCTTGCTATCCCCCTAATATCATCTGTTAAAGGAAGTAGACTTTGAAAAGTATGAATGCGATACATGACTCCCTTCCTAAAACTTCCCAGTGGCTCTTCTTTGTATTTAGAGAATACATTGGCCTGTAAGGCCTTCCATGAGCCAGGTGCTCTCTGTGCACCAAACTGTCCCCAAGCTCTCTGCCCAGCTGGCTTCTTTAAGCCCTCCAGCTGAAGGGCACCTGCTGAACAAAACCTTTCCTAACCACTCTTTCTAATGTAGTGCTCCTTCCCTGTTATTTCTGGCAATGCATTAATTTTCCAGCTTCAAGCTATTGTAACAACATTTATTTATTTGTGTTCATGTTTACTATCTGAATCCTCTAATATAAATAACACAAGGAGAGGGAAGGAACTTACCTGCTTTATTTACAGCTGTATTCCAAGTGTTTAGCATTGTATCTAGGTCACTTGAAAAACAAATATTTGTAAATTGAATGAACGAATCATGAACCAATGAATGATCTAGATCCCTGGTGCTACCTACCCAGTTGCCTGAAGTTACCATGGCAAATCCTCTTGTCTTAAAGGGATTCTACTACTAGATATTGTTGGACATTCGTGATGATGATGCTTAACCACAACGCTACTCATTGTCTACACAGTGTTTTTTCAAGCTTTGTGGGTTGTAGTAGAACCCTTTTATTAATCTTAAATGAAATCTTGTGATGAAATCTAAAAGATAAAACTAAGGAAAATGGGTCTGTTCTGCTTGACTTAGGAGTGAGAAGACCCAAGCTTAGCCTGGCTCCCCTTAGATACTTCTGAAAAATTTGGAGCCCTCCACAGCATGGTGACCTGGGATTGAGGAGTTGCTTCATCAGCTCTATGGTCCTCCTTCTAGACTGACTTCCCTTTGTAAACAACTGAGTCTGTCCACCTTTGATCACCAAGTACCAGCTCCACTCAAGACTGTGGTCTTACTTCAATCTCTCCTGCTATACCCCAGCACTGCAATTTTCACTGTCCCATGTCCTGTTACATCTCAGAACACATCACCAAGACCCGGGATTGGAACAGTTGGTCTCTGAACTTGATGTGAGCCAGTGACAAATCCCTCAACTAATACATAACAAACTTTGTTAGTCTGCTAGTGCCAAGAAAACAGGACAGATTTCTGTAAAAGGATTCTAACAGATGGGGTAATTCGAATCCATTTTATTATTGTCTTAAAATGTATCTAATGTGCCGACAGTGAGGCTTCGAAGGACCCTGGCAAAATCTGAAGCTGAAATTAAACTGAAAAGGCATATGCTTACCAAATTCTCAGCATCAGCAAAGTCTTCCCTAATTACTGCTCTGGTTCCCAACAAAAAGAAGCCTACATAGTCACCCTGCCCTGAGGCATGTCTCAATAAACCAATAAACCAATAGACCAATAAACCTAACACCAAGCCCTGGAGTCCCTAGAGCTCTGATCTCCTAGAAAATAATAATAATAATAATAATAATAATAATAATAATAGAGTGAATTTGAAGCCCTTTACATTTATTCTTAATGCCTGGTGGTATGTTCAAGAGACATAAAAACCATGCTCCCAGAGGGCATGAGAAGATCCATTGGCCACAGTTGAAGAGACCCAAGAGTCTTAAGGTATCCGGCCTGGGCCTCCCCTTCCCGGGTGGGGCCCCGCCTCCCTCCCTAGCCTCACTTCTTTCACTGCTTGCCTCTCTCTTTCTATTCCCCTCCAGCCCTCATCACGTTGTTCTATCCCTTCATGCCTCTGTTCCCATGGTTTCCACTGTCTGGGATACAGACACCCAGACCAGGTCCCAGAGTAGCGCCTATGCCATGTCGGGTCTGGCACTGGGTGCTGGGGATGCAGAAATGAATCCCCTTTGGCAGGCGCCACCTTTGGCGAGTGGGCAGTGTGGTCTGGAGCTGTGTGTGTCAAATACACACCAGATTTCAAAGACCTAGTATGAGAATTTAAAAAAAAAAGAATGTAAAATAGCTAAGTAATTTTTTCTTTGATCCTATGGTAAAATGATATTTTGTATATAGTGTGTTAAAGAAAATATATTATTAAAATTTACTTATTTCTTTCAACTTTAAAAAATGTGTTTCCAGAGAATGTAGAATTTCACATATGGCTCACATTATATTTCTGGACAGAATCGATTTAGCAGTGATTGCCAGAGTGACACCTGGTCTGTTGAACCATCTTAGGAGCTTTTCCAAAAGAGAGACTCCAGGTCTCCGTTCTCTTGCAATTTTGATTTAGCAGGTCCTTATGGGGTCCAAGAATCTATTTTTATGATGTTCTCTGGGTTATTCAAGGACTATGATCATCCCAGTTGGAGACAGTGGTCCGCATATTACCCTGGGCTTTCCTCTGGTATAGAGATGCCCAACCTTCACTGTGTCCCAGGATCACCTGGGGAGATTAAAAAAAAAAAAAATTAACTTTCCATCTTCAAGCACTGATTTCAGTTGGTATGGTTAGAGCCCAGACATTGCTGTTTTCTTAAAACGTCTCCCCAGGTGCTTCTCAAGTACAGTAAGGATGGAAACCATTGCTCTACCCTTGCACGTGACATATACCTTGTGGTGAGCAATGTAATTCTCTGTCTGCTTTGTTAGACTGTGAGCTCCCTGAAGGCACCTTGCTTGTCACCATAGATCTATCTATCCTGCGGCTTCTGGTACTAGCCACAGGAATGTGGCTGAATGAAGGGATCGTGTTTCATCCTGTGTGACCAGACATTTTGGCAATGGCTTTTCTGTCCTGGCTGGGCTCCTGTTTCAACCTCTGGCTTTATGCTGTTTTTTCTTTGGCCCCGGTGTGTTTCTGAGTGGCTGACATTCCCAGCTTCCCACCTTCCTGGCGTTTTTATCAGCAGTGAGGAGCGGGCTCTCTCAGCCCCTCATGCCTCCACTATCCTTCCCACCCCACTTTGGTTCTAGAGGTTGAAGAAATGCAAGCTGCAGAAACAAAGCTGATGGAGATGAATGCCTGAGGCTGCATTTGCCCTCAGCACCTCCTCGTACTTGGGTGCCAGCGCCATTACTCAGCACACTAGGGCAGAGAGCAACCTGTTGAGTGCCTACAGCACTGGGCCAGGGGCAAATCTGCGTTCTAGGTCTAGTGCTGCACTGACTCCCTGGGGAATGTGACTTCCCCTCTCTGACTTCAGATTATTCCTCTATAGTACGAGTAGGGCAGAGCAGCAAACAACATAAATTGTGCATTCACTAGGACTGGGGCATCCATTTTGGCCCAACCTCCCTCCAACTCTCCATCATGAAGACCTAAATAGCATCTGCCCTGTGCAGGTTATTAGCTGCATGCTCAGAATATAGCAGGGAACACAGGGGAAGGGCCTTTGCCATGGTCTTGCTTCAAAATTGCAGCCTTAGCATTTCACCTGTGATACCTTCCTTCCTTGAGAGCTTCCCAAACCTTTCTCCTCTCATGCTTTCTCTCAGACCTCGGCTAAGCTGTCCTCAAATGTGCGAGGGGTGCTTCCAGTGGGAAGCTCGGGAGCGGTCAGTGGGAAGTCAACACTAGCTCAGTCTAGGGGGACTGAGAATGTCTAATTAATGACCAGAATGCCGATTCTCTTCAAGATATATTTTAGAATGAACATTTCACCACCCCATTGTTGCCTTGGATGATGAGATGAATTATAAAAACAAATGAATAAAATCACTGAAAAGTTTTAAAATAAAATAACATCTAAAACAGGAGGGGGCTGCTTTTCTAGATTTGAAGTAGGGAATTCAATTATAAAACTGAAAGAATAAAGTAGCTGATTTAAGCACTTATTTTATAAAGACTATTTTCTGCTACCATTCAAAGCTGTGGCAAAAATAATAATATATGATTTCAAATTATTTTGAGTCACTGCATGTGTAACTGACAAGGAAGAGAGAAAAGTGGGTATCTTTTGTTAACTAAGAAATTACCTTTCTTCTATAAATTCTCTGAGAAACCAGGGGACAGAATGCTGAACCGAAATGATTCTGCTTGGAAGAGAAACCTTTGAGCTACTTTGTAAAATTACTTGTTTTTTTCTGCCAAAGGGGGGGAAATCTACTTCCAAATGAATGAATGGGTAATTGAAAATATGATAGGATTACAGAAGACAATAAAAACAAATGTAATTAAAAAAGGCCAAAGGTCATCTCTGACTTGTACATAAATAACGAAGCTATGTGAGGTGAATAATGAGAAGAAAGTCTCTCTTCAGAGCGAACTTAGGCACGTTGACAGGGGAGCCCAGCGCTTCCAGGGACGGGGAGGAAGACAGCTGACATCAACCCAAACAGATGAGACCCAGGCCTAATTAGTTTTCCAGCACGGAGCCTAATTAGAGAGGCTGGACCCTAATAAACAGATGACACATTTAGGTGCTCATGGTAGTGGCCGTGCAAAACTCAGGGGCCCAAACTGTTAGCAAGAAGCAGCGGAATGTGTGTGTCCCAGCAAGGGCTTAACACACTTACGGAACATCTATTATGGCCAAGTACCGGCCTAGGGACTTTTAAAGAAAAAATCATGATATTATCTCATCTCGTCCTCTCAGACAGATTTTGTTTTTCCCATTTTGTGGATAGAGAAACTGAGCCTTGGAGAAGTTTAGGCAAATCCTACTTCATGGTGCCATTGTAATGAGGGTGGCCTCCGGTGTGCGGGCAACACTTCTTAAGAAAAATTTGTTTTAATTTAAATTCACTTAATTAACATATAATGTATTATTTGTTTCAGAGGTAGAGGTCAGTGATTCAAGTCTTATATAATACTCAGTGCGCATTCCATTGCCGGAGCAACACTTTTATTTATGATACATGTGGTTACATTTTTTTTCACATTTTTTTATTTTTTAATTTTTTTTGTTTCAAGTTTTTATTTAAATTCCAGTTAGTTAACATATGGTGTGATATTAGTTTCAGGAGTAGAATTTAGTGGTTCGTCACTTACATACAACACCCGGTGCTCATCACAACAAGTGCCCCCTTAATACCCATCACCCGCCCATCTCCCCCCCCAGTACCCTTCAGTTTGTTCTCCAGAGTTAAGAGTCTGGCTTATGGTTTACCTCTCTTTTTTTCCCTCCCTATGTTCATCATTTCTTAAATTTCACATATGAGTGAAATCATATGATATTTGTCTTTCTCTGACTGATTTATATCACTTAGCATAATACCCTCTAGCTCCATCCGTGTTGTTGCAAATGGCAAGATTTCATTCTTTTTGTGGCTGAGTAATATTCCATTGTATATATGTACCACCTCTTTATCCATTCATCAGTCAATGGGCATTTGGGCTCTTTCTCTAATATGGCTATTGTTGATAATGCTGCCATAAACATTAAGGTACATGTGCACCTTCAAATCAGTATTTTTGTATCCTTTGGGTAAATACCTGTAGTGCAATTGCTGGATCATAGGATAGTTCTTTTCTAACTTTTTGAGGAAACTCCATATTGTTCTCCAGAGTGTCTGCATCAGTTTGCATTCCCACAAACAGTGTAAGAGGGTTCCCTTTACTCTGCATCTCCACCAACATCTGTTCCTACCTGGGTTGTTAATTTCAGCCATTCTGATAGGTGTGAGGTGATATCTCACTGTAATTTTGAAAATAGGAACCTTGATGGGGGAAGGAAGATGAAGTGGGATGGGTTCTGGGTGGAAGAGGTGAGATGGTATTTGGGTCTATGTTTGCTTTGGGCCTGAAAGAAGGAAAGAAAGAATAAACATTTATGAGCCCCCACGAGGTGTTAGATTCTATTCTAGGTACCCCTGACAATGACAGTCTCATGAAGCATTCCCAACAGCACCAGCAACGGTTGTTAGATATTGCTATTCTGTGGCCTCAGAGAAGTTAAGTAACTTTCCTAAGGTCACCCAGCTCATAAGGGGTAGAAATGGGATCAGATCCCCAGGGGCTGTGCAAGAGTGAACACATGGAGATGGAGTCAAGCATGTCCCAGGGCAGGGGAGGTGGTTGGCAAGGCACGGGTGAGTAGAAGTGTCCAGGGCATAATCAGGAAATGTTCTCATACTCCTAATGAGTTAACTAAGACCCAAGGAGATGCAGTCACTTGCCCCCATGGGAAAATGTATATGACTAAGTAAGACGATGTCTGCGAAGGTGCGAGGCAGCAGCTGGTTCTCTGGGAGTTCCACAAATGTTACTTCTTTTCCTTTGTCCTGAAGTCCCTCAGTACAGACCAGAGCCAGATCTTCAATCCAAAAGAAACCCCAAAGGAATTCCTTCTTGTACTGAGTGGTGGGGAAGGAGGTGGTTCATGCTGAGCCAGGGGCTGGAAAGCCTGTTACTGGGCCCAGCAGTGAGCCACGCCCCCAGGACACTGCCTGCAGGCAAGGAAGGAGGGTTTTGGGGGTGGGGAGCAGAGAGGTGTAAGCATGGTGAAAGCATGAAGAGCTTACTAGGTGTGCCAGCCCAGTGAATTAAGGGCATTCCAAGCACAAAGAACAGCATGGAGAAAAGCGAGGAGGCCAAAGACTTCTACAGAGTTGGAGCCTAAAGTACAAAAAAGGAAAGAGGGGGATGTGGGCTGGGAAACTAGACAGGAGTCAGGTTCAGCGGAGCTTCGTGTCTCCAGCCAGAGACTCTGGGTTTATCCAGCGGTAATGGGAGACCATCAGAGTCCCTTAGCTGGACGAGCTAAGAAACTGGATTTTCATTTTCTTTTTTGCTGGGATAAATCCTATCCCTGTTTGTGGCAGACACCCCTAAGCTGAGCCCGATGATGCCTGCCTCCTGGCATTCACATAACCTGCGCATCCTCGTCCATGGTGGATCAGACCTGGCTGTGTGACCACAGGATGTGGCAGAAGAGAGGGTCTGCCACTCCTGAGATGAGGGTATCAAACCCCTGCAGCCTCTTGTCTCTCTGACTCTCCCTCAGATCCCTCGCTCTGGAGGGAAGCTGGCCGCCACGCCTGGAGCAGCCCCATCAGAGACACACGAAAACCTGCCCAAACCCGGAGAGTGAGCCTGGAAGCAGGTCCTCCAGCCTCGTCCAGCTTTCGAGGGACAATAGGCCCGGGTGACATCTCTCCTGCGACCTGAGAGCTCCTATATCAGAACCACCCAGCCACTCTGCTCCCAGACTCCTGACCCTCAGGAACTGGGCGAAACAACACCTGATTGCTGTGTTTAACGTCAAGCGCGAGGGGAATTTGCTGGCAGCCCTAGATCCTGACCCAGTGCTTCTGGAGGAGGAATCGCATCCAGACAGGCAAACTGATCCAGGCGAGGCCACAGCGCTCAGCAAGTAATCGGACCCTAGTTTTGTTCTCAGGTGTCTGACTTCAGACCTGCTCTTTCCCCTACAGCATGTGGTTTCGGTTTTCCTAAGTGATATGTATGTCATGGGTCGTGTTCCAAACACAATTATTTCCAGGCCAACTCATGAGGAATTTCCTCAGCTCCTGCTCTGGGTGCCGGGAACTGAGCAACCCAGTGAGTGGCATACCCTTGTAAGGTTCAGGAAGAACCAAGCGCTGCCCTGTTTTTCTTATTAGGAAAAAATAGATCTATAAGCAGCTATCATAAAAGGCTGTAATGCATAAGAGAACTAAGCACAAAATTGCAAGAAAATAATGAGAAAGCAGCAAATGACTCTGTTGGAGGAAAAGACCCAGGGAAGGTCCCACAGGAAAGGTGAATTTGGACCCAGGCCGAGGAGGGGAAAAGGATTGGGGGTGGAAGGGATCCCTGAGAAGAAGAAACCACCGAGCAAAGATACAGGAGCACACCATGGCTAAGTACACGTGGGCAATTGTTAATGTGTGTGCTTGCAATCAGAAGCGCGGATACATACACTTACAGAGCTACAGGAATGTGATCAGTGCATAGGAATATGCATTTCTGTCTGAATAATCACTCAGATTTCTGTGCGTCTAGTCAACGGCCTTACGAATCAGATTAGCGATTTAACATTTTAATTCCTATGGCATTCTAGTATTTTCATAAAAGAACTGCTGGCACTTTGCTAAGTCTCTTTCATACAAACACATCATTTCATTTACCTTTCACAATTTGTTAATCCCCACTTCATAGCTAAGATTAAAGGTTAACAGAAGTTAGGTAATTTGCACAGCGTTGAACGGGTTAAGATGTTAAGATGAGGCTTGTCTGAGGCCTCTGCTGTCTGATACCTATTTTTCCTCCTCCTGGATTATGGCAACAGCCCCCTAGTCGGTCCTCCTGCTTCCCCTGCTGCCTCCCTACACTGTTCCCACAAAGCAGCCAGAGTGGTCCAGATGAAACATACCTCGAACCTTCCGACATTCCCTCTCTTAGAGTGAAGTCCCAGGGTCTTCCCATGACCCACAGCGCCCTGTGGGTTTGGCTCCTGGATACCTCCCTGATTCCATGCCCAGGTCTTTGCAGCCCACACACTGCTTGAGTTGCCCTGGCCTGGAATGTTTGGTCCCAGGTATCCATAAGTCTCTCTCCTTGCCTTCCCATCTCTGCTTGAAGGACAATGGATCGGAAGACCTTCCCCAACTACTCAATCTAAGGTAGACCACTCCCCTAAGCCCTGGCACTCTGGTCACTCCCTATCCTTATGTCCTGGGAACCCCCCCCCCGCAATCCTGGGAAAACCAGTTTGGCTAGTCACCCTAATGTTACTCCCCTTCACATTTGGGGCTCAAGGCCCTGACCCCTGGGTGATCTAGTCTCCCAGATCACTATCTGTGACACTCACTGAAGACAGAACAAATACCTAACAATTAGTCATTTGGTCACCTCCTCTGGAAACCTTCAAGTCTTCCAATCAGCATCCACGGCTGCCTCCTCTTGGCTCCCACCTTGTGTGATTACTACCCTCACACGACACGATATGATACGATACAATACAAACCTACAGTACATTAAGAGTTAACATCTGGTTGGTTCTACTTGCCTTTCAGTCATTCACTAGGACTGCACACTTCTGGAGGAGAAGAGCCATGGTGTCCCCAGAATACTCTGTAAATAATGAATGTCCAATAGATATTTGTCGAAGCGATTATCTATATAAACCTCGGTGGGGCCTCCACAGGGAAGCTTTCATCTTGAAGGCAGCATTCTCCACTCACGGGAGAACTGAGGGGAGCGTGCTGACAGGAGGGGTGCGGAGAGGCGTGCTATGCAGTGAGCAGGCTGAGAGGTGAGCAGAGGGGAGGGTGTGTGTGCGGGTATGCATGTGTGTAGAAGTCGAAGATGGGGGGCGGTGTATGGGAAGAACGGAAGGAGGTGATGAGCCTGGGAAGCAGAAGTGAAAGCAAAGATGTCCTGAAGAGTCACGGAAACAAAAAAAGGGCTCAAGACAGCATATAGCTGCAACTTATGGCTAAGGGTATTTCCAGAAGCACTGTGCATAAGATCAGACCTATACAAAAATTTAAAAGGAGAATATATGTGTTGACGTTGAAAGATGTTCACCATGCATTTCAAATAGAAAGAAGCAGGCAATCAAACAGTATGCAGTGAGGTATCTAGCATCGTGGGCAAGCTGCCCGGCTCTGGGACAGCCTCTTCCTATCCCAGCAACCCCACTTCCCAGCTGGGGGATGTGAGGCCAGGCACTCACCCTCTGTGCCTCAGTTTCCTCATTTGTGAGATGGAGATAACAACGGTACTCCTTCATGGGACATTCTGAGGATCAACTGCCTGGGTACATGCACAAATCCTGCAACTTGTTAAGTTATTATCACCATGGGAGCCTTTTTAGAGAGAATATACATGTGTGTGTATCTGGGTGTATTTTAGAAAACAGAACGTCCAGGCAGTAAGAGGACAGGAAAGTGGGAGGACTGTGGGTAGTTTCAATTTTCTCCTTTAGGCTTATTTGTAGGTTCTAATTTTCTCCCACCAATGTCTGTTCATAACGTACTTTTGTATAAAAATAAAACAAGTACAGGAACTGAGGTGGGTATCAGGACCCTGAAGAACCAGAACTGAGGCCGAGGGATATGTACCAAGAAAAGGCAATGCGGAGGGAATACAGCACAAGCAAGACCCGAGGCGGCCGGTGACCCGCAGCTGGCTACCCTGAGCTGACTCTAGGGGGGCTGCCCCCAGCTAACAGGCAAGGACAGAAGAGACAAAAGGTGTCTAACTGGAGGGCTCTCTCTCAACATTAAGCACATATATTGGCTACTGAGGTTGTTTGAAAGGGTTTAACCTGTTTTTATAATCTGGGTTAAAATTTTTTAATTTATTTTTTAAATGAGTACCTGAAAATTGAACCTTCTTTTAATTTGGACTCATACTATGACATTAAGATATTCAATTCTTCTAATAGGAAACCCTTTTGGGGCACTTAGGTGGCTCAGTCAGTTAAGCGTCCGACTCTTCATTGTGGCTCAGGTCCGGATCTCAGGGTCGTGAGATGAAGCCCCACACTGGGCTCTGTGCTCAGTGGGGAGTCTGCTTGAGATTCTCTCCCTTTCCCTCCGCTCCTCTCCCCCCAACTCCCCGCCTCAAAAATAAATAGATAGATAGATAGATAGATAGATAGATAGATAAATAAATAAATATTTTAAAGAAAGGAATCCTCTTAAAGCTACAGCTTGGCATAATTTAGTGATTTTATTTACAGAATAAAGTGTCAGTTGCAGAGGTGATTTCCTGCCAAGATAGTAGCTACTGAGAACTTCAAGCAGAGCCCACAGCTATGTTACCAAATCACAATAGTCTCAAATTCATTTGAGTCTGAGCAGAAACTTTAGTGAGGAGTTCACTTGAACCATTAGGAATGCATTTATTTTCCAACAAATGCCTATGCACATAAAATATATGTGGAAGCTAAACGCAACGTGGTATCCTGGATTGGATCCTGGAACAGAGAAAGGACCTGAGTGGAAAAACTGGTGAAATCTAAACTAAGTCTATCATTTAGATTCGACAAAAGCACCTTGGTTATGTAAGGTGTTAACGTTAGGGGAAACTGGGTGAGGGGCATGTGGGAATTCTCTGTACAATCTTCACAACATTTCTGTGTTTCAAATTGTCCCAAATTGACAGTTTATTTAAAAACATTTGGAAGGAAATACAACTTTAGCAATATGTATTGAGTTCCCATTATGTGCTCATTGTTTCCTTAAAGCATTGTTGATCTGGGGATGTCCTTAGGTAGCTGTTCCCCTGCAGGGTCTCTCACATCAGCTGTCTCCTTGCAATACCTCATTAGCACCTACCCATCCCCGATCCCTCTCCTCTGGTCTCCCTGACTCCAGCCTCTTCCCAGTCATACATCCTTCAGAGGAATCAGACTGTTTATCTTCTCACTCTAAAGCCTGCTCCATCCTCCCAGCGCATAGAGTGGGGTTTCTTAACCTCAGCACCATTAACAATTTGGACCAGATCATTCTTTTCTTGGGGGGGGGCAGATTTCCTGTGCACTGTAGGATGTTTAGCAGCATTCCTGGACTTGACACGCTAGATGCCAGTAGCACCCATCCAGTTATGACAACCAAAAATGTCTCCAGATATTCCCAAAAGCCAAAAGTCCCATGGGTGGAGACAGGGGGTGGGGGTAGGGGTGTGTGTTGCAAAACCACCCTGGTTGAAAACCACTGGCATAAAGAATAAAGTCTAAATTCCTTAGTGTGGCATTCAAAGTCTTCCTGCTACTCCAGTCTTTTGCTCTCCTCATTCGCCCTGCTTCCCTTCCATGATGGCAGTTCTAACTCTTTCTTGGACATTTTATTTACTCTCTTGCCTTTTGCTGCTGTCTCTATTGGGAATTCTGCCCTCCCCAATAAGCAGATCAAACCCCTCTTGCTCCCTGGAGGCACAGCAAAGGCACTGTTGAATGAATGTATAAGTGAATGATAGAAAAAAGCTTTCTTATCCATCTGTTTGCAACCATGTTATGCAAAATGATCTCCTCAAACATAAATTCTTTCTGCTTTTTGTCTTCTCCCATTGTCTTCTGTGTTTATCCATTGTACACTACCTGTGTACAACAGAGATATAATCATAGTTTCTTATGTATTCATCTGTCTCTGTCTCTCCCCCTGCATCAGACTGTGAGCTTATAGGATGTTAATAAGTACTCAAATGTTAACTTGGTATTTATTACATTCTAGGTTCATGGCAAGTAACTTAAAAATATCATCTCATTTATTTCCCATAACCACACTTTGTGACAGGCATTATTATGATCATCTCATTTTATAGATGAGGAATTTTAAGTTCAGTGAATTTAAGTCATTTTCTCAAGGTCATACATCTAGAAGGTGGCAGAGCTGAGATTTAAATTTAAATCACATATCAGAGTTGAAGTTCTAAACCCCACACCGAGAAACTGTTTTTTACTGATCTTTCCAATTCCTATTGTACCAACAATAGAGGTTTTTGCATAACAGAACTTGCTCAGTAGAGATCTAGTCCTTTAGTTATGAAATCCAAGTTAAGTAATAAGCAAACCCCATCTTTGGGCCTTACGGTCTTTCACCGGAAGTGAACACTATCACTACTGACATGTGATGAGTAGCATTTTCTTCTGATAAGAATAGCACAGAACCTGGGTGCCTGGGTGGCTCAGTCAGTTAAGCGTCTGCCTTCGGCTCAGGTCATGATCCCAGGGTCCTGGGATTGAGTCCCTGCATCGGGTTCCCTGCTCAGGGGGGAATCTGCTTCTCCCTCTCCCTCTGCCCCTCCCCCTGCTTGTGCACACTCTCTCTCTCTCTCTCTCTCTCTCTCTCTCTCTCTCTCTCTCGTTCTCTCTCAAATAAATACATAAAATCTTAAAAAAAAAAAAAGAATATCACAGAACTTTCCTTCCTTTGCAATGGAGCCAACCACCTTTGAGAATTTCCGTGTGGTACTTGAGCCTTGTTTAGGTTGGTCTATTGGAAGGGATGACACTGGGTCTATTGGATAAATATTAGATCGAAGCAGCTTTCGACCTAGTATATGGAGGTTTTTTAGCATTTCTTCATCACAGCAATAGTAGCTTACATTCACATGTGTACTTACGTGCATTAATTTATTTCATCGTCGTAACAGCCCAAGGAGGTAAGTACTATTATTGCCCCATCTCATTATTTAGGAAACAGACACAGAGAGCTTAAACAACGCGCCCAAATGGTGTGGCTCCAGAGCCTATATTCTAAGCCAGTATCTTAGATTGCCCTTCAAAGAAATAAACTGTTTTGTGGAGTACGGAGGACACCGTGACTTGGAGATATTCAAATAGATGTTGAAATTCTTAATATTACACATGTTGTGGAGAATATCCCCATACTGTTTGCGTTCCTACATCACTTTGTTCAGATTATTATAATAGCTGTGGTCACCACCTATAAGAGATAGTTGTTAAATAGGCCATTTTGTTTGTTTGTTTTTGTTTTTGCCTGCACTTTGGAGTTTCTTTATTGTAAGAAATGGCTCTTAGCTTTACATCCTCAGTGTCTTCCACAATATCTGAGATGTGGTAGGTTTGCAACAAAAATTTGTTAAATTTGTTGGCTACCTCAGGGCTTGACAACAGAGGTCTGCAAAGGAGATTATGAAGAATGTACCATACTCTTGAATCCCTCTAAGTCAAAGGCATTTTGCTTTCTGGAGCCTTGCTTGGCAAATGTGATGACATCATCTAATGCCTCCTCAGTTCTGAAGGTCAGATGGCATGACTCCTGGAGAGATTCCCTAGTTGGTCCCTACACAGGTCCTGAGTCCATCAAGGACAATCTTTAAGAGTCAGATAAATCAAGTTACAATGACCCAACCACGCTCAGTCAGTTGAATCCCTTGAATAGCTAAAGACACTAATACATCTTTTGGAGGGAAGACATTGCATTGTGCAATGGGACAGATAATAGACTTTTTTCCAGGTCAGCATAGATGAGAGCAAGAGCAAGTCTTTAAAATTTCCATTAGCTTTTGATAATTCCTTCTAATTTAAAGGGAGAACGAAGAATTTATAAAACAATTTAAACAGAAACGAGATTTACAATGGATTGTTCTAAGTACCAGATTTAAAAAAAAAAAAGCAAGCAGTGAGAGTCCTGCAGGCATTGGGAAGTGGTCAAGACCATTCTTTATTGTTAAGAAGGGCTTTTTGAGGGGGAGAATTCTCAGGCTGGACAAGACTGACACCTCAGGAGCTGTCTTTCTACGAACAGAAATAGGTTCGGCAGACTCAGCAGGCTTTGGCGCCCCAAAGACCTGGTGCAGATTCTGCGTCCCTTCATCAGCTGTTAGATTTGTGTACCTCAGTTTGTTCTTCTATAAAATGAGGATAATAATGTCTTCCTCAAGGGCACTTGAGGGGATTTGGGATAATGTGTAGGAAAAGCATGACCCTGAGCAGACTATCAATAAATATTACATGCCATCTCCAGAGTGGTGGCAGCGGCAAGCTCTTTGCTCTCACAGAGACCAGAACACAAGAGGTAGGATGCAGAAAACAGCACTCTCACGTGGGCTGGGAAGTGGGTTAGCTGATAGCTCAGCCATGGGATCCTGCGATGCTATGCCATCTGCTGCTGAGTACTGTGTCTACTATCTCTCTTTTACTGTATCTATTTACCTTCTATACGGATGATACCTTCCACTGAGTATTCGTGACTTCACACCTTTTTTTAAAAAAAGGATTTTATTTATTAATTTGAGAGAGAGAGAGAGAGAGCAAGCATGAGCAGGGAGAGGGACAGAGGCAGAGGGAGAAGCAGACTCCCCGCTGAGCAGGGAGCCCGATGTGGGGCTCAGTCCTAGGACCCCGGGATCACAACCTGAGCCAAAGGCAGATGCTTAATGGAATGAGCCACCCATGTACCCCGACTTCATGCCTTTTAATAAACCATTTAACCAGCCATCCCTTTCATTCACCACATTAACAACGGGAGTCTTTCTAACACAAGTCCGTGTGTCTATCTGCCTGTATTAATCTGTCTATCATCCACCAGTTTATCTATCTGTCCTTCCATCCATCCATCCATCCATCCAGTCTCTCTTTTATCTGTTTTAGCTTCTCTGTGTAGCTTTACCTTTACTTCCCCTGCTCTCATTTCTCCTGCTGAACTCCCTGAGGGTGTGACTCTCCTGGTGTTTAATGCGGACTATCCTTGTTAACTGAAGTATCTAGTAAGCTGTTTGTCAACACATAACTTAGGATCTTGTCTTAGTCATCTCTGTATGCTTCAAAGCACCTAAAACTGTGATGTAGAGGAGAGGGTAACATTTGTAAAGCACTTACTTCATACTGAACACTGCGCTAGGTACCTTACCTACATTAGTTCACAGAACCTTTAGGAATAACCCTGTAAGATACCATTATTCTCACATTCTCACCTTACAGTTGAGGGATCTCAAGCTCTGAGGGGTTAAATATCTTGCCCAAAGTCACATAACGGGGAGGCTTAGATGTGATTACACTAAGACCATGCATTTTCACCCTACTGCACTTCCTTCATCTACACTAGAAATAGCAGATGTGTCGTGACTTGCATACCACTAACATTGCCTTCCATGAGCATTGTGAGAATGAGTCCCGAAGCTGTGCCATCTATTTGCTATCCCTGACCTCCACTGCTCAGTAAATATGGATTGTTTTCCCTACCATCTCCTCCTCATCTCACGAGTGCTAGATGTCTATAAGCATCGCCTAGAAAAAGGGTAGAGCCAGGATGCCAACCCCTCCCTTGGTAGAGTCCTGGCCTTCTGTGACTGCTGGCTTTGTGGCACAGAGCAGGTGCATGATAGTAATGAGGATGCATGAATAAACGAAGAAATGATTAAATGCATTATAAAGAGGCTGAGTTGGGTCTAACTGACACAGATTCAGGGTAGCATTCGACAGAATGAAAATGGAGAATTAGCAGAGTTCAGGCAACTTAACAGACTACTTGAGTTTCCCTCTCTTAGTGTGAGGACCCAGGGCCACTTGAAGGAATGGCAGACCTGAGATCCCACCGCTGCCTTCGCCAACATCGTTCTATATGCAAATGTACGCCTGCCATTTAAAAAGCTCTACTCCTGAACTCATTAGGGCATCTACACTCAGACTTGAGCCTCCAGGAGTTTGCATAAGTGGTGTGAATCCCTTAAGAGCTGGGAGGAAACACCATCTTCTTGATGGATTAATTTATAGGCACAGAGTGGCAGAGAAGTGATTGCAAGGAGCTGCTTTCCTCCAGACTTGAAACAGGCACTCCTAATTACTAACCAGGGGGCCAAATGCTGGGGTCATGTTCTAAGACGGAGTCTGGACTAGCAACAAGTGATGTCTCCCCCTAGCAGACAAAATATGTTGTGCCTTCAAACAAAGAGTACACAGGAAAGATGTAGAGCAGTTGAGAAGACTCACTTCCCTCTCTGGTGAGCAAAGATTTTTGTAGGCACCCTCCTCCAGCTTTCCCCCAGTAGACCTGAGCAGTCCCAGCAGCGTGGAGATATTCTGGCTTCACGCTGGACACTGCCGCAAACATGGGGGGTTGGGTGAAGTCTCTCTCCCAGATGGGACATTCCAAAATTAGCTTAGCTTCTTCTCACCCTACTGAAGCACCTGCCATGAATCAGTTTTCATTCCCCAAATCCTGGCTTAAGGTTGACTTCACAAATCTAATCAAGGCCAACAAAAATTCCCTCAACAGCCACTCAGTGGTATATGCTTTGCTAAACACCAGAAATACAGAAATGAGCAAAGCAGGATTTCTGCTTTCAATGAACTCACCGTCCAGGAAGACAGGCAAGAAGAGAAATAGTTATAGGACAGCATGCTGGGTGTGGTGGTAGGGGGGAAAACTGATGCTATCGGAGTATAAGGGAAGGACTTCTCTCCCACCATGAGAAAGTGTGGTTATAATTCCTGGAAGACAGGACTGCTGAGGAATGTACTAGAGAATGAGTGAGTTTCAAATGGGAGAGGATGACATTCCATGTAGAGGAACAGTGTGAGTAAAGGCATGGCCTTGTGAATAGACTTTTGTGTACAGGACACTAATCAGGTCACTGTTATGAGAGTCACTCTGCAGGAGCATCCCAGTGAGTGGCAAGACTGGAGAGGTAGGAGACAAGTCACAGGTGGGCCCCCTTGCAAATGAGCAGGTAAGGCAGTGCTCCAGTGGGGTTTCCACAAGGAAGTGAAGCATTCCGATTTCTGCTTCATCCCCAGAGGCATGATGGCAGAAGGATTGGAGGTGGTGAAATAGGACATAAGAAGATTGTTTTGTGACAATGATCTAGGAAACAGATGACAAAGGCATTCTGTTAGGGATGGAGAGATGGTGACAAATTTGGGATAGATTGGTGGGGCTGATGATGTGAGGCCAGTGGGGGAAGGAGGAGGGTGGAATGTGGGATGATTTCAGATTCCAGCTTGACTATTAGGTGGCTGATGCTGATTTCCACCCAAACAGAGATGAAGGGTGTAGGACAGTGGGGGAGCAGGGGAGTAAGTAGTTGAGGTCTGGTTCTCTGAAGTGCCTGTGGGTTATTTACCTGGGGCTGTCCTGCAAATCATTAGTGTCCTTTAGGACTAGGGACACAGACCTTGGAGTTTTTAGCAGACAAATAATGGATGTTGAAACGATGTTTGAATGAGGTTATTCTGGGGGAATGCATAGAATGACAAGGCAGTGGGAGTAGGAGCCAATGTAGTAAAAGAAGAGAAGTATCCAGAAAGAAGTCAGGCTGCTAGGAAGACAGCTGAAAAGCCAGTGCTGTCCACAGAAAGCTGGGGACCCAGAGGGTTGGGGAAGCAGGCAGAGCTCACAGTCCAAAGCAGCACCAGCAAGTTGAGGACTCTGGGGTGCTCCCTGGGGCTGGCAACAGAACGGTCAGTAGGGACCAGAGCCGGAGCTGGCTCAGGGATCCCTACAGTGGAAACAGGATGATAAGGGTGTGAGGCTAATGGGAGGTTAACAGGAGAGGCTATCTCCTGTTAAGTGTTAAGAATCTTGGCAAGTTGGTACAGCCACTTTGGAAAACAGTGTGGAGGTTCCTCAAAAAATTAAAAATAGAGCTACCCTATGACCCAGCAATTGCACTCCTGGGTATTTACCCCAAAGACACAGATGTAGTGAAAAGAAGGGCCATATGCACCCCATTGTTCAGAGCAGCAATGTCTGCAATAGCCAAACTGTGGAAAGAGCGGAGATGCCCTTCAGCAGATGAATGGATAAAGAAGATGTGGTCCATATATACAATGGAATATTACTCAGCCATCAGAAAGGATGAATACCCAGCTTTTGCATCAACATGGATGGGACTAGAGGAGATTATGCTACATGAAATAAGTCAAGCAGAGAAGGTCAATTATCATATGATTTCACTTATCTGTGGAACATAAGGAACAGCATGGAGGACATTAGGAGAAGGAAGGGAAAAATGAAGGGGGGAAATTGGAGGGAGAGATGAACCATGAGAGACGATGGACTCTGAGAAACAAACTGAGGGTTCTAGAGGGGAGGGGGGTGGGGGGAGGGGTTAGCCCGGTGATGGGTATTAAGGAGGGCACGTACTGCATGGAGCACTGGGTGTTATACGAAAACAATGGATCGTGGATCACCACATCAAAAACTAATGATGTAATGTATGGTGACTAACATAATAAAATAAAGAATCTAGGCTGAGAAAGGAAGGAGGGAGGGAGATCACAAACTAAAGGAGACAAATGTCCAGAGGGAATTTTGGTTGGTTGTTTATTTGGGAGGAAAGACACTTAAGCAGATTCACAGGTTGAGGGAAAAGAGCTGGTAGAGACAGGAGTTAGAGAAAAAACTGTCAGAGAGACCTGTTGGAGTGAATTCCTAAGGAGGCAAGAGGGAAAGGGATTGAGGGTCATGGGGAAGGAAGACCTCCGATGGAAAACACCTTCTCTTCTGGGGTAGAGGAAAGGAGGTGAGAATCTTACAGAATCTGATCATCTCAGAGAAGTACAATGCAGCGCTTCAAACATAAGTCAGACAGACATGGCTCCAAAAGCTCACTCAGCCACTTGGTAGCTTTGTGAGGTGGGAAAGTCACCCGACTTCCCAACCCGTGTTTTCTTTACCTGTAACTAGGCTAAGGGTACCTCCTTTGCAGGTTATCGGTGCACGAGATTAGGTACGGAAGGCGTTTAGCACAGTCCTGTCACATGGTAAGTACTCAATAAATTAACTTGTATTATTTTTTATCATTGATTGTATCATTACACAGTTTTAACTATGGATTTAATAAGCTGTTGTGGTTTTCTAAACAGCACACCTAATCATCGCTGCCTTTGTTAATATGGAAAATGTGTTTTGAATTCCAAATAACTTTCTTACAAACTCTTTTGGAACAAAATTGTTTTCTTAAATAAGGACTGCATCCTACAAAATATATAATATATATGTTATACACATTTGTACGTATAATATATTATACGTATACAGTTAATACTTCAATAACAGAAGTTTGAACTGTGTCGGTCCACTTATGAGGGGATGTTTTTCGATAAATACAGGACAGTACTGTAAATGTATTTTCTCTTCCTTATGATTTTTGTAAAAACATTTTCTTTTCTCTAGCTTACTTTATTGTAAGAATACACCATATAAAACATATAACATAAAAATGTGTTAATTGTGTATGTTACCGGTCAGTCTTCTGGTCAACAGTCAGCGCTTAGTAGTTAAGGTGCTGGAGAGTCAAAAGTTATATGAAGATTTTTGACTGCAGAGGGGGGTCAGCACCCCAAACCCCCACATTGTTCAAGGGTCAACCGCATATATAAAATACTGCTGAGGTATTTCTTGTCATTTTTTTTTTCCTGTTGACTTTCCAGCTCTTTGAGTCTTAGAAATTTGGGTTTTTAATGAAACACTACCCTACAAGGATTTTGACTATGTTCATTCTGCGTTTATTTTAAAACTGATTTTGAAAAGCTTCTAGAAAGGTTTCTCATAATGGAAAATATTAAAATATGGAAACTCACCAATGAGGTGGTGATTTGTCAGAGCAGAGAATTTGCGTGGCTGGTTTCCCCTCTATCTGTAAAGTCACATCGTTACGGGTGGGTCAGGCTAGAGCTAGGTTGCATTTACATAAAATGCTCATGCCTTTCAATCTTCGGCATCTTTTTTTCTCTTTCCTTTTGCGTCTTCCTTTCTCTCTTTTTACTTTCTTTCAAGAGCAAGTAAAAAAGCAGAGCATGGCACTGTCCTTATGGAAATTAAACAATAAGCACATCAATAATCACCTCAGAATAGGTCTTTGGACCTCGGGTCAGGTGCTGTGCTCACTTGGCTCAGAGAGAGAGGAAAACATGGTTCTTTCTCATAAAAGATCCTCACAGAGAAGAGCATTGGGATAGACAGCGTGGTTTGTCCAGCGTCACAGTGCCAGTGAGGGTAGGATTTGCAACTCAAATGTAGAGTTTCTGAGTCCAAATTCAGTGCCCTTCCCAGTACACCATTGTTGATTCTCAAAGAACACAGTCTTTGCAATGGGATTTACAAATGTTGGCAAGCACAATATGAAATCCATTTTCTCAGCTAAGAATATTCTTTATATTTACTTTATATTCTACTTAGAAATGACCCTTGTCCTCATTCCCATTCCCAGTGAAGCTATCTGGTTTGTCTACCAGCTATTTAACTATGTATGTTGAGTCCTAACATCTTGGTTACAGGTTTCACACTTTTACTTGGGGGTGGGAGTGAGGATTGCAACATAGTTTGAGAGCGGATGACATGTAGGACAAGACATACTCTAAGTAAGAAGCATCATGTTTTACGGTAATTGAATAACAGAATGAAAAGGATCTTTAATCATGTCATCAAATCCCTGGCTGGTCTCCTGGCCTCTGGTGTCATTCTCACCAACTGCTTTAGAGATGGGAAAACCAACCTCTGTGTGCACACTGTCCTACTCACAGTAGATAGGAGGTGACACAGAGCGTGCCCTTGCAGCCCAGCAGCTGTGAAATGGGGTAAGGATATAGAGAATTGGCACACACCATTTCAAAAGCATGCTAGTGCTTCCCTAGGAACAATGCTTGATCTCTGCAGTAGTGGTAACTGAGTAACTAACTAAGTAAGTTTGGGCAAGAAGAAGACAAACAACCATTCCTGACTTTTCCAGTGGTAAAAGCACCAACACATGGGAGACATCGGATTACAGATATTAGACAAAACTTGTGGAGAAACCTAAGGGAGATCAATTTTTCCAATATAGGGAGAGGAAGCAAACAGGAAAATCAGCATTGCCAAAGAAAACCAGTGATTTGGGTTCTGGTCTTGGCTCTGTTTGATGAGCAAGCAGTGTAACCGTGGGGAAAAGCTCTGTCCCCTGAACACTCCACTTCCTCTTCAGTGTGAAAGAGTCACCAATCCCAACCTTTCTTATCCTCACTGGATGACTTGGAGTGAATTATCACGTGGGACATGCTTTGGAAAACAAAAAAAAAATTTAAATGGTAAAGGCATGTTGTTATATTACAGGAATGTAGAGCCCATGGCAAATCCTAGGGGTGAGAGGCGTAGCCATCTGGGAGTGAGCCAGTGAGGAAATAACCTGGCTTCATTTATGGCTCAGAGGTCCTGTGAGGCTCTAGGAAAACCAAGGTGGAAATCAAAAGGCTTCAGCTGTGCATGAAGTTGGGGCAAAGCCACATTACTGAAGCTCTATCACATGGTGGCCAAGCACTCCACGCCAACACTCCACCACTTACTAGCTTTGGGGTCTCAAGCAAGTAAGTTACTCATCACTATACTTTTGTTTCCTCATCTGTAAAATGGGAATAATTGCACCTTCTCCATAAAGTTGCAGTGAGGATTGAATAAATCCATCTTTGTGAGGTCCCTAGTGCAAGCACATAGTCCATTTAAGGCGTGGTTGTCTGGATTCAAATCCTTGCTCTGCTACTTCCTAACCGTACCAAATAGAGCAGATTACAGAGGTTTTCTGTGCCTCATTTTCCCCATCTCTACCAAGGGGACAAGAGTGTTACTACATCATGGGGTTATGGACCAAAGGAGTCATTTGTAAGCACTTAGAGCCTGGGATGTGGTAAGCACTCAACAAACGGGAGTTTCTATATCATTGTATTTATTATAATTAATTATTATTAGTGAGTGTACATTGAGCCTGAGTCTGAACCGGAATAAAACCTCACGGGGCAGTGGACACCCAGGACCCACACAGCACTGTGCTGTCTAACACTTTGGGGGCACACAGTTGCTCTTGAACAAACAGAATCTGTCTCCGAGTTTGGGCATCAATGAACTTGAAACACACATTAGGGTAATCTCTTAACCACATCCTGTAAATATTAATTGTGGTTTGAACCCCTGTCACAAGGAAGGACCCCAACAATTCCTTGGGCTGCGCTGAGCCTCTGGTGTCAGAGCAGCCAAGGGGCTGCAGATGCTGCAGGCGGGGAGCCGGGGCCTCACCTGGATGGGCCTGGCATTTGTCCTCTCCTGCCCCTCCCCCAGCCCCTCCGCCACTCACAGCCGTTCCTTTCTGCCACAGCCTTGTGCATTCTGTTCGCCCGGTGCCCAGGATGGGTCCTGGCAGAGTATGCTCTACAGAGTGGTTTGCTGAATGCATGAGTGAAGCATTCGTGGAATGATTGAGTGAGGAATACGTGTTCTCCTTGACTGCTGGGATGGAGAGGAGGTGGTCTTACAATCCTCAGCTTGGACTCTGAGGCACCCAGGGTGTTCCATGATGGCCAGAAAGAAAGAGAAGACTGATTCTGGAAAGACAGTAGCTGGAGATGTCAGAAGCTCATACTGCAATGTCCTAGGGAATTTTCCAAGCTTGGGTCCAACCCAGAGTGAGGGGGACCCAGAAGCAGAGGTCCCCAAGGAGAGAGCCATGCCCTCAGTCAGGTAGAAGCAACCCTTTCATTTCCCAGGATCCTAGCTAGTGCGTGGGGGCAGGGGATGGAGGGTTTGGAGGAGGCAGAGAGGAGGGAAACAGGACTGGTCACCTGTCCAGTCTGCTGCTCCCCAGGAAGTGAATTAGGGCAGGCTCTGATTCAAGGGGAGACGGGGAAGCTAAGTGGTGAGCATTTGTTGAATTCCTACTTGGTGCCAAGAGCTAAGTGCTAGTCATATATTATCTCATTTAACCCTTATCCTTGTTTAATCTCCATGTTATACATGAGGAAAATAACTGCAGAGATCAAGCATTGTTCCTAGACCACACAGCTTCAAACTCACCAGGATTCAAATTCAGGTTCATTTGATTTCAAAGGCCATGAGATCTTCAGGATTTTTTGGTCCCACAGATGACAGGGATCAGGGACTCACATATGCCTCTGGAAACCCAATCACACAGCCCTGGTTTTCAGGACTGGTAGGCAGGGCCTGCCATTCTTGTTTTCTGGCTACTGATTCAATCTTTACATCCTCATCCATAAAAAGACACCCACCAGGGAAGAAGAGGAAGTAAAAATGCACTAATTAGAGGTTGTCAGAGTCCCTTCCTACATTTACATAAATGGAGGAAACTGCTGGCCTCATTACTGGGTCCCTCCCAGGTGATCATAAGGCTGGCAGAGAACAGGGGACAGGGTGAAGGGGGCATCAGGAGTTGGGAGGCTTTTAGCATTAGCCTTGCAAATGGCTCTGTGATCTTATGTAAATTACTTAACCTCTCTGGGCTTCAGTCAATCTGTAAAAAGGAATTACTAACATAAACGAAAATGAAGCTCCTTGAACCTTGATGAAGAGGCAACATAAATGAATAGTATTAATAGCACCTTTAAATTGATAATAAGAATCCAACATCTAGTTAATTTCCAAAATGCTTTCATGCATGGCCCCAGCTCAGTCTCCTAAAGGTCCTATGGTTAGGTTGGGCGCTGCTATTCAACCCCATTCTACAGGGCAGAAAACAGAAACTCATAGAGGACACATTTTGTTCAAGGTCAAAAAATTGAAAAGAGGTGAAACTGGATGCTAGAGAATTGGTGTCGTGTCATGCAGACAATGCCTACGGAACCAGACATAGCTACAGCCCAAGAATGAAAATGATAATGTTGTAGAATACTGCCACGTCTGTTGTGGAAACGAGTAAGCAGAGCTTCAGAGTTTAAGAAACCAGCGCAAGAACGGAGCGCTGGAGCTGCAATTACGTTCATATCTAAGACTGTCCAAACCCCAAAGCCTTAGGTTTATTTCTCGCCCCAGGCTGCATATCGTGAGTCATTCTCTAACAATCTAACAAGTCAGGGTTTAGTTCTTTCCTGTGACCAACTCTGCTCTAGACACAGGGAAACGATGAACAGAATCCCTGCACTGAGGAAGCTTATATTCTGCCAATAAGCAAAGAGCCATATGTTAGGTGGTAATACCAGTTGAATTGTGTCCCCTCCAAAAAAGACATGTTGAAGTCATAACCCCCAGGACCTCAGAATGTGATCTTATTTGGACACAGGGTCCTTGTAGATAGAATTAAGTTTAGAGAAGTTCATACTGGAGTGGGGAGGACACTTCATCCAACAAATGTTTTCCTTATAAGCAGAACATAGAAGCTCACAGTGGGAAGGGGGCTATCTGCGGACCGACGCAGAGATTGGAGTGACACTGGAGTTCCAAACTAAGGAACACCAAGGCTTGCTGGTGAAGGCCAGGAATTAGGAAGAGGCAAGGGAGGATTCTCTTCGACAGATTTCAGAGGAAGCATGGCCCTGTCCATGCCTTGATTTAGGCTTCTGGCTCCCAGAACCATCAGACAATACCTTTCTGTTGTTTTAAGCCCTTCGGTTTGTGACACGTTGTTATGTAAGCCCTAAGAAACTAATACAGGTGGTGATCTAAGTTAGCTAGAACAGTGAAACAAAAAACAACAAACATTTAAAAATTAAACAAAAACACAAGGACTTCTTTCTGACTCTGCATCTCCAAATGAGCAGTATGTGCACTGGGCCGGCCTGCCACGTGTGTGCTTTGCAGGTTCTCTTCCTCCCAAGCAAGCTCTTGTCCCGTGGCTGCTTCCCAGCTCACCTCTACACGAACTTGACTTGAAAAGGTTTACTAAGCAAATTAATAATGTAAACGAGATCGCAGGCGCCACAGCGAAGGCCTACTGCACCGTAATGGTTTGCATACAAATGGATGCTGCAACGGAAAATAAGTCTGTCTGTAATGCTCGGGAAAGCAGGCCCTCAGGGCTGCTGAAGGGGGACGCTTTGGAACCCATTCTGTTCCTTTTCTGCTATTATACAAATAATAGCCGATCTACAAAGTGTCTTATAACTTCTACTGTGTTTTTCACACTAGGCTTTTCCCTTCCTCCTCACAACAACCCGGGATGGTAGGTGTTAGGAAAGTTCCCATTTTACAGATGAGGAAACAGATGCTTTGAGAGGTTGGGAAACTGGTCCTAGACTCAAGAGAATTCCAAGGTGGGGCCTAGAACCAAGAGCTTAGGTCCCCAGATCAAGTGTGTGGCTGGAAGCTTCCTAAAAAACAAAGCAGAATGTCTCTAAGAGTCAGTTGCTGGGTGCCTGGGTGGCTCAGTCGGTTAAGCGTCTGCCTTCGGCTCAGGTCATGATCCCAGGGTCCTGGGATCGAGCCCCGCATCGGGCTCCCTGCTCAGTAGGGAGTCTGCTTCTCCCTCTCCCTCTGCCACTCCCCCTGCTTGTGCTCTCTCTTGCACACATGCTCTCTTTCTCTCAAATAAATAAATAACATCTTTAAAAAAATAAAAGTCAGTTGTTTATAAGCCTCTTAATATATCCAACCTTTAACTGATTACTGAACACCAAGGAAATATTATATCACTTAGTGCTCCCTATAACCTATGAAGTAGATACTGTTCTTTGTAAAGAAACAGGCTCACAGAGGTTTTGTGACTTTTCTAAAACCACAAGGCAGGTAGATGACCAGGATTTAAATCAGGCCAAACACCAGCTCCCATCCACCCATATCTTAATCTGCTCTAGGGGTAGGGGTGGTGTTAAAAATCCAGAACCCTGGCTCCACTAAGACCTGCCGAATCAGAATTTCTGCAGGCAGACTCCAGATTACATTAGGTCCCCAGGGATTCTATTGCTGCCATGCTCTAGGGGATGCCATTTTGCCTCGTTTTTAGTCCGGATTAGGGCTCCTTCACTTCCCCTTCCTTAGGGTACTTTGGTGGGCTGTAAATGTCCCCCAGACAGCAGAGGAAGTAAGCACCAGCGGTGTCTGTGAGGGTGTCTCCAGTTAGGTTCCACAGAAGTGTCACTTCCCACTGCCACCCCCAGGCAGCCAAGGGACTGGAGGAGTATCTTTCGGGGAGGGCAAAGAGCCCTATGGGCCCCCATTCTGGCATTTTCATTTATCACACAAACGAAAGGATTTAAATTAGGTCATGGCGGGGACTTGCAAATAAAAACTGTGCCAGAGGGTGCTTCCACAGCCACGGGCGGGGGCTGTGCTGAGGGTTCTTCATCTGCTTCTATTTTTGAATTTCCCATCAAATCAAGGAGCTCCTAGTGCCAGGCTTCCTTGGCATGAACAATGTCCTCGGCCCAGATCTTTCGGACCTGCAGTGTTGATTCACAGCCAGGTCTCTGTTCCTCGCTCTGCTGGACCCAGGCAGGGAGCGCTAAGTGCTGGTCCTCTGAGCTCAAAGAGAGGAACTGCACAGGCTCTAGAGTCAGAGCCCACCTGCGTTCGGTCTAATGCACCCGGTGCAGCACGCTGCTCCAGGCTGGACACTTACCTTCAGAGAATTCATCTTCCGGGGGCCTCATGAAGGCCTGGGCTCTGTCACTTATAAACGAGGGGACATGGGACAATACCTTAGCCATCTGAGCCCTTCTCGTGGTGCCTGACTGACACTCTGCGGGTGCTCAGTGGATCCTGCATCTGCTATAATAAGTCAATCTGTCCCATTTGCCAATGGGTGGGTGCATCAGGTGGAGGGTCAAAGGTCAACTTCTAATAGTTAGCTTATTGATTTCCTTACACATTCATTTGCTACACCTGTATTTGCTCCTGGGAGGAGGGTCTGTGTGGATTTGCATCTGTCCTCTCCCTGGAGCTTGGGCCTAACTTTCTGAGTCTGTTCCTAATTCTCAGAAGGGAAGGAGTAGAGGCCTCTGCACACAGCCAACATTTGTTCCGTGCTGCTGAGTCACTGCCTGAATAAATGAATCCTCTGCGGCAGAAGCAGTTGGTCTTCTTTCAGAGTTCTAGTTTCTCTTGAGGATTGGATTTGCCAGGGTAAAGAGAAACTCAGCACTCCCAAGGGGCAGGTAGCTAGATATGATCACCCTCACGTTCAGAGGCCTCGCAGTGTTTTGGAAATGACCTGAAGCTTGGACGCCCCTGGAGTCCAGGAGCCACTGTAGTTGCTCGTTACCCACGTCAACAAGGAATACCTGGGTGTTTCAGAAACTCAAGCAAGCTGGCGACTAAAAGAGCTAAAACTCGGAATATTTGTCTTATTTTTTCTTTATTCTGTGGCTTTGAAAACAGACTTCCAGAGTTCATACCCTTACCTCTCCCTTAGATGGCTTCCGACCCTGGGAGGGCACTCTCAGATTCCCCTGCAAATTACAGAGCGCTCTCCCCTCGCCGAGACAGACTACGGAGGGGGAGACCGCGAAAGGCTTTGTAAACAGGCTCTGTATAGATCTAGTCAACATGACTATTTTTGTTCCCTTACTTCTATTTTCCTCTCTTAATTACAGAATCTCGGATTTGTAAGAGAGCCGATCCGTGGGCCTCCACATCAGAATAAATGACAGAACTGGTTAAAATACAGACTCCCTCTAGGCCACTGAATCACATCTGGGGTGGGCGGAGGGGGGCCCTGTGGTCTACAGTGCAGCTGGTCTGAGAAACACGGATTGAGTCCTGTAACACGTGTGGCCTCTACAATGTCTGGTCATATTATCAGATGCAAGTCAACAGAGAGAGACCAAGAAAGCGTAAAGGCTTTATTATACTCAGAGTTCACACAGCACACCACATAGGGCCACTGAGGAAAAGCACCACGTAGGCCACAGGCCAAGAGAAGGGGTGGGACTGGGGCTCAAGGGCTTTGTTGTGGTTTCTGCAGGACAGAAAGAGCAAGACTGGGCAAGCGGGTTCAGGACTGACTAGTTTGAATAATTTCAGCAGGCTCTGGGGCATAAGGACTATCCCTAGTTGCCTGGTACCTGGCCCTGGAGTGATTAGGGCAGGTGGATGGATATTAGCCTGGAGTGTGAGAACCCCAATAAGGGGAGTGGTTAAGGGTGGGGACTTAAATGGATGTTTAGAAAGGAGAACTGACCAGTCTCTAGCCAAGGTCTCAAAACTGGGTCAATTCAACCACCTTACACCCTTTAGGATGGTGACTATCAGAAACAAAAATAACCACAAAAACAAAACCCAGAAAATAACAAGTATGGACAAGGATGTAGAGAAATCAGAACACTTGCGCACTGTTGGTAGATATGTAACATGGTGCTTTGGTTTGGAAAAATTAAAAATGGAATTACTGGATAGTAATTCCACTTCTGCATATATGCCCAAAAGAAGTAAAAGCAGAGTCTCCATGAGATATTTCCACAACCATATTCATAGCAGCACTATTCACAATAGTGGAAGCAAAGCCAAGTGTCCACTGGCAGTTAAATGGATAAGCAAAATGTGGTATATACCTACCTGTAATAGAATATTATTCAGCTTTAAACGAGAAGGAAATTCTGATATATGCTACATCATGAATAAAACCTGAGGACATAAAATGAAATAATCCAGTCACTAAAGGGCAAATACTGTGTCATTCCACTTATGTGAGGCCCTAGAGTAGTCAAATTTCTAGAGACAAAAAGGAGAATGGTGGTTGTCAGGCTCTAGGGGGAGGAAGGGTTGGGATGATGTTTAATAGGTATAGAGTTTCAGCTTTGCAAAGTGAAGAGTTCTGGAGATTGGCTGCATAACAATGGGAATATGCTTAACATCACTGAACTATACACTTAAAAATGGTTAAGATGGTAAATATTTTGTGATGTGTATTTTACTACAATTTAAAAAATCTGGGTGAAGACAGTCTAAGACACACAAAAATGTACATCACAAGTGGTGACCGCATCTCTGTTGGCATATCTCCAGGGAGGCAGAGCTCACTGCCTCATCTGGCAGCCCCATCCATCCCCAGCCAGCCAACTGTGAGAACCTTCTTCCTGATACTCATGTAACACTTGTCTTCCTGCAGCTTCTGCTCCTTGGCCTTAATTTTCCTTTGGGGCCACATAAGCTACGACTTACCCTTCTTCCTCACAATGCCAACCCTTCCAACATTTGAAGCTAGGGTTCTTTCCCCTCTTGGGCTTTCTACTTGGTCTTTACTTGACAGGGGGTCAAGTCCTCTCTCCTCCTTTTACCTCTGTCTGATCTTGCTTGTCTAGCGGGGAAGGGTAGTAGCTTGAGAAGATGCTCGGACCACATAAGGAGTTGGCCATGGAACCCGGACCAATGATAATGAGCACGGCTACCAGCCCCTGCCCCTCAGTTATTTGCCAAGCATCTCTCTGGTGCTCTATAACCAGCTCAGCTCATCTGCATAACAATCCCATGACTCAGGTCTCCTGCCCACTATACAAATAAGTTAATTGAGGTTCAGAGATCTGAGGATACTTGACCAAGGTCACTCAGCCAACACCCCAGGAGCTGGCATTAGAATGCAGGGCTGCCTGACTGAGGTCAGAGCAGGGTGCTTTCCATTTCCTGTCCCTGCCACACTGGGTCATGACTGAAGAAAAGATTCTGAGCCAAAGCAAGGGAGATGTCTACCAGCCTGCAGGTCCTCACTGGGCCTCCTGTGTAAAGATGCCTCAGAGACTCAGCTATCTGATGGTCTTACCTGTGAGGCTGCTGGGATGCTTTGTCCAACACCCAGGCATATTTTTGTCACTTTAAGAAATCAAGGCAATTTCTGTACTTGGCAAAGGTAAAACATTTTAAAGCTTTGGAGGTTTGGGAAAGGGAGTAAAAAAGATGTTAATAGAATGACATATTTTTAGTGTAACACTTCAGAGAAAACTCTGGGGGAACAAAAAATAAAATGAACGACCTAATTTTTTTTTTTTTTTACACTATGAGCTTCAAAGGAGTGGGTTGTGCTGGATATCTGAGTGCCCCAAATCTGTTAAGGATTTGAATACAATGGGAACTCTCTTGGGCAGAGCTTTGCTTCAGTCTGGTAACTGCATCCCCCTGAATACTGGGGTGACTATTTTTGAGTTAAGTGAATGTGGGCAAAATACTAAACCTTTCTAGTTCTCAATTTCATAATCTGAAAAGTAAGGATAGTGATACTAACCTCAGAGAACTGTGGTAAGATTTGAATGAAACCGATACATATTAAATTTATATTAAATATTTGTTATATTTAATATAGCACATTATATGTTATACATTACATATTTATATTAAATCAATTATATTTGATCAGATTAATGGAAGGCATGATACGTAATAGGCATATTCCAGAGGAAAACAGAAATGTTTTCCTTTAATTTATTGGCAGGGCTTTTATTTGAAAATTGGACAAACGACTCATTTAGGAAGACCGTTACAAATCTTCTGCCCCTTTTGCTAAGTTTCTGAGAACCCGGAAAATATCAGTTCTGTAGTCAAGGGCCTCCTCCTTGTGGGTATTGGGTATAGGAGCCTGGCAAGGGCAAGAGTCCTGGACCCTGCATCTGGCTTCAGCACCGGGGCACATACCACATCAATGGCTATGCTAACCCCCTGCCTTCTTTACTGACAAGACTCTGACTTTATTTACTTAACTGGTGGCAATTTGTTCAGGTAAGATGGGCTCAGCCTTGGAGGGTGAATCATGATTGGTCAAAGCCAACCACAGTAGTCGCATTTCCTTTGGCAGGTGACTGGTTTAGCAGTGTGCCTGTGACCCAATCCCAGCCATGAAATAAAAGTGGGCTTCAAGAAAAGATGTTCCTTTCTGACGAAAATCCCTTTACTTTCCTGCCCCTGTATGCTGGTGTATGAGGATGTGATGTCTAAAGCTGGGCAGCCTCCTTGTGACCATGAGGGGGAAAACCAAGAGGATGGGAAAAGTGAATTCAAAGTCCTCAAATTATTAAACTGTTGAGTGAATAGACCTTGGAACTGCCTACCCTATAATTCTAGTTTAGTGATGTAATAAACCCCAATGTTTTCAACTACTTTTATCCAAGTCATTAGTTACTAACAGCTAAAATTCTAAAGGATACAAACACAAACTCATTCTGTGACCTGACACATTTTCCCTTTCTGGGCCTCAGTTTCTTTTTGTATTAAATTATGGGATTGGGGGGCACCTGGGTGGCTCAGTCATTAAGCATCTGCCTTCGGCTCAGGTCATGATCCCAGGGTCCTGGGATCGAGCCCCACATGGGGCTCCCTGCTTGGTGGGAAGCCTGCTTCTCCCTCTCCCTCTGCTGCTCCCCCTGCTTGTGTTCCCTCTCTTGTCTCTCTCTCTATATATATATCAAATAAGTAAATAAAAAATCTTTAAAAAAAATATGGGATTGGATTAGATTCATGTTGGCAAAGAAGTAACCCACGGGTCAGATACAGCCTAGCATTTTTGTTTGGGTTTCCCTGTGCATCATCAAATCAAACATACTGGGAAAATGTGAGTGTGAGTCTTATACTTCCTAAAATTCTTCTAACTCCCCTCATGAGCCACCAGCCCCATGGGATAGTGGTGAAAAACTGAATCTTGTCAGTTAAGCCTACTTCTATCTCTTCTGGAATGAAGAGTCTCTTGGACATCTTGGCTCTTCTCTGTACATGCTCATGGTCAAGGGTGAAAAAAATGTTCTTATTTTTCTCTAGATCTGTTGCCGAACTGCAGGGCTAGCTATACCCCTAGATTCTGTATAGTGTCTGCCAAGATGTAGCAGATTCTCTGGTTCTTTGGAATATTATTTGGCTTCCACAGCTGAAATCTTTGGTCTTAGACATGGTCCTTAGATTTTGTGATTTCTGATACCAGGTCTCTTCCAGCTGCCTATGCTGGGCAACTCCACATCCCCTCCAGGGATATCCAGAGTATGGACAGGCCCAGGAAAAGGGGGACTATTACTCAGACCTCTTATTGTAGATGCCTCTATGAACATTTGTAATACGCTCTCCTATGGGACATGGTGCCAGGCTAAATGCAGAACCTTCTTTAGAGCACTGCAGTCTCTCCCAGGCAATGCCCAGAAGAGTGGGCTCTGGCCTCTTGTGCTCCTGGTCCTCTAATACCTGCCTAGATATCTCCATTACTAGTTCCCCACCCCTTGTCAAGATATGGCTACACAGCAGGAGACAGAGAGGAGGGATTATTAAGAATCCTTCTTGGGGTGACTGGGTGGCTCAGTCGGTTGGGCGTCTGCCTTTGACTGAGGTCGTGATCCCAGGGTCCTGGGATTGAGCCCTGCATTGGGCTCCCTGCTTAGTGGGGAGCCTGCTTCTCCCTTTCCCTCTGCCGCTCCCCCTGCTTGTGCTCTCTCTTTCTCACTTTCTCAAATAAATAAATAAAAATCTTAAAAAAAAAAAAAAGAATCATCCTCTCTGATTTCCTCTACATCCTCCTTTCTATACTCTCCCAGAACAAGAGGCCCAAGTTTCTCTTTTCTTTTTCCTGACTGGAAGGAAATTTCTCTACATCAAATTCTCCTCCATTAGGACTCGTGGCTTAGGGCAGGCAAGTAAGAAGAACCTCTAAACCAGAGACAACAGAAATCAGGAGAATTTTGAAAATTGTGTCATTGAGCTCTATTTAAAATCATTTTTAGTTCTTCGTCAACATTAAAATAATTATAAGATTCTGTATCTAAATCTAGATTTGTACCTTCTCTTGAAAACATAGAGGCACTGGCAACATGGAACTCTTTCATGGCACAATAATAAGCTTGAGTTGACTAGAGTGTTCTTCCCTCAAATAGCGCACGTACTGCTGGGTTCTTCACAAACTGGGTCACTCCCCTTTGTTGTGGACCTTGAAGGCATCTGATTCATACGTCTGTGTTCTCTTTCTAGCCCCTTTCGGCATTTAATCTTCTAAGATCCATTCTACTTCTACAGTTCTGGGCCTCTATAATCAACACCCTTCCCTGCCCTCCACGTCTAGCACCATGCTAAACACAGTCAGGGAATATTACCTTTTACAACCTGATAAAAGTACGACGATCACATGAATATGTAATGTGGTATGGGTAATTCTATAATCCAGCCAAGTATGTAACACTTGGCTGGATTATAGATATAAATAACTAACACTTATTTTAAAATGAGCAGAAAAGGGTCATAAAACCTTCTAAGAGCTTTTCAGCGTGTCCCTTCACTTCCGTTTGTGGACAAGTTGTGAGGCCGTGGGCAGGTTACTTGGGCCATCTGGATGCCTACATCCTCCGCTGTCCAATGAGGAGGGTGGGATTAATTCCAGGGCTCGGAAATGATGAGTCCAGCCCAACAACCACGCATCCTAACATCAGGAAGGCTGACCCAAGGAGTGTAAGGCCTTTAGGGAGTTTATGACCTAGTTGGGGAAACAAAGCAAAAGAAAGGACATGGCATGTACCACAAAGCACAGAGGGGTCACCAAGTTCCAGGGGCTCAGTGCTCAGAATCAAGGATCCTAGAATCAGAAGGAGACTCAGAACCTCTCCTCTTCCTACCAGTGCCTTCATCTAACTACCTCCTCCTCTTCTCTGAAAGTACAATTCAGCTTCACCCCCTCCCTCCCGACGCCCCAGGTCTGGGTGAGTAGTGCCCTCCACTGTGGTCTTGCAGCTGTGCACAGTTGCTGTGTATCTGTCTGTTCCCCACTCTGCTGGGACTCTCAAGGCCAGGAATGTCATACACATCTGTCTTCCAGGATCCCAGACCCATTATATTGGTCACAGTACTGACTTCTCCTGGATAGAACTATGCCAGCACCCTACTCCATGTGGTCCTAATGAAATGGCTGATAAAGATTTCCATCATACACATCCCACCCCCTCTGGCAGGCAAGTACAATTAGGCCAGATTGTTTCTCCAGGAAATTTGAATCTTAAGGGAAGTGACATGTTGTGACAGAATATTAAAACAGTTTGAACCAAATCATTCTTTCAGCAGAATCTATTTGTTCCTGTTTCTGTGATCCACCCACCTATCCTTGTTTCTCCCCAACTCTGGATGTTCGATTCTTCCTCAACTCTGCAATCTCCACGATACTCTGTGTGTGTGCGTGTGTGTGTGTGCGTGCGTGCGTGCGTGTGTGTGTGTGTGTTTTAAGAACTATTTCTATCTGTTGCTTACCACGAAGGATCCGAACAGATTCTGAGATCAAATCTTTTTCATATCTGATGTCTACTAGAGAGTCTGGCCTGTAGGGAGCTCAGGGGACAAAATATTAAATGCTTGTTGGGCGGCTGGGTGGCTCAGTTGGTTAAGCGACTGCCTTCGGCTCAGGTCATGATCCTGGAGTCCTGGGATCGAGTCCCACATTGGGTTCCCTGTTCAGCAGGGAGTCTGCCTCTCCCTCTGACCCTCTTCCCTCTCGTGCTCTCTATCTCTCATTCTCTCTCTCTCTCAAATAAATAAATAAAATCTTTTAAAAAAATAAAAAAAATAATAAATGCTTGTTAAGTGAATTCATTCCTCACCAACACCAGCATCCACTCTATGGCGTCCCTGACAGATGGCCACCTTTCCTTTTTCTACGACACCATGACAATGATGGAGAGAACTCAGTATCTCCCAAGGTAGCTCAGGCTATTTGAAAAATTTTCCCAAATAAATTCTATCATGCATCCCAAATTGTTAGGAAGTTCTTCCCAAATGAGTTAAAATCTTACTCACATTAACTTCTCCCAGCTATTCCTTGTCCTTTGCTGGGACCATGAGAATTCTTCTATCAGATAATTTCAGAGTAAGGGCTAGCAACATCTACAGGGCTTCAGGATTTGCTAAGAGGTCTCTAAGGGATAATAATATTTCACATTTGAAAGGCAAATAATATCTAGAGGGTTTTCAAAGCTCTTTCCCAACCATTAGGTAATTTATTCTCACAAAAACTCCGAGACACAGATTGCTGTGGGATTACTAGTTTCCATTTTCCATATCAGGAGACTAGCCCAGAAAAATTGTATAATTTTTTTTCCCAGGTCACACAGCTAATAAAGGGCAGAGTTGAGACTCAATACCTAATCTTTACCGCTTAATTCTCCCACCTCCATTCTAGCATGAGTCCCTCACCGCACCATGATAAGAATCTCAGTGATGAAGATATGATTTTAAAGAGTTTACTTTGTTTCAGCCACTGGGCTGGTTAGTTTAAAATGTTCACTCTAAAAATAAGATAAAATAAAATAAAATATTTACTCTAATTCTTTGGTCATCCAAGAGATATATGATCATTTCCATATCATGGCTGAGGTACACTGGGGCTTAGAGCACACAAGAGACTTGCCCCAAATTCCCAGGTAATAAATATTAAGGGCCGACACCTGAATTGTGAATTCAGACATCAGACATAGCAGGAGTTGGCTCATGGTTGTACAAAGTCACTGTTAAGTACCATTTAATTCCCCAACTGGGAGTTTTTGGCCCTAGGGCCTCAGCGAGACCACCAGCCATTCCCTTCTTCACTAACCCCCCACTCCGTGGCTTGTGGGGCCACTCTGTTGTTCTGCTCTCCCACATTCTAAAGTCTCCCTCCAGCTCCCTCTGCACATATTTGCATTAAACGTTTACCAAGTTCTGTTAAGGGCTTTTGCTGCTGAATGATTTACAGGGGAAGGGGCAAGATTGGCCACACACATGGGAAGCATTCGGGTCATTATTATTTCTCCATCGGTGGGCAGCATCAACTTAAAAGTGGAAAGTGCTTCCCGTAGCTGCATTAAAGCCACTAAGGAACATTTGTATGCTGTTATGCTGCTTCTCCCCATGCCCCTCCCCGCAAAGGAATGATGTTTCCTTAAAGTTCATCTGCAAGGTTCTATTCCCAGCACTGATAACACTATAAAATAATGGTAAAGTTAATTATTGATAAATTAAAATGGAAGTGCTATCTAAATTCTTAGGACATTTGCATTACTATCAAATGAGTTTATTGTGATTAAAATGATTAATGACATTCCAGTAAATACCAGAGAATTATAATCCTGAATACAAAGAAGGTTAAAGTCTTATCATCATTAGAGTACATCAAGGCAAACGTGAGCACTCTCCTTATCTGCTTACATTAGGGAAAGAGACACAGAGCAAATAAAATCATCTGAATCTTTGCAAATACAGAAATCTGGGGGCTTGTTTTATTATTTATATAGCATTTGGAACCAATACATATTGTACAGGAGGAAAAACAATAGTTCACATGTAATTTAAGCAAAATAGACTAATGGAACAGAATTGAAAGGCCAAAAATAGATCCAAGCATATTGTAACATTTTAGCACATATCTGAGAGGGCATTATAAAACTGGGGAAAAGGCTCTATTATTAAGTAAAAATATTGGGACAACTGGTTCATCATTGATTGGAGGGAGATCACTATTGTTATCCCTAAATATATTCCAGGACAAAAAGAACTAGATAAAAATACATGTGAATATTTCTATATTTCTACAGTGTGGAGGGAGGCAAGACATTGGAAGGCACTGTTCATTCCGGAAAGAGAAACCAGACAAGAAGAAATTACTACGTTTGCTAAGTCATAATTTAAACTAAATCAAAAGATAAATACAGTTGACCATTGAATAATAAGTGGTTAGGAACTTCAACTCCTTGTATAGTTGCAAATCTGTGAATAACTTTGACTATCCAAAAACTTCACTACTCATAGCCCACTATGGACCAGAAGCCTTACCCATAACATAGTAAATTAACACATATTTTATATGTGATATGTATTATATACTGTACTCCTACAATAAAGTAAGTGAGAGAAAAGAAAATGTTATTAAGAAAACCATGTGGAAGAGAAAATACATTTATAGTACTGTAAAAAATCCGCAGGTAAATAAATGGACCAGTACAGTTTAAACCCATTGCTCACGGGTAAACTATAATAACCTGGTGAAAGCATCTATAATATATTTGAAAGATTAAGTCATCTTTGATGATATTTTTAAGATCTAAAGGCTATCTTTGATATATAAAGATATTCTACAAATAAATAAGAAAAAGCCAGTCTCCAATATAAAAATGAACAGAAGACTTGAAAGAAGAAATAAAAGTAGCCAACTCAACTACAACGATGAAAACATTTCCCCCTTAGTGGGAAGGAAATAATGCAAATTAAAATAACACATTTTTCAGGTTGACAAAGATTTTAAAAACCTTATAGTTAACAAGTTGTGAGGTTATAGGGAGATCAGTGGAATCCTTAAGTTCTTCTGAGAGAGTATGAATTGGCCCAAATTTATGGAAAACAATTTAGAGGAAAACCAACCAACCAACCAACCAACCAACCTCTATAAACTTCATTAGTTTGCTAGGACTGTCATAACAAAGTTCAACAGACTGGAGGCTTACACAACAAAAATATATTTTCCCAAATTCTGGAGGCTGGAAGTCCAAGATCAAGGTGCCAGCAGGGTTGTTTTCCCCTGAGGCTGGCTGCCTTCTTTCTGCCTCTTTCACATCATCCTTCCTCTGTGTCCGTACTTCTCTGATGTCTCTTCCTCTTCTTGTAAGTCTTACCAGTCATACTGGATTAGGGGTCCACCCTATTGCCTCATTCAACCTTACTTACTACCTCTTTAAAAGCCTCATCTCCAAATATGGCCACATTGAAGGTTAGGGCTTCGACATGTGAATTTTAGGGGGACATAGTTTAGTTCATAACACACGCACACACACACCCTCCATAAAAATATTCTTATCCTTTGACTCAGGAATTCTAGGTCTAGAATATTATGGATATTACCCTAAAATCCAACAATACAAACAGACACAAAAACCTCTTGGTCCTAAAGTATACATACTCTCATCCTATATCCTGCTTTCTAATCTCACTTTTCCATATACATAAATTTGGTGGTAGACTAGTGATCGGATTCTTTTAAGATAGGGTCCATGCCTGTCTGTCTGTCTTTCTTTCTTATGGCTTTTTTAAAGTGGTTTCAGATTTAAGTTGAGAAAAAGGTGCAGAGATTTCCCACATTCCTACATACACATTCTGCCCTGCCACAACATGCATACCCGCTCATTACGCACATCCTGCCTTAGAGTGGTAATCTGTTACACCTGATGAAGCCATACAGACACATCATCATTGCCCCCAATCCATGGTTTACCCCAGGGTTCACTCTTGCTGTGCATTCTATGAGTCTGGACAAACGCATAATGACATGTGTCCATCATTATAGTATCACACAAAGTAGTTTCACTGCCCCCAAAGCACTCTGTGATCCACCTATTCACCTCTCTTTCCCACTGTAAGCCATGATTTATTTTTTTAAGTTAAATTCCTAAGTGCTCATGACGGATAGCCAAGTGATGGTGAAATCGCTTTGTAAATGACTATCAAAAATGTTAGACACTCTTGTCTGTACCCTGTGGGAAAACTCCATTGTGCTTTGACTGGAATGGATTCTTGGTAAGGAGCAGTGTGCTCTAGTACAGAGGGCCAGTGCTGTGGAATGTGGTGGACCTGGCTGGAATTCATTCTGTTCCTTATTGGCTGTGTGACCTGGGGTAAATCCTTCACCTTCTCTGAGCCTCAGACGCATTATCTGCAGAATGAGGAAAATAATACCTACTTGCAGAGAGGTATAAGGATTAGAGATAATTCAAGAGAAGCAATGTGTGGCTGGCCCATGTTAGATGTTCAGGAAATGGGGGATATCCTGTCATGATCATCTCGACAACCAACGTTCAGGGCATGAAAAGGCCAGCCAGATTCATGAAAGTGTAGGAATACCCACATCAAAGTTATAGAACTTGAAATTCTGAATTGGTACCGCATTTCCTAGAGGGAACAGTATTGTTGGAGGCAAATAGATCTGGGTTCAAATCCTGACTCTGCTAACTGACAAGGTGAGTCCGAGTGAGTTACTTGCACTTTCTGAAACTGTTCATCTGTAAAATGAGGTTGATAAGACTTATTTCACAGTGTTCCTATAAGGCATGCTAAGATGACCGCACATCAAACTGTGTCTGGTGCACATAGTACATGCTCAGGAAGCAGAATCTATTTTTTTTTGTCACTGCCAATGCACATCTGCCTCAGACAGGTGTGCAAATTGGGTGTCAGAGGCTCTGGGGAAAGGTCTGGAGCAAAAGCTCTGATGACTAGGTATAGTGGAATCTTCCTTTCTTCCAAGAGGCATGGAAAGGAAGAGAAGTAGTAAGTTATTTCATCTGTTACCTTCTCGTTCGAGGATCCCTGGCCACAATATACTCTGTGATGTTTTTCTCAGATAAGTTACAAATAAGCCCCAGCTGGCCTTGATGCGATTTCTGCCGTCTGGTAGGCTGGGGTCTTCGTCCTGATGCCGTGAAATCCCTTTAGCCGAAAGCCTCTGGGCTGTCAGTGGGGCTGGGCCCTTCCTGAGTGCTGGCACTTAAAGAGACAGATGAGGGAAGATTTCCAAATATGAACATCTGGAAATGGAATACGAAGGCTCTGAGGAGAAAGAGCACTTATTTTTCAAGGCTGCCTTAGGCTATGTCTTCCTGGGACAACTTCTCTGGGAACAGGAATCATGAATTTGAGGCATAACACCCAGGATTGTAACAAATAAAGCTACTGGGGCTGTTTCTGGAGCTGCCTGGTGTCACTTTTCTCCTTAAGAAATTTAGATCCAGATGGAGAGGCCAGCCAGCGCAATGACTGCCTGGGGCACCCAACTACGGAAAGGAGCAAAACCTCACTGGAAAAATCTGGAAATATTGTGCCAATTAACACGACACACCACCTAGGAATTTTACCTGACTGATAAAATTTAAGTCGGTTGCCATATTAGTGAGGAATCTTTGGGTCATACACAATAGAAAACTAAGTTGAACTACATATTTTTTTTAAAATTATAGTACAAAACCACATAACATAAAATGTATCATCTGTATTAGTCAGCTCAGGCCACCATAACAAAACACCACAGAGTCGGTGGCTTAAACAACAGAAATTTATTGTCTCACAGCTCTGGAGGCCAGGTGTTCAAGATCAAGGTACCAGGATGGTCAGTTTACAGTGAAACATTCCTTTCTGCTGTGTCCTCTTATGGCTTTTCCTCTTTGCAAGCATGGCGAGAGATCTTTGGTGTCTCTTCCTTTTCTTCCAAGGACAACAGTTCTATTGGATTAGAGACCCACTTAGGATCTCATTTAACCTGAATTACCTCCTTAAAGTCCATATTTCTGAATACAATCACAGCAGGGGATAGGGCTACAATATAGGAATTCTGGAAGAACATATTTCAGTCTATAAAGCCACTGTAACTATTTTTTTAAGATTCTATTTATTTATTTGACAGAGAGTGAGAGAGAGAGAGCACAAGCAGGGGGAGTGGCAGAGGGAGAGGGACAAGCAGGTTCCCCACTGAGCAGGGAGGCCCACGTGGGGCTCGATAGCAGGACCCTGGGATCATGACCTCAGCAGAAGGCAGCCACTTAACTGACTGAGCCACCCAGGCACCCCACCACTGTAACAATTTTTAAGCATATAGTTCAGTAGCATTAAGCACATTCACATTGCTGGGCAACCATCACCACAGTCCGTCTCCAGAATTCTTTCATCTTATAAACTAAAACTCTGTACCTGTTAAAAAGTAATTTCCCATCCCTCCCTCTCCTCAGCTCCTAGCAACCACCATTCTACTTCCTGTGCCTATGAATTTCACTACTTGAAGTATCTCATCGGAATGGAATCATACAGCACATATTTGTCTTTTTGTGACTGGCTTATTTCACTTAGTGCAATGTCCTCCAGTTTTGTCCATGTCGTAGCATGTGTCGGAATCTCCTTGCTTTTAAGGTTGAATAATATTCCATTGTATGGGTATGCCATCTTTTGTTAATCCATTCGTAATGCTCCCATGAACATGGGCGTAAAAATCACACAGGTACGTTTATTATTTTGATTGTGGTGATGGTTTCATGGGTGTACACACATGTCAAAATTTATCAAATTGTACACTTTCAATATGTGTAGAGATTACGGTATGGCAACATTTTTTTTTAATATAGCCATAAAAATCTACATGATATAGGAATACAGATTGGCACACTTGACTAGGAAGTTCAGGACAGCCGCAAACTTCAGGAGGCTTCTAACGGCATCATCAGGATTTCAAGTAATGGTTGTCAGTGCACTCTGCTTTTTTCTTAGTCTGGCTTGTCCTAAGCAGTGGCAAACATGTGAAATCTCTGGTCGTTCTCAGTTAACATTGTTTTTACAACTGGGAACCTTAGACGGCGGAAAGGACTGCTTTCCCAAAAGTTCCAGCCAAAGTCTGAGCTAATGCCCTGACTGGCCTAAGTCTGAGCCAATCATTTTGGTAAGGGGAAAGCGGCGCTCTGATTGGTCAAGTCTGGATTGTGAGCCCGGCCATTTGATGTGCAGGGAGGATTCATATCACGAACTACACACGGTCAGGTTCCCATCAAGAAAAAAGGGTTCTGTTACCAAAAGATGAAAGGCCGACAAAAACTATAGACAAGTATTGCTGTCTCACTTCCCTGAAGGAGACTGCCCTTATGTGGAAATAAAAACACACAATTTGCTGGAGACCACCTGTGTCATACGGAATGTTTCTGTATGGAAGCTACTCCCTACAGGTATAAAGCTCCCCACTACTCTCCACTGGCCCCAGACCAGCCAAGGGAGTCTGAAGTCAGCAGCCAAAAAGTCAGCTGAAATTCTGAAACTGAATATTTACCCAGGGAAAAAGAAATGATTTGTTCATTCTATCATCTGAATTTTAAATGCAGGAAGTTTGGGGGTTCAGAAAAATCACAATTCTAAGTATGCCAAGTATGTTCTTTTGAATATACCTGTTGATTAAAAAAATCAGTTTCGGGGCACCTTGGGTAGCTCAGTCAGTTGAATGTCTGACTCTTGGTTTTGGCTCAGGCACTGATCTCAGGGGTGGTGACACTGAGCCTCCCGTCAGACCCCACCACACTCAGCGGGGAGACTACTTGGGGATTCTCTCCCTCGCCCTTAGCCTCACTGGTGAGCTCTCTCTCAAATAAATAAATAAATCTTTAAAAAAAGAAAATCAGTTACTCCCCACCTCTATCAAATGAATATTGACCAAATATTTTAGAACTGTAGTTTTGGAAGGACACAAAATTTTTAAGGCACCCAAATATCTCAATTTGGAATAAAGCTATAGAAAGTAAAGTGAGCACCTACTATGTGATAAGTACTAGGCAAAGCCCTTCCCACAGAGAATCATTTAAATTCCCCTTCTCTTCCCTGGGAGACTTAGAAGCATCAGTGATTTGCCCAGGGTCACATACAAAATGAATGTGTGGCGGTTCTGAGATTCAAATACAGTTTCTGCCAGCTCCAAATACCAGCTTTTGTTTCTGCCAGCTCCAAATACCAGCTTTTGTTTCTGTCTTCTGAGCAAGACTTCCACTTTCATTGTCCTTTCACAGGTTCCCAGTCCTGCCTTTGTTTGGCTGATGCCACAGATAGTGCTGGGAGGCACAGGGCCCCAGGGCATAATTCCAAGGTAACGTGCACAGGTTCTTCTGAAAGGCCACTGTGTTGAGTTACTGTGGTGCCCTGCCACATAGAGTTATTATTAGGAAGCTCAGCATTGATTCCAAAATCCTAAACATGACCTCAAATCTTGGATATGATCTGCCCCCGCCCCCCAACCTAGACTCTGACCCTCTGACTTCATCTCCTTTCCCATTCCCCTTTACTTAACAAGATCTGCTACCCTGCAGGTGTATTAGTGCCTCAGGAGTAGGGAGCTAGTTCTTCTTAGCACCTTCACGCGTGTTATCTGCACCTACCTGCTGAAGCATTCCCCACACTCTCATAACTGACTGTTGCTCACCTTCAGGTGTCATTTTAAATATCACCTCCTTGGGGAAGGCTGCTCTGGATCCCCCGACAGGATTAAATCACCTTGTTTTGTTTTCTTAGGGTATCCTGTGCCATGCTTCTCTTCCTCAGCACTTAGGACAATTAATAATTAATTACCCATGCAATTATTGGCTTAATGACGACCTCTGTTCATGCACCTATTCATAGATTAATTTTTTGAGAGCCTACTGTATGCCTCCTGGGTGCTCACTGTCTGAGGCACTGAGGCTAGAGCAGTGTGGAGGCTATGAGCTCTGACAAGACTGAGATTTGCTCTCCTCCTTTCTAGGTACCCTTAAGCCCCGCCCCCTGTCCCACCAGGAGCAGGAACTGAAAGGATGAAGGAATTAAGAAAGGAGAAAACAACATTAATTACTGATGTGAAAACTGCACTCCAGGCCCTTCCTATGTGGACTCTCACCCTATTACCTGAGTTCCCAGCACCTAGCATAGTGCCTGGATGGAACAGGAGCTCAAAAAACACATATACTATTTAATGAATCAATGAACAACTCAAGCAATCAATTTAATTTGGCATATGCCTTCCTCGTAGGTGTGCCCATTAATTACCAATTACCAGTGTTTACATTCCAGTGCTTAACCATTTTTTGCTGGCTTCTATAAACTCTCTGGGATGAGAGAATTGGCTTCTCAAACGACTTCCTGCATAAATTAGCCCATCTGAAAGTGAGTGTTTATCCCGGGCTCTTTGAAATTCACATCATTCGCACCAACACCCTGCTCAGACGGTTCTTTAATTCCAGTCACCTGGGATTTCTTCCTACCTTTGTTGCCAGCCCCAGCCTAATGCCACTTATCTTATCCACCTGGATTTACATATCAGAAAGGTCTAATCAAAGCCTGCCTGATTGTCACATCCACCCCAGTTACAAATCTGCCATCTAATCAAGAAGCCATACAGCAAATCAACATACACTTCTTTCTGAAATCTTTTGCAGAAAAATGGGAGAGCAGGAGTCAGAGCTGTGAACAAGGACAGCAAGAGTCAACCAGGGGAAACTTCCCTCCCTGGCTGTGTAACACACGAAAGAGAGGGACAAGGCAAATAAATGCTTTGTCTGCAGTTTGATACAATAGTGGGTGTGGGAGGGAAAACTAATGACCACAAAGTAACATATTTCTAGGGTCTTAATGGCGTTTTCACCCTAATGTTCTCAGGATTGCCAAGGCTACAAAGTTAGAATCAGAGATCTTGCAGTCTAATACCTCCCTTCTACATTTTATGAGCGAAGTCAGGTTCAGAGATGGGGAGAGCTAATGATATTAACATCTATGGGTCTTTACAATGGGCAGGGTTTGCAGGCATGATCTTTTTGTACCCTCATACCTATTTTGTAGATTCTTGTTTTCTTCCCATAATACAGATGAGGAAAACCACACTTTGCGATGTCACTTTTCCCATCCACGCAGCAAGTAAGTGGTGAAGGCAGGATTCAAACTCAGATTGTTTGTTCATTCAGCAATTTCTTTTCATTCTACTAGATCGGTGCATCTTAAACTTAATGTTCACATGAGTCACCTGGAGATTTTGATAAATTCAGTAGGTCTGAGGTGGGGATCTACTTTTCTAATAAGCTCCCAGCTGATGCTGCCAGTGTATAGACCACAAATAATCCTGACTCCATCACTCTGTTGCTGTGTGACCTTTGGCAAATCACTTAACTTCTCTGGGCCTCAGTTTCTTCATCTATAAAATAGACATACTAGTACCTCACAGATGTGTTTGTAAGGATTAAATGAAACATAGTCCCTAGCCTACTCAGTGTCCCACTCAGGAAGTGTCAGATATTACATTCATAAACTCTGTCCCGGGCACTACTATAGTGGGGATACAAAAATGAAATGATATGGCCTCTGGCCTCAAGAAGTTGCAGTCTAGTGGGCAGAAAAGACATGGGCATCAATGGGCAGAGAGAGGAGAGCTGTGGGAACTCAGAAGTCAACTTCTTAGCGTAGGCATGGAATCAAAGAAAGTTTCCGAGAGACAATGTCTTTTTTTGCTACCCCCAATGAACAGCAGAGGAAGAAATCAGGGCAGATGGCCCAATGGAGTATGGTTACTGCAGAACACTACAAAAGGGCAATTTTTCATCCAGGGGCTGAATAGCCCTTAGGTCCTGATATGATCCTAGGTGAGCCTCACAGATTCCTGCAGAACTTCTGCCAAAGGATTTACTTAGTGCTCATGGTTTCCTCTTCCAGGGCCCAGAATCTAGCCATATGGTTTCTGTCAAGACTCTCAACTCATCCATCCATCCATCCATTGAGTTATAACTCCCTTATATATTAATACAACTCTAAGCCTTTCTCTTACATCTTTCCAAACACCTTTTCCCTTCACCTCTTTGGCTTCCTAAATTCTATCCAGCCCCCAAGACCGACATTTCATTCACACCAGCTACAAGTGAGTGAGGGCTGCTTGCACTGAACTCCTTTGTCTCTTATTAAAGCTGAAGCTTCCACTGAGATTCTTCCCTTTGATTTGAACTACTTCTTTTTCTAAGGGCACAGTCTAACAATTCTTTCTGTCATTGAGAAAACAGAGGCTGAAGTGAAATGACCCATGAGCTAGCAGCAGAGCCTAAAAGCAGTTTCCTGATGCCCGGTAGGGCTCTCGCTCCTACAGCACTGTTAGAGCAGTAACTTAAAAGAGCACAAGACAGGGATGCACACCCTGCCCTCCATTCCCTAAGGCATCTTGGAAAGCTGGTGACCCCTTTGGCATTCTCTCCAGAAGTGCTGGAAATAGCCAAGCGCAGCGCAGGACCGGGACTTCCGAATTGCACAGCTCTCCCCACCTGGGCGTGAGTCGGTTCAGCCACTGACACGCAGCAGAAGCTCGAGCACATTACAAAATACTGCTGAGCCTCAGTGTTCTAAGAGGTGAGATGGAGACACAGATGCTGGCAGGTTTGCTGTGATGATTCAGTATGATAATATATGTAGAACACCTGATTAGCAAGTGGTCAACTGGTATGGGGGCATTTCAAGGGTTTTAAGCAAAGTCACTCATTCCCCAGGGGGGAGAAAAACAAAAACCTTTGGCTGGCTGGCTGGCTGGCTGGCTGCACACAGCCCTGAGGCTACACAGGTGTGAGGTCCTTAGCCTAGAGGCGTCGCCCTTTGGAACATGCACCCTGTGTTCCTCCCCAGCCTCAGTGCCCATCACAGCACCTCCTGACCCTCTATTTCACTCTCCAGCCCCCCAGAGTAACTTCCAGTTCCCTGAACTCCGCTGCCCTTGCTTTGGACCAGGGCTTTGCCAGGGTTGTTCGCCGATTCTCTCCCTCCCCACCACCAACAGTACACACCCTCTGATGCATTAAGGCTCATCCTTCCACCTCTAATCAGGTCTCACATTTGATACCTTCCTGGGGAAGTCTTTTCCCGTGCGCCACCAAGCCCAGATGGAATCAGCATGCCCCTGCCGCAAGCACACTCTGTGGGTGGAGTGGAGTAGGAATGCTTACTCCTCCCCCATGCCTGCGCCCCCCGCAAGGATGTAAGCTCACCGCAGACAGGACAGGAGCTGTATCCTAGCAGCCTTGCCCCACCCTCTCTCTCTCTCACCCTGTTCAGGGGCCTGGCACAGAGTGGGAAGTCAATAATAGCTGTAGGTTGAGTTGATCAGAATAACAATGAGAGTATTTAAAAAAACATAGAATGTTACCACTGTAGGGTGAGCAGGACAAGTGGGCTTGTCCCATTGTTGAGGCTGAAAATGTTGCACAAATAACTTCATTGCCAGTCTTTCCAGAACAAAGCAGGACTTAAAATAAATGAAATAAAATAAAATAAACCAGCTACCAGGTGGAGCAAGGGTATGACAGCCAATGCTGCCTATCTGTCAGGAAAGCGTAAAAGAAGCCAGGCTTGTCAATGCAAGGTGCTCGGAGCAGGGGTGGGGATCGGTTTAGGCAGGGTCTCTTGGAACTGCAGAGAGAAAGCCACCTCTAAATCCTCATCACTGAAAAGCCAGAGCTTTTCTTTCCTTGTGCCTATAGAATGCATTAGCATAAGCATTGTCATGTAATGAGTTGTCAGGCTGAAGATGTAATTATTGCAAAGCGGAGAAAAATTTCAAAAGTTGAGCTTTAATGGAAAAATGAGATGGGAGCTCTGGTGTTCAAGTATAAAACAAACTTTTTAATATTCATTCCTCCTGCACTCTTTGAAATTCACCTTCAGAGCTCCAAGGTGAACAAGGGGAAAAAAGTTCAATAATTTTCAAATCCTAATTATAATTCATCACAGGTGATTAAACAAAGCTGTGGGTATTTGTTGCTCACCGCTTTTCCCCCCCGTACAGTGGACATTTAATTTTAATTAAAAAGGGAGTTGTTGTTTTTTTTGTTTAATGATGCCAGGTTACCTGTGCTATTTTTTTATCTCTTTCTCTGCATAGAGACTCAATTCTTCCAACCTCCACTGCTACTAGAGAGAAAATACTGCATACATATGAACGCCCTTTATTTCAATGAGGAGCCTATTAGTTCATCCACCTTCAGGGTCTCCCCACTTCCTGAGGGAGCCCATTGAAAATCCACACACTGCCTTCCCAGGTCCCCAGCATTTAGCCAGGGCAATCTCTCGATTTTCCGAGTTGCAGTTTCTTTATCTGAAAAATGGGGGTGATAACAATGGGAGATCACTTTGCTATCCAAAGTAGGTACCCTGGGAAAGAAAGATTGTTCCTTCTATGTGTAGTTTATACAACTGAGGCTCACTAAGAGTAACCTCTTAAATGTTCTCCAAATGTGGGCTGTTGTTTTTGTTATGGGTAACTATTTGTTTGCATATTCACTCAACACACCAGATTCCTTCTGTGTACCCAGTGCTAATTTCTGGGGATTGAAAACAGAAAACGGACCATATGCCATCTTTCACCATGAGGCCTGACCCAGTTGAGACAAAGAGATATGTGGACACTTTTGATTCTGTTTGCTCCTCACAGAAATGCCCCGAATGGGAGATGTGATTAGGAGTAAGTCTCTATAGCTCCCTACCTGTGTGACTTTAGGCAAGTCCTTTAACATTTTGGGACTCCAAATTCACTGCATAAAAAAACCAGAATCAAGAATACTGTTTCTACCAAGCACTGAATACAGTATAAATATTATTTTCCATCTTCTCTTCCACAAATTTCTTATGTTCCAGTAACGCTTCCTAGCTTTTTTGTCTGTGACTTCACCTGCTGAAGCCCTTCCCTCCCCATTTATATGTCTGTCATAGCCTTGGTCAGCACTTGGGAGTACGGAGAGATGCCAGAATTCCTGTGAGCCTTTCTCACACCCCTCAGGAAAACTCCATTTCCTTGATACTATAATACTCCTCTGTTCTTGTCCTGATTTCAGTCCAGATCCTGGAGTAGATAGTGAGTCACTGACTCAGTGTTTTACCCCCGGGTGCTAAGCTCTCTGAGGACAGAGCCCTTATCATCTCTTTAGTTGGTATCTGAAACAAGGTACTGAAGGACTGCTAATGAATGAATGAGGATGTGTTTGTTAGGATTGCTTGGTTGCAAGCAACAGAAATGGCTTTTAGCTAACCTAAATGGAAACATAAATTGACTGGGAGGATAGCCAGTAATTAAAAGTTTGGCAGTGAGGCTGAAGGACCAGGCTTATGGATGGATGGAAACTAGGGCAGATGAAGTGATCTGAGAAGCCAGAACGGGTAGCTCACAGCCAGGGGACTCCACTCCAACTCCCGTCCCACCATTGCTGCATAGCATTCCAGAATTGAAAGCTGTGACACAGTCTGGTTGGCTAGAGAGGGCAGAGCATCTTGATGGCCAGTCCTTCTGATGGCTACTTCTAAGGGCAAAACATTGACCCCTAAAAGCAATTTTAGATGCTATTTCCAAAAGAAAGGAGTATGAGTTCTGGGTGGCCCCAAATAATGAGTGTCCACGGCAGACTGAGTAAATAGATGAGTGCCTTGAACTTTGTGACTTGTTTCTGGATCCCAGTACTTGGCACAGTGCCTATAAGTGATCGTTTTGGTTCATACTTAGAGATCTAGTCTGGCATTCCTTTTAGAGAGGCAGCCTTCATTCTCATCTGCCACTGGAGAGACTGAACTCTGCCTCAAACACTTGAACTCAGTCCTTTCTGTACAGAGCTTCCTGCCAGACAGTGCAAGCTCTGATCTAATCACTCCGACCATCTTCCCAATGACTGGTCTTCCCTTTTGATAACCTTGTCAAGCGGTCCACATCAGCCCCAGAGCAGTCACCCTGGACGGGCAGGCACACCTGAAGTGCCTTTACCATCTAATAACACAGATTTAGAGTTTACAGTGCTTTTTGTCACTTCCTATCTTGTGTTGGCTTCTGAAGCTTCATTCTCCATTAAGATCAAGTTTACACAAGAGGCTCTCAGCAGAGCCAACTCAAGTCAGACATTTTTGGATGAAACCCAAAGCCTCTGCTAGATAATTCACAGGTGAAGAGGATTAATTTCATTACCATGCTCCTGACACACCCCTTTCAAAGTGGTTTAACACCGCTGCTTAGTAAATGTTATTCGCCTCCCGCTTCTGGTACCAGCCACATTTGCATATTCATCAGAAGTGTGTGCACAGTATTAAACCTGATGGTTACTGCACTCTTTATTCCCCATTCCCTCTGAATGCCGATACCTCTTCCTCTAGCTGGAGCCATCATTCTCTCAAGGTCAGCACATGCTGTCGTCTCCCTTGGGAACAGGGAGCTTCACTGCCCTGAACAAGCCATGTGCGGCTGCTTTCTGCTCACTCACTGGATGGGACTGTGTGTGACTTTAGCGGGTGTGACCAGAGGGGTGTGTAAGGAATGCATGCACGGGGGGTGAGCAGGCATGGGGGGAACACTGGGAATGGACACAAAAGAACTGGTTCAGGTCTAGGCTCTAGTACCTGCCTGGATGCTAGTTTCTTCCATTCACTGAGCTTCAACATTCTCATTTGTGAATGAGATAAATTCCCCCTTGCCGGTATGCTGACCACACCGGACTACGGAGGTGAAGGCAGTTTGTCAACTACGAAGCTATATAGAAAAGTAACAAGTTTTTGTATTGATTTCTTGTTCTCTTATAAAAGAAAATAAGGAGAGAAAGCTCATGTTAGTCTATCCCAGGGTGGAGGTGGGGAGAGGGAGAGAAAGAGACAGACAGACAGACATGGTATCCTGGGTAGCCCCCAACTATTCAGGTTATCCCCAACTGAGACTTCAGACATCATTGCCTAGCAGATATGAACATTGCGCAATGTACCCTGTCTAAATTTCTGGTCCACAGAGTCATAAAATATGGAAATAGCTTGTTTTTAGTCACTAAGTTTTGGGATGGCTTGTGATGCCTCGGCAGGTAACAGTGACATATTCAACTTGTCCAGATATTCACTTGAGGTAGTGCTCACTAGAATCCACGTATAGGCAGCTCCTCCCACGAAGGGAGTGGGACTCAGTTCTCAGCTAAGAAAATCCCTCCGAGCAAATCCAGTTCCAACCTTGTGATGGCCTGACAATTTCATGACCTTAATGCTGGTGAGAGACGTGAGGGTGGTTTACCTGGTTTTTACTTATTTCCTTTGCTGTTTTTCACTTAGACACTTAGATCTGGAACCACACTTGGAATATTTTATCCATTGTCTCTTGGAGCCTCGGGCAAATCTTTCTAAATGTATGGCTACAAAAGTAAATAATAAAGATAATTTTCAATAATATGAATTGCCATGGAGAATATAAAACAGGCCAATGGGACAAAGTTACTGGGCAGGTAGTGCATGATGCTTTAAGCTAGAGTGGTCAGGGGATGTTTCTCTGAGGGAGTGATGTTTGAGCAAAGAACGAAAGGAAGAAAGGAGGCAACGCCCCCTGAGATGAAATAATTTTCTTTCCCCTGACCTCCTACTGTCCCTCATGTGCTTGGTGGCATACCTATTACAGTCAGCCTGCTCCCAGAGTCCTTTGTATTTCAGTCTTCCTAGCAAGATTGTGAGGGCCTAGAGGACAGAGCTGTCTTATTTATGTTCATATTTTTCTATGGTCTCGTATGTAGCAGGTGTTCAGTACATGAGTGGCAAACAAAATGCAAATAAAGTAGAAAGTGAAACAGAGGCCTTAGTTCTCATTATTTACCCAGAAACTGTGTCAAGGCCCTTCGTGGACATGCAGTAACTACACAGGAAGGGACTAAATGTACAATCCATACTTTATGGCAGTGTTTTAAGGGTTGGCTTCAGAGAGAAGATGTTGAGTTGTACCCTATTTCAAACAAAAAAGCCTCCTTGACTCCAAGTGCAAGTTCCATTTCTTGCCACGGCCTGTATTTGCATGAGGATTCATTTCAGTGGTACCCAAATCCAATAGGTTCCCTAGGATCCTTAAAAACAAAAGAATTTGTTTTTTTTCATTCATTCATTTCCTTGTTCCACTTGCAATTATTTTTTCCTTATTCATAGTGTTAAAGCCCAGTCTCTTTTTAGATAGCTACTTTCCTTAGTTAGTATCCGTGAACACTGATGCGTTCTCCTGAACACAGTCTAATCCCCAAAGCAAAATCTTGATTGATGGCTATGGGTACCCTATTCATGATTTGCATTCTTGTCTCCAAAGATCAGCCATACCTTGTGGGCCAATATTTTTCATGATATATCGGTAAGTCATTAAATCAATTTCGTGGGTTATGACCAGAATTATATTTAAGTTGAATAACAGAAAATATCATAGGATATCAAACTTAAAGGCATGCTCTTTTTGAGTCTTCTGTTTGGTTGTGTGTATATGTATCTACGTACATTTGTACTGAATCACAGTTTAAAGAGTTAAAAGTTACTAATTGTGAACATTTGTCCAATTACATTCCCTACTCATCATACCTTTTTTCTTTATGACATCTTCAGTTTTCATGTGAAAATATTCATTTTCTATAATGTCCAATATGACCTAATGTGGCCAAACTGAACTCATTATCTTCTCTTTGAATCTATTCTTCCTTTTGCCTTCCTTAAGAGTTATCATCTATCCAGCTGTGGAAACTAGACGTCATCAAATCTTTTTACTTCAACCTTGAAAACATAACCAAAATATATCCCTTTCTGTGCGTCCTTTCCAAAAGCCCATCCCTTAGCTCAGACTCTCATCATCTCTCGACTGACCATCACAGTCCCTGTACATTAGGTCTTCCTGCTTTGCGTTCAGCCCTGCCCAGTTCGAACTTCATTTAACAAGTTGAATGAAGCTTGTCTATGTCAAGAATTTAGTTGGGCCACACACACCTATTTTCTCTTCCTCTAGTCATCTCATCAAAATCAAAGAGTAATAGAATGGGGGCTGGATAAGCAATTAATGAGGGAGGGACCGCAAGCACATGAGACGTGTAAGCAAACGTAAGAAAATCTGAAAGCTCCCGGATGACTGGTCCCCCCAGCAAACAGTCCAGTGACAGCTGAGGGCAATGGATTCAGCTGACCAGGAGGCTCATCAGCCAGGCAGACCCTTGGAAGGTTCAGGATTCAGATTTGTTGGGGATAACAGAGCATGGGACGTGAGGGCAAAACGAGGAATTGCCAGACTGCCAACACCCTTTCTTTCCTCCTCCCCTCCCATATGCACCCTATAATACCCTAATACTAAGGCAGGTCCATTCCCAGAAAAAAAGTGTCTATGCTCTAGACCCTCTCCATGGAGAGATGAACAACAACCAAAAATGTGTGTGTGTGTGTGTGTGTGTGTGTGTGTGTATACACATTAGATATATGTAATATAAAAATATATATGATACATAGAAGAGAATATCTATAAAAATATGAAAACTGAATATATAAAATTTATATTATGTGTAATTATATTTATAATTTGTTTAAATAGTTTAACTGTGGTTGTTTCTTCATGTGAAAAGTAAGGTCACCTCTATCTCTGACAATCTATGATGTTCTCTCCCATGTGCAAATTTATTTCTGTCCTCTGATCATTAAGTCAACCTGCTGAACAGATATTAAAAAAAAAAAAGAAAAAGAAAAAGGACTGCATTGTCCTCTTAAGCTTGGGCTTCATCACTGCAGAATCCTGAAGGAATTTCCAATAAAACATTTGAGTCTTCAAATCTGAGGGCTTGGTAAGCCATAGGAGAAAACATGCCCTTAGAAGAGGCTGGAGTTCTTCACCTTTCTATAAATAACACCATTTAACTATTATTTATCAAATGCTCAGGGTATGTCAGATGTTTGGCTAAATATTTGCACATATGATCACACTTGATATTCAAACAGGTTGTCAAAGTGGACATTATCATTCCCATTACGTAGAACGGGGACACCGTGGCTCAGCAAAGGGAAGCAACTCCATATCATCGCAGAGCTCAGCAAGTTGCAAAGGCGATTTCCTATGTCAAGTCCACCAGCCTTTAAAACATGTGCTTTTAACTACATTCTACTGCCTAGTGATGAAGCTCCACTATTGGTTTCAAGTTAACTCTCCTGTGTCTCAGTTTCCTTATCTGTCAAGTGGGGGATATCCCCGGCTCCTACTGCCCTTAATTTGTTGTGAAGATATATATAGCTTAATTCTGCTTTGATAAAATTACATGTGTCATAGAAATGCATGTTGTAAATATAAACTGCAATATGAATGCCTTGGAGGTATACTGTTGAGCAGGATCCAACTCCCTGTGACCTTACACCAAGCCTATTTATACCTCCTGTGGTCGGCTTAGAGCCTGTAGGAATTTGTATGTGTAATCCTTGGACTAGACGCTAAAACCTTACCAAACAATAAATACATTTTAAAGAGAAAAGGTAGGGACTCCTGGGTGGCTCAGTCGGTTAAGCATCTGACTCTTGATTTCAGCTCAGGCTGTGATCTCAGGGTCATGAGTTGGAGCTCCGCATTGGGCTCCATGCTCAGCGCAGTGTTTGTCCCTCTCCCGCCCCCTGCTTGTGCACGCGCACGCGCTCACGCACACACAAACACACTCTCTCTCTCTAAAATAAATTAAAGAGAAAAGGTAACAGTTCTTTAGAAGGTGTTTCTTCAGGCATTTCTCTGTTCTTGCTATCGGCCTATGGAAATGGATCCTGGTTTCCTCCTCTGGAAATTCAGAAGAGTCACTGGGTTCTTTGTAAAGATTAAATAAATACAGTAACATGAAAGCACCTTGCAAATTCTAAAATGCAGAAGAAATGTAAATTATTATTTTAACAAATAACATATTTTGTAAAAGTTCCGGCATCATGTCAAAAAAATAAACTTGGAAACACAGGCTCCACCAGTTTTTATACTTTAGATGTTACTACATTTTGTTTGGTCACTTCAGCATACATCTTAAACCTATGATGTTTGTTTAAAACATAAGTCGTGTTGTATTTAAAAAATGACATCCTCTGGACAAACAGAATTCTTCTGGACAGGTGCAAAGTTAGTGCTATTTGCAAATGGCTGCAGGAATGAGTATTCACCGGGTCTCCACTACATGCCGGGCAGAATTCTCTGCTGTGCTTGCCTGGAAGAGGCTCCTTGTGTGACCTGAGCTCTGGATTCTGGGAGCCCTTGATTCACTCCTAGCACTCTGTCGCTTTTGACCTGCCCTCCGTCCTGGACTGGGCACTCAGAAGTTAGGCCCTTGAGAGTTATCTTTTCTTTTCTTTTTTTTTTTTTTTTAAGATTTTATTTATTTATTTGACAGAGAGAGCGAGAGCACAAGCAGGCGGAACAGTAGAGGGAGAGGGAGAAGCAGGCTCCCCGCCGAGCAGGGCGCCCGATGCGGGGCTCGATCCCAGGACCCTGGGATCATGACCCGAGCCGAAGGCAGACGCTTAACCATCTGAGCCACCCAGGCGCCCCGAGAGTTATCTTTTCATTCGGAATATGTGGTAGGCTGGAAAGACACTCCTGTTCAACTCATGCTGTTTTAAGTTGTGGAGTTTGTGCTTTTTACCCCAGCCTTAGGAAAGGAATGCAACGCTCTTCTACCTTCTCCTAGAAGGTCAACTTTATGAAGGCAGGGAGGCATTTAAAACCAGTGTGGGGAATCAGTGAGTGAATGCATGAACAGTCTGTCCGTGTGTGTCTCCCATACCAGACTGAGAGTGTCTGGAGGGCCGGGATCATACCTCTCAGCTCCGCACACACCTCTCACCATTCCTTCCTGCCACACAGCAGTCACCTCAACTCAAAGAACAGAAGGAAGCAGCTCTGCATTTGTCAAACTGAATGATCTGGAAAGAGCTGATAAAGTCATGCTTAAATATGTTTCACATGTACGTAGTCTTTTAAGTGACAACTAGACTGTGTGTAGTAGGAATATAGCAGGTAGTGGGACTTTTTGTTTTTCCGTATCTTACTGGAAGCTCTCAGCATGCCACTACGAGTCAAGAAGTCCAGTTGTGAATGAAAGGAAGCCCAAAGACATGCACATTTTAAATTCTCATTCCATGTCAGGACTGCGTCTTTAACGAAAGATCCAGCACCTCCTCATGCTCTGAAAACCCCTACCCATGAAGCACTGAAAGCCTAAAGCGGGTGGGAGGCTCGGGAAGGCCTTGAGCCTCAGTTAGCAGCTGCTGCAAGAACCCTGGGGCTCTGTTGGATATGCCCACCCCACATGCGGAAGCCGTTTCCCATAATGCAGCTTGGCTTCTTCACTCCGTGGATTAGCTAGGGCCGATTAAGTAACCAGTTTATGTTCTCAGAGCTGTTTAAATGCATGCTGTGTCTGCATGATAGATGGCTATGGCCTCCTCTGATCCATCATTCCTTCCCCAGGACTTTTTTCCACCCTCAAAAATAAATATAAAAAGAAATCTAAAATAATACTACAAGGGAAACAGGAAATTCAATTTTTTTGTCAGCTAATTCTAATGAAGTCTTATAACCCAGATGGCATGAATAATTCTACCTACGTGAGGGTTGACGGCGACGTGGGTCATAGGCCCACTGGAAGGCAGGGCGGCACAGCGGAACACACATGGGCCTTAGAGCCAAAGGGGCCTGAGTCCAAACTCCAGATGGGCAGCTATTAGCTCTTTGGTACCTGAGCAAATAATCCCACCCCTCCATTCTTTGATCTTGAGATATAATGCTTAACTTGTGGGTTGATGTGAAATTTAGAAACACATATGCAAATACCTGCACATTACTGGCTTTTATTTGGAGTCACAAACTCTGAGTTCCACAGGGGCCTGGCAGGTAGCAGAAAGGAGAGGCCCTGGCCAGGTGGGACCCTAATGAATTGGCAAGCACACGCCCCATCGAAGGCTCCCATTCCTCCAGCTGGGGGCGATCATGTGGAAATGAGGGCTCAACATGCTAGCACATCCCACTTTTCAAGAGAAGCAGGAATTAAACATTTTTTAAATGCAAACTCTCTCAAGTTTTAGATGTTGACAACGTATTTTTTAGAAATTACTGACTAACTCCAACACAACATCTATGAACAGAATCTGGCTCGAGATCCACCAGTTAATATCTTGTGCCCTAAATAAATGGTCATTATTATTGTAACTCGGGGGAAGCTTTTAGAAACAGAAAATGTCATACTGTCTTAAATTCTTTTGGGTTGAAGCATCATTAAATAATACCGGTCTTTGATGAAGTGTTCACTGCCTCGTGGTGAAATGAAAAAAATGACTATCCCATCTCCTCACCAGAGTTAAATTTATTCCATTTAAAACATTTTTAAAGTTCTTTCTATTTTTGTGTGTGTGTGATAAAGTCCTTTTTAAGGAGATGATTATTATGGTGGATGATAAGTTTAAACTGTTTTTATGTCCTGACTGGGGCAAATTATAAGTTGGCAACACTATAATGGACTCCCTCCTTTTTAAAATTTAGTTTTACTGGGTTTTTGGGTTTGTTTTTGTTTTAACATCCTAGGGCTAGCAAGCACTGGTTTGGGACATTTCTACTAATGTGAATTTTGTTACATGCGTTGTGTCCATACGGTATACTAACGACTGTTGATCGCTCCTGATTATCCATTTCTCCTTCTTTCTTAGAAAGAGAATATGACTGCCAAGCATAAAGATTGCATTTTTCAGCCTCCTTGCAGCAATGTGGCCACGTGGTTAAGTTCTGGTTAATGGTAAGCAGAAGTGTATTGAGACAGTTTCTGGAAGCCTTCCCCAGGAAATAGCACGCACCCTTTACCTTTTCTTTCCTTCTCTGTCCATCCTGTTGGTTGGAACGTGGCTACGGTGGCTGGGGAGCCATCTTGGATGACAGAGCAGGAAGCTGGAAGGAGCCTGGAGCCCTGAAGATTTTGCACAGAACTGCTAGATTATCCCTGTGGACTATGGACTTCAGATTTTCCTATGAGAGAAATAGCTTTCTATCTTCTATCTTATTTAAACCACTATTTTTGTGCATCTCTGTCACTTGGAGCTATACCTGATCCTTACATACTGGGGGAATGTTTCTAACTGGGTGTTATCATTTGTTCCAAATACTTGTTTGGGATTAATTTCTCATGTTAATTAATATAACAGAGTGAAAACTGAGTCAAAGAGAAATTGTTCTTTGGGACAGTCTTTTTTTTTTTTTTAAAGATTTTATTTACTTATTTGTCAGAGAGAGAGAGAGCAAAAGCAGGGCGAGTGGCAGGCAGAGGGAGAAGCAGGCTCCTTGTTGAGCAAGGAGCCCGATGCGGGACTCGATCCCACGACCCTGGGACCATGACCTGAGCTGAAGGCAGACGCTTAACTGATGAGCCACCCAGGCGTCCCTGGGACAGTCTTAAGTTTAAACATAATCTCCAATAATCCTTGGTGATATAGCAAACATATTTTGCAAGCTTTAGCAATTGAAAAGCATCTAAAGGGCCTATGACGGGACCACAGTGATGTCATGTGTCTGGTCATCTGCAATGCAACTATCAACTTGTGGAAGCATCACTAATGGTTTGCCTTAAGTATACATAAATGAACCTATACTGAGATTGTAAGAACCTGCAGCTCATCTCTAATACTCAAGTGAGTTGAGTTGACATATCATGTTCCTATAGGCAATTCATAGTGAAATATTATCATCATAGACTATCTTTGAGAGCTCCTGTAAGTACTGAAATAGTACCATAAATACCCATAGGTGGGATCTGTGATGGTACTTACTATTACAATCTAAAAGTGACTAGGGAAATTGAGTTTCTTGAGGGAAGGTACTGTGGCTTTTCTCTCTTTATCACTGGTACCTGCTCAGTGTCCACTCTCACGCTTGTTTACTAACCATAAACTTGACACTCTTTTTGTTCTTCAACTATATCAAGCTCATTCCTGCCTCTGGACCAACACATCTGTTATTTCTTCTATCTGGAAGGCTGCTTTCTCAGACCGTCTTCTGGATGATCCTTTCTCACAGTTCAGATCTCAGCTCAAATGTTACCTCCTCAGAAAAGCCCTTCTTTGACCTTTGAATTTTGAGTCTTTGCCCCAATCACTCTCAGGGGTACTTAACGTCATCTGAAATTATTTATTAGTTTCCTGTGTATTGACTGTCTTTCTTATGTTTAGAGAAAGGGCCGGGACCCTGTCAGTTTTGTTCACCTCATTTCTCCAGAGCATGATCTGGCATATAGTAAGTACTCAACAGATAGTCCAACGAAAGACTATTGAACATGGCACACTCATCACAGGTAATCTGTGGGATTCTACAAGAAATCCATAATGTTCTATAAGTACTTATGGGAGACCCATAACGGCGGTGCAGGCACATACAGATAGTCTATGGGCTCCTACAGGTTAGCTGCTCTAAGACTACAAATCCTTTTAGACTGCTTTAAAAGGAGCTACTAAGCCCTATAGGCAGTGTGTGATGGACCCACCCTTCCATATGTTATGAAATGAGTCTACAGGGTATTCATAATCACTTGGTAGAGAAAAAAGGGAATGTATTTCTCAGACTGCGACAGAAGAAGCACGAGTGAAGGCGTGGTGGCAAAGGAACGGCCTGGATCCTTGGGGAACAAGGCATAGGCAGGGCTGGAATGCCAGCATACTCCAAGCAGGGCTAGAAGTTAGTACAGGGTCACACCGTGGAAGACACTCAGGGGGTGTAAACATGTGTAAAAAGCTCTTCCTTCTGGGCATCGGATTCCTCACCTATAAAATAAGCTGGCTGTGCCCTATTAAGGATGCCAGCTAGCCAGTGGGCCATCATTCCCTCATTCTGTGTCAGTAGGGGATGTTGTTGGTGCTCTGCCCAGACCCCCCTCACTGGGCTGGTGCACCCTCTTCCCAGCTGTTGTGAGTGTTGGCTGCTAATGATTCACAGCTGCTCCCTCTCCCAGGAATAGCCACTCCCTGAGGAGAGCCACTGGGCTGGGGGATGGTGCACCATCCCCGCCCCCAGTGGCCACAGCCAGTGAGACAGCCAGCACACAAAAGGTCAGTCCTCTGGCCTCAATTCACGCCCCAGTTACTATCACTGGGAGTGAGAGCAAGGGGAACGGAATGGCTTAAAGGGGACTTGAGGCAAGATGAGCTTTGACACAAGTTGTGGAGGTGCATTCAGCTCCTCCCTTTCTCTTCACTCCTGTCCCCGATAAGCTATCCTCATCTTAAGGTTTGGAATCTCCCTCCTGTCTCCCACAGTTTCTTAAGGACAGGGCTAGAAGAGGCCTTGAGGTCAGCCAGGCCTGGGACGAGATCCAAGCTCCGCCATGGAGTGGGGCAGTCTTGCGGAAGTCTCTTATTCTGAGCCTTGGTTTCCTCGTGTGTAAAAGGGGGTTAATAAAATACTCTTCACCTCAGTAACATAGTTATGGACCTGTCTCCTCAGGGAGGGGAAACAAAAGCAGAAATGAACTCCTGGGACTACAGGAAAATAAGAAGATTTTGCACAGCAAAGGAAATCAACAAAATGAAAAGGCAAGCCAAAGACTGGGAGAAGATACTTGCAAATGACATATCTGATAAGGGGTTAATATCCAAAATATAGAATGAACTTACACAACACCAAAAAATCCCACCAAAACCAAATAATCTGATAAAGAATGGGCAGAGGACCTGAACAGACATTTCTCCAAAGAAGACATACAGATGGCCAACAGACATATGAGAAGATGCTCAACATAACATCACTCATCAGGGAAATGCCAATCTAAACCACTACGAGACAGCACCTCATACCTGTCAGAATGGCTAAAATCAAAAAGACAAGAAATAACAAGTGTTGAAAAGGGACCCCTCGTGCGCTGTTGGCAGGAATGCAAACTGGTGCAGCCACTGTGGAAAACAGTATGGAGGTTCCTCAAGAAAATTGAAAGTAGAAATAACATATGATCCAGTAATTCTACTAGGGGGTATTTACTCAAAGAATATGAAAACACTAATTTGAAAAGATATATGTACCCCTATGTTTATTACAGCTTTATTTATGATAAACAAGACCTGGAAGCAGCCCAAGTGTCCATCCATAGATGAATGGATGAAAAAGTGGTATATATATATATATATATATATATATATATATATATACACAT